>NC_139566.1:16445011-16881326 GCF_965112155.1 Podarcis liolepis | reverse complement strand
ACATGCATCCTGATTATTATTATTATTATTAATTACTTGGTCTTTACCTTCAGGTCTCAGGTCAAGTTACACCATTAAAACACAGTATTTAAAACAATTTAGAACAACATACAATTGCAGAAACAAGGTGAGTCCTAAAAAGATATACTTCAGGTGTCAAAGGTAAGGGCAAAGAGGTGCATATTGGAAGGTGCCAGACACACCTCTGTGGGGAGGGAGTCCCACAGCCTACGCCTGCCTGCCTCCTCTTCCCTCTCCTTCAGCTGTCAGATCTCCCTTGTGTCAGATTTTAGATTGTAAGCTCCTTGGGGCAGGGACTCTGCAAAGCAGCAGGCAAAGTGATAGCACTATAACAGGGCTGGAGATCTAACCTCAGGCCACCCCTCCTCTCCAAGGCCATAGCCCTCGCTGGGTCTGCTTCACCCAGTCTTGAGAATTCTTGCCTGACTGAGATGAACCCTTATCATGTCTTGTGCTTGTCTGGATGGAGAACGGTGTGCAAGTAGGTGTGTCCCAGATGTAAAATTTACATTTGTTGCTCCACCCACTTTTGCCTCTGGCCCCGCCATGTGGCCCTTGGAGGGTCGCCTAGAAGGGAGTGTGGCCCTCAGGCTGGAAGAGGATTCTCCAGCTTTTAGCTATGGAATCAGTTACCTTTCCAGTGCTGTGTGGGTACGTACATCTATGGGACCCCACTTGCACCCCCTTCATAACCACAATCCTTTCTCTCCCCCCGCACCCCACTCAATACTTGGGCTGTATCCCTGGAACTGTATCCATGGGAAGCTGGTTAGCATTTCACGGGGCCAGTCCTTGCTCCCTCAACCCAGCCCTGTCTCTCTCTCTCCGCTGCAGTCCGTCAACGAGTTCCTGGAGTCCGTCGGAGCCCCCTTGGAGATCGTCGACGGCTTCATTGACAGCATCGCCGTCACCATCCCCTGGTCCGCCTTAGTCACAGAGAACTGCACTGTGGAAGTGAGCGGCCTGCAGATCACGTGTCGGCCGAAGTATCGTACTGGTGAGAACCGGAGGAGAGGGAGGAAGCTGAGGGTGGGCAAGTGGGCAGCCTCCTGCCTGCCTCACCTGGTGGCTCTCTCTTCTCCCTCTTCCCTCCTTCAGCTGCCCCTGGCTCCGAGTCACAGAGCTGGGCATCATGCATGACCACCAGCATGCAGCTGGCACAGGAGTGCCTGAAGGAGCAGGCCGAGGAGCCCTCGGACACCCCCCAGCCCCTAGAGGGGCTCGAGATGTTTGCCCAAACTATTGAAACTGGTGAGTCCTTGGGCAGGGGGAAACGGGTGGGCGTTCTGCTGGAAGAGGTTTTGGTGGTTTAGTAGCTCCTAGTGGGATTATTCCCACCCCCCCACAGCCTGCTCCTGAAGGGGTGCAGGCAGGACTGAGGGTGGGGAGGTCCCCCCTTTGTCCTTCCCTGCTTGCCAGGCTCTTGACCCCCTGTTCTCCTTTGCTGTCTGCCAGTTCTGCGAAGGATTGAAGTCACCTTCTTGGACACTGTGATACGTGTGGAGCATGTGCCCAGTGGCTCACAGGGCAGCGTGGCCCTTGAGATGCACATCAAAAGGTAATTGGCTTTAAGGTGCTCAGGTGCTTTTTATTGGTAGGAAGGGTAGGGAGGGGGAGGAGCTTCTGCTGCTCAGGATTCCAACCCCTCCATTCTGTCCCCCTCCCCACCTGGCTTTCCATTCCCGCCTCTCTCTTCTGTCCCCGCCCATGCCGAAGCTTCTCTCTTGAACACAAACCCTGTGCTGTTTTGCCTGTGGAAGAGGCTGTCCCTTTCAGCCTAAACAGCAGGAATTGATGTGTGTATATGATTTTAACGTGGCTGAACAGCACATTTATAGCAGCGGGGGAACAGAGGGTGACCTCTCAAGACTAAGCAGACATTCAGAAAGGTCATGGTTTGAAATACAGCCCTTTTGGGGTAGAGAGGGGAGAGAAGACAAGGAGGACAGAATAGCTGAAGGGATTTCCTTGGTCAGCCATCACCAAAGGGTCGCTTGAGGGCTGCTTGTTCCCTCTCTGCCCCCAGCTGAGCTCTTGATGCTTTGGCTGTCTGCTGCCTTCCTTCCCTCCCTCCCCTCCCTCTGCCAGATTGGACTACTGTGACGAAGCCGTGAAGGAACCTGGGCAGGCAATCACCGTAGACATCCACCAGCCTCCACCGTTTGTGCACAAGATCCTGCAGCTGAGCGGGGTCCTACTTTACTACGAGGAGTTTGCGGGTGGCGCGGGCGCCCACATGCCATCATCCCCTGTCCCAAAGGTACAGCCCCCTGGGGGGGGCCCTTCCTTGGTAGGGGGGGACTTGACTTTCATGGGTGTCAAAGCACTCTGTCCGTCTTGGGCTTCCCATCCACCGAGGGGTGAGGAGGGTGCGTGTTGCGGGCTTCCGTGTGTTCAGAACTGCCTCGTCTCTCCTCTCCACCCTAGGGGGGTGCCGATTCTTCAGAGGCCCAGGCGGAGGAGGCAGAGGAGGAAGAGGCTTCCCCCAGCTCTCTGCTTCAGATTGGCAGCTGCTCTGGATACACAGAGATGAGGATCAAGCTGAAGCAGAATGAGGCCTTTCCTGGGCCCAAGGTGAGTTTAAACAGTGTCTGAGGTTCTGCAGCCTTCTAGCTGATGCATGGGAAAGCTATGCCTTGTGTGAGCTGGGGGGGGGTTTGTTGGACTGCTCTGCTAAGGCATAGGCAGCTGCACTCTTCCCCCCCCCAGTGGAGCAGTTTAAAGAAGGCCCCCCCCCATGCCTTGGCTGCCTATGCACAGGCAGACGGTTGCACTGCCTCTTTCTCCTGCAAGGAAGAGGGGGCCTGCCAACAGAGGCTGCCTCTGGCTCGTGAGGAGGCATGTTTTGAACTTTCTCCCCCTCTCTCTGCGCAGCTGGAACTGGATGGGAAGATGGGGTCACTGCACCTCCTGCTTGCCCCCCAACAGATCCTATACCTGCTGGATCTTCTGTCTTCCCTGAACTTCTCTGGTGAGCTCTGTGCGACGTGGGTGGGAGGAGAGATGGAGAAAGAGCACCGTGCAAACCCACAAGAGGTTTGACCTCCTGCCCTGAAGAGATGGGGTTGTTGTGGCTCCTTTGGTGCAGCCCAGCAAGGCCTGTCAGGGTAGCACATTTGAACCCATGCAAGCCTTTTTCCCCTCCCTGGAGGAGGTGCCAACTTTTGCAGTGGGACAGGTGAGCCTTCTGCAGCCCTGTAGGTCTCCCCTAATCCTCTTCTCTCTCTTCTCCCCCCGCCCCCAGAATCCAGCCTCTTGCAGGAGCAGCTGAGCAAGAGTCGCCCCCTTGACTCAGAGGACCTGAAGCTGATTGAGCAGGACCTCAGCCAACAGCTGCACTCAGGGCTGGGGGCTGGCCCCACCCGCCTGGAGGGGATGGAGACCTGCGTCGGGCTGGAGAACGGAGGTGACTGCTGCCAGGGGAGGGGGGAGCAGCTTTGCATGCAGGAAGATCCCAGGTGTCAAATCCCCAATAGCATCAGCTCCAGGCAGAGAGGCTGAAGAGCTGCTGCCAGTCAGTGCAGGCAGTACTGAGTGAGATAGAGCAAGTCAGAACAGGGACCTAAGGCAGCTTCCTACGTTTCCACCTCTCCTCCTCCTTCATCCTGGGTGCATCTACCAGAGCCAGGTTCAATCCCTTGCATTCCCCCTCTTAAAAGGATTCAGGTAGCAGAAGGCTATTTCCTCTGTTGCCTACTGATGTTTGAGCGACCATGAAATGAAGCCCCACTTGATTCCTGCTTGGTTTCCGGACAAAGTCTTGGCACGTTAACTGGCCCCCTTGACAGACGGGACTAAGCTGGTGGCTGCTTTGCCCCCCTCCTTCTTGCTCCTCCTTCGCCAACTTTCCCTTCCTTTTCAGAGATGTTCTTCTCCATGGCTCCCATGACCAGCAGCGTGACCTCCGTGCGCTCAGCCAGCGAGCTCTCTGACATCGACCTGGACTCCTCCATGCACAGTGACGCTGGCACCAGCCGCCTACAGGCTCTGCCCTTCGCGCCAGGGGTAAGAGCCCCAGCAGGCTATGGGGGCAGGCAGAGGGAGGGGTGACCCTGGGCAAGTTTCCGGTGGGCTTGGACAGGTCATGCCTGAGGCCTGGGTGCCTGAGGAGTTTGGGCAGGAGGACCCAGGGGAAGGCCTCCTCGTGTTGGGGCAGGGGGCTTCCTTTGCCCCTATCCCATCTCATCACCAGCTGCCCAGGCACACAGCTTCAGTGCTGCCCCTGAGTTGCCAGGGGGCAACTTAACATAGCTCACCTAATACAAAGGACAAACTGGCGCATCCCCCTCTCCGTGTTCAGAAGCTGGCCAGACTGAGAGCTGATTCAGACTTCAGTGCTGGCAACAGGATAGCACCCCCCCTATCCCAGCATGCCTGAGGGCTGCGGACTAGTTAGGGGGTGCAGAGGCCTCCCGCTTCTGCACGCCACAGAGGGGAACAGCCAAGGAGGCCGTGCTGTTGCCATCCCTCAGCAACTGCTGTCTGAGGCTTTTGCCTTCCTGTGCCCAATGGCCTTGCCGGTCTTGTCGGTAGGCCTGCTCTGCTCCCAGAACTACTTGCTCTGTTCTCAACTCTCCACCTTTCTCTCATCTCCACTCTGCACAGCTGATGTTGAGCAGTCCCAGGCGTTACGGACGGTCACCCTTTGCTGCCACCCTGCCGTGCCTCAACAAGATACCAAGTAAGATGGTTTAAATTGCAAATTGGTGGGAGGGAGAGGGTGGGATTGTGTAGGACTTTTTGATAAGCCCAAGTAGTGCCAGGGAGGAGGTGGGTGCGAGAGACCTGTGGGGTGTTGTCCCCCCTCACTGGCGTTAAAGGGAGGACTGGTTGGTTGGTTGGTTGGTTGGTTGGTTAGTTAGTTAGGGCATTTGTACCCTGCTCTTCAGCCAGAAAGGCTCCCAGAGTAGGGTACAAAAGCTCTAACATACAGTCGAAACAAGGCAGTCCCAGCCTACAGGCTTACAGTCCGAAGGAACATGGCACACAAGGGGAAAAGAACAGGGAGGGAAGAGGAAAGGGAGAGAGAGGCGCTTGTAGGTAGGAAGCCATCACTCCTTGTGACACTATAGAGGTGTAGCTTGTCCTGGTTTTCAGTCAAATGAAGGCTACCAAAGTAGCTTACAGATATCAGTAGTGAGACAGTCCCTGTTCTCGGCATTACAATCTAGCAGATGTGGCACTGAAGGAAAATGGCTTGGAGGGTAGGAGGAAAAAAGTAAACTCGAGTGTTACAAAAGAAGAGACCTACTGCTTGGTATGCAAAAGTTCTGGTGTGTTCAGCACCTCCTTTTTAAAAATCTGCTTCATTGAGATCCTAGAGAGCTGCTGCCAGCCAGAACAGACAATTCTGGACTTGGTGGACTAGCAGTCTAACAGCTTCTTAAGAGTTTCTCCTAGCAATCTCTGGGGCAGCTGCGTCCAAGTTTGGTCTTTCTGCTCCAAGACTCACTCTCTCTCTCTCTTCCTTGCATAGGCAAGACCAGCCACCCGCAACCCCCCTCTCTGGAGAACCAGCGGCCTGAGGTGTTGCTGCGGCTGACGATTGGAGGGCTCACTCTCACCCTGCTGCACCAGACCCCAGAGGCCCCACATCTCCAGCTGGCTCAGCGCTTCTTCTCCCAGCTCGGGGGCCTGAAGGACTCTGCCTTTGGGGGCCGGGATTTCCAGCCCCTGCGCCAGTGCTTTGAGGGGGCCTGCCCACGCAGCAACGTCAGGTGTGTATTGGGAACCGAAGGCCTGAGCACAGCAAAAAACAGCCCTCCCAAGTGCTCTGCCCAGGCCCTGTGGTGTGTTTGTGTTACAACATTTGTTTAAATCGTGGTTCCCAAAGTAGGCAGTAGCAATGGGATTACCTAGGGGGTGTGCTGTTGTAAGAGGCAAGGGGACAGAAGGGGGCTGCTGGAGGTGTAAATAACTACAGTGGTACCTCGGGTTACATACGTTTCAGGTTACAGACTCTGCTAACCCAGAAATAGTGCTTCAGGTTAAGAACTTTGCTTCAAAATGAGAACAGAAATTGGGCTCCGGCGGCATGGCAGCAGCAGGAGGCCCCATTAGCTAAAGTGGTGCTTCAGGTTAAGAACGGACCTCCGGAACGAATTAAGTACTTAACCTGAGGTACCACTGTATCAGACTTTGAAAAGCTGGTATCACTGGATCAAGTTCATCAATATTGTTGAATTAATTAAATAGTTTTCATTGGATTTTGGATAAATGTGCAATTAATTGTTACAGTTTTGAGTTTCGCCGTGATATTATCTTCTTCAGTGGGTCATGCAAAGAATGCATTTGACAACGTAGGGCGGGAGGGCCAGGGGGTGAGTTTAGGGAACCAAGGGGGCATTGGCCTGGAAAAGTTTGGGAACCACTGGGTTGCCATTCCACTTGGCTTGCAAAAATGTATCATAGAATCAGAAGGGTCCCTGAGGATCATCTAGTCCAACCCCCTGCAATTCAGGAATATGCAGCTGTCCCTTACGGGGACTGAACTTGCAACCTTGGCGTTATCAGCACCATGATTCTAACCAAGTGAGCTATCCAGAGATAGTAGACATCCTACAGCGGATGTGACTTAATGTGAGCAGAGCCTGCTGGATCAGGGATGATGGGAGTTGTAGTCCCACCGCACCTGGAGGCTCCCCGGGTCCCCACCCCCGCTTTGTGCTTCACTGCCAGCAGGCAATTCCCTGCACCTTGCGCTTGCCACGTTTGCCATCTGGCTGTCCGTTTGCCTCTTCCAGGCTGACTGGGGCCGCCGTGCAGATCAGCTGCGAGCACAAGGCCTCTGGGCAGCTGCACATGTTCAGCTGGGATGCATCCTTTGGGCTCCTGGAGATCTTGGAGTGCCTGTGGACGGATGACAGGACGCAAGCCAAGCCAGAGTACACCGAGGTGAGGGCTGAGCCCCATCAAGGGGAATGCAAGAGCAGGGGGCACCTGGGTGCTGCTCACTCCCCCCCCCCATGCCCACTTGCACTTCCTGCCCCAGACAAACTGGAGGCTCCCCAGAGCCCTGGCTGCATTGATGTCGCCAACAAAACTATCAGTGGAGCAGCCGCCTGTCAGATGAAGAGCATGGGGTTCTTTTGTCAGAGGGCGTCCTTGGTAAACCGGTTTCGCTTCCTTCTCAGCTGCTGGTCTTCGCCACCCCTAGTGCCTTTCCCTACAGCCAGTCGCCTCGCCCCTGTGCCCGTCTCCAAACCAAGCATTCGGAGAAGCGGCCTTCGTCCTCCAAGGTGAGTGTCCCAGCAGGCAGGGGGCTTTTCGCGAAGATCCAGCAGCAAATTTCTTTCCCCTTCTCAGTCGCTGGAGAAATTCTGGGCAGCAGTGGGTGGAGCCTTCGTCCTCCTTGGCAAACCATAAGTGCATGAGTGTGTCCTATTGTGTTCTACCAGCTCCCTTGAAGAGCAAGGAAAGTGCTTTGCCAGGGACCGATGTGCCTCAGTGGGCTGGGTTTGCCCCGCAGGCCACAAGTTAGCCACCCCGACTCAGAAAGCGGCAATGCTGGCAGCAGGTGAGCCAGCCTCTCTGGGAAGGTCATTCCATAACTTGGGAGTGTCATGGCAGAAAAAGGCCTCTCCCTGGTTGGGAACTGCAGAAATCCTCCGTGTTTTATTTTGTTTCTGAAAAATACTTCCAGGAAAGAGTTAACCTGGATAAAATTAAAATGAAAGCTGGACAGAGCCAGGTCCCAAGTCTAAATCAGCCTGTGGCTTTCCAGGTGTTTTTAGACTCCTGACTTCCACTAGCCGAAGGCGGCAAAGACAGTGAGGTGTTGTAGTCCGATGGGTCCTGGAGAGCCTCAATGCAACCTAAGACTTGGGCCAAACCTGGGTTAGCAGAGCTCTTGTTTTTGCCGGGGAGACGCATGCAGCTTGCCAACTCTTGCCGCTGTGCTTCCAGAGCCGCCTTGCCAAGGTCCCTGCCAAGCAAACGGTGGAGCTGGTGGCCGAGCTGGACGACTTCTGCTCAGACGTGGACCTGGCGACGCTCGACCGCCTTTGCTCGCTGCTGTGCCATGCCACGAAGCCCTCCACGCCAGCCTGGCCTCCTCCCGAGGCACACTTGGTAAGTGGGGGGCGGAGCAGACTGAGAGGCCACGGCGCCCGCTTCTCCCCCCGCCCCCACCAGGAAGAGCCTCCTCTAATGGTTTTCTCTCCCCACTCTTCCCCACCCCGCTCCTGGCTGGGCGCCAGGCAGATTCTCCCCCTGCTGCCAAGTGGCAGGCAAGTGTGCGAGTGGCAGCGCCCAAGGCCACCCTGAGGCTGCAGTTCCCGATCCCAGACCTCCGTCCGTGGCCCGAGAGGCGGCCCTGGGCCCAGAAGGCCGTGCGGCAAGAGAGCCTGCGCCTGGACCTGGCCGGCGTGGAGCTGCAGGTGGAGCTCGGGCTGGCAGGCGTCACCCAGCTGGAACTTGCCTTCAGTGACCTGCATGGTAAGGAGAGGCTGCTGCAGGACCCCTGCTCCCTCCCTCCAAAAAGACCCCCATCAGATTTCTCCCTGCAGCCGCCAAGCGGGCGAGGGTAGACGTTGCCAGCGTCTAAACATTGCCTGTATCTGGGCAAGTCAGAGGTGGGCATGCCCCCTGGTAGCATTTGTGTATGCAAGATTCAGCCTCCTAGGAATGGCCCTGTTGTGACAAAGGGGAGCAACGCCCAAGAGTGCATCTCCCACCCACTTCTTTGTCCAGCTGCAACACAACAACCTTGCAGAGCTGCCAGTGGTGGGCTTATTTGCCAGTAGTTGCTGCCACCCCCCTCCCACTTATTGCCGCAGCTCGGACAGGAGGGGACCTGGGACGCTCCAAAGCAGTTCATGTTTCCTTGGTGGAAGGGTGGGATTTCAATTCAGTAAATAAACATAAATTCCAAGATCCATGCCCCAACAAGTTGTGAATGCAAGGAGTGGTGGTGGTTTGATGTGGTTTGGGTGCCAGCTTTGGTGCGGGTCTCCTTTTGCCCGGGAGTGGGGATCTGAACCCTGATGCTGTCTGGGTGATTTGCAGGCACGTACGAAGGCGCTGAGAAGCTGGCCGTGCCGTGCTTGCGGGTCGGCAAAGCCCCCGACCTGTCCGCCAAAGGGACGGGGAAGAAGTACCTCCTCCCCAAGTAAGTCTGGCTTCCGCGTGCAACCTCCCTTTGCTACAGCAGCCACTGCAGCAGTCAGGGTGGGCTTGGGTGGTGCCTTGGCGAGGGCATCCTCCTCTCTGTCCCAACGTCTTGGGTATTTGGGGGGGGGGGGGAGCATCCACAAAGGTTCTGGCCCTTCTCTCCAGCACTGTCCTCTCCCCTGGCAGAATCGTGTTGACCCTCCGCCCTCGGGCCAGCGACACTCCCTGGGACTTGGCCCTGGCGAAGCCCGGAGAGATGGAGCTGTCGACGGCCGAGAGCCCCTGCGAGCTGAAGCAGCCAGAGCCTTCGCCCTTCTCCTCCAAGCGGACCATGTACGAGACGGAGGAGGTGAGAGGGTGAAGCGACCCAGGGGGTGGCGGGGTGTGTGTGTGTGTAACTGCTAATAACCTAAGGGGGGGGGTCTGCTGGACCAGGCCAATGGCCCACCTAGTCCAGCATCCGCTTCTCCCAGCGGCTAACCAGATGCCCCCATGGGAAGCCTGCAAGCAGGACCCAAGAGCAAATCTCCCTTCTTGTGACTTCCAGCAACTGGGATTCGGAACCATTGCAGGTTTGGGCTGTGGAGGCAAAGCCCAGCCATCCTGGCTAGCAGCCATTGATTGCCTTCCCCTCCTCCATGTATATGTCAGGAGCTCGTTCTACACTCGAGTAGGACCCTGGCAGAGACACATGCCCGCCTGGCATGTTCTCTCCCTCCTGGTCGATCGTTCGGGAGCTTCAAAAGCTTTCTTCAGCCCAAACATCACAGTGACCAATGCCAACAGACATCGGCACATTTAGGGATCTGCAGAGTCTGTGCAGTTTGCATGACAGACCTCAGCATTTTGGCTAATCTACTTTATTTACATATAAACACACACGGAGCACTGCAACATGGCTCCCTCTCTCTCTAGCATCAGACAGCAAAGAGAAAAAACAAAGGACGATAGTCCCACTTCATGGAATACAGGACACAAACATCCTGTCTCCGTCACTTCCCACTTTGTGGAGTCAAAACATATACCATCATGTGATAGACAACAATCCCATGACTGCCATCATGGAGCAGGAATTCTAACAGTATATGCCCCCTGTGGGTGTGAGTTTTGTAGTTCTGTGTGGCATTGGCACCAGCTTCCTGCCAGCTTCTGATCCACCCTGCCCCTCCACCTTTCCCCTCTAGATGGTGATCCCTGGAGATCCCGAGGAAATGGCAGAATTCCAGAGCCAGACGCTGGAGGCCTCCCAGTATGCCCTGGAGGTGACCTTCCCCACCATGCACATCTTCCTCCCCAGTAAGGCCTTCTACGAGAGCATCTACAACAGGTCAGAGTCCCGTGTGCCTGGGCGTCCAAGGGGTGGGGGGCAGCAGGAGCCCCTGAGCAAGTTGGGCATGTCCTCTTCAAGGCTCTTCTGCACAACGGGTACTCAGAAAGCAGAATTTGTCCTTTCCATCGGAGGAATGGGAGGAATCTGCCTTAGACCAGGTCAGGCCATTTGTCCATCTAGACCAGTATTGTCTGCTCTGACTGGCAGCATCTCTCCAGGGTCTCTCATATTTCCTGATTGCTACCTGCTCATTGTTGTTGGAGATGCTGCCAGGGACTTAGCCCGCCTGCAGGACACCTGCTCTGCCGTTGAGCTTGTGGCCGTTTGAAACAAGACCTTCTGGGCATCTCTCTCTCTCTGCCCTGCGTGGCCATGATTGACACCACGCCCTGATCCTCTAACCTAGCTGGTGGGCTCTGCAGTCCCTGACATTTGCTGCATCCTTGGGATAAGCTGCAGGGGTGGGGAGCCTGTGGTCATAAGGACAACAGAAATGTAGCTCTTGATAGCTTAGTCTTCCATGAATTCGTACAAACCTCTTTTAAAGCCATCTAAGTTGGTAGTCTTCACTGTTTCCTGTGGGAGGGAGTTCCACAGTTTAACTCAACTTATTCACATAGTGTGGCATTTCTTTCTTTCTTATTACTATTATTATTTATTAAATTTATATACTGCCCTTTACCAAAAGAACTCAGCTGCACCCTGTGAGGTGCAGCTGAGTTGACTAGCATCCAGGGTCATCCAGTGAGCTTCTTGGCCAAGAGGGGATTGAGCCCTGATCTCACCCAGGTCTTCATCCAACACTCTAACCACTACACCACACTGTCATGGGACAGGCTGTTCACGCTGACCTTCTTTTCCTCTAGGATCAATAATGATCTCCTGATGTTCGAGTCCTTCAGCCCACCCCCCACTCCCTCCGAGCTTCTGGGGGGCGCTGGATCCACAGCAACCCCCTTTGTTGGAGAAGCACCTGCAGACACCCGTTGGCAGGAGAACTTCAAGATGTGCAAGTCGGCCTTTAAGCTGGGTGAGGAACGGCAACCCCATGTCGGAAGGTGGGGGGGAGGGAGGAGGGTCTTAGTACACATGAGTTCCTTTGAGAGGCAAGACTGGGTCTCAGCCATCACCATCTTGCAACTTGGCCAAGCATGCTTTATAGTCTGCCTGGACTTAGGGGGGGGGGCAGCAGGAAACAGGCTCTGTTCTGGGCAGTGCAGAGGTTTTTTGGGTCTGTAAAAAAATGCCTTCCCCGCCTTCCTCTCCCTGCCTTCCAGATTCAGACTCCGAAGATGAGGATTCTCACTTCTACTCCGTGGATGAGGCAGCACAGCGGAAGAAGGGGGAACAGAGGAGCCCCTTTCCCCAGAGTTGTGTCTCTGTTGTGCTCTCTGTGGGGAAGGGGCGGGTCACAGCCCTGTGCGATGCCAAGGTAAAGGGTGGTGGGAAGGGAAGAGAGAGAAGATTACAGGCTGACCACTCATGTGACCCTGAGATGGGGGAGGCATTATTTATTTTATCTGATGCTATTTTAATTATAAAGCATTCATAAACCGTTTAGCATTTTAATAATCCCTAAGCAGCATGGGAAGCTTTCAACCATGTACTGTGGCTAAATTTGGGAAGGGGCATTAAATCTTAGGTTTGGCATAGACCCTTTAGCTTGTTGGCACGGCTGCTGTGTGCTCCCTGCAAGCTAGGGCTTGCTTGAGCCACTAGGGCTTCCTGTGCTCTTGAACATGGTCCTTCGTCCTTTGGTCCTGGCCCATGGCTCCTGGTTGCCAGCTCACCTTGGGCTCTTGCCAACCAGATTCCTGTAAGAAACCCTCAGGAGGGATTCGAGCACAAGAGCCTTCTCCCCTTCTGTTGCTTCCAGCAAGTGGAATTCAGAAGCATTGCTGCCTCCAACCGCAGAGGCAGAGCCATTGTGGCTCCATGAATTTGTCTGTTCCTCTAAAGTCATCCAAGTTGGTGACCGTCCCATCTCTCTCTCTCTGGCTGTACAGGGTGAGGGGGGCAAGAAGCTGGAGGGATCTCACGGCGAGCTGGTCCTGGACGTGGAAAGCGGCAGTCTCTTCAGCGTCTCGCGGTACAAGGGTCGCGAGGACCTTGGCTACTTCTGCATTGAGGCAGAGAAAGTTGCACTTTATCACAAGGGTAGGGCTCTGGCCCCTGGGCCACGAAGGGGGAATAGGGGTGTGCCAGGGTCAGTGGGTACTTGTGGCTGGCTGGGAGGGGTGGTGGCCACGTCAAATGGAGGTTAACCCCCTGTGATCCATCCCCAATAAGGCATCATTTCTCCTTGCCAAATAAAGAAGGATTCAGGACTCTGCAGGGAGAGCTGCTCTTTGGAGGGGAAGGTTGCAAACCTCTGGGAAATGTTAACCCAGGATGTCCTCTCTTGTCCCTGCAGCTGTGGTGGAGGACTACCTCATGGCGGAGCACCTGGAAATCTCCAACTTTTTGCCCCCGGAGGGGCTCAACCCCACCATCTATGCCTCCCAAGAGGGCCCCATCACCTGGCCCTTGGGGAGCAAGAAGGACGGGCCCCTGAAGATGCTCTCCCTGGCTATCCAGATCAACCTGGATTTGGAGAAGAACATCAAGGTATTGTGACCGTTGGATCCATCTTCCCCGCAGATCTGAAGGAGGGAAGGGGGAGCGCTTTGGGCTGTTGGTGGGGCGATCTTTGGAACATCCTCTTCCATACCTGGGGGAAGATTTGTTTTCTTTTATTCCTGTCCCATCTTTCATGGCCAGCAGCTTGCTATGTGATAGGTAGGACCACGCTGAGCCAATAAAGGTGGTTGAGTCAGAGGAAATGGCTCTGTCTAGTGCCATTCATTTGTTAAACTGATAGGCCGCTTCGTAGCATAAAGCCACCAAAGTGGTGTATACAGTAAAAACCACAAGCTCTAAGAATCGATTCATTGAACTCTGAAACGCATGACCCCCAAGCCACACAAGAGCCATATTTTCATGAGCTGTTCCTTCACAGCTTGCATAACTTTCAGGTAGCACAGAGGCCAAGTCCATGGGTCCCAATTCTTGAATCCTACCACACCACTGCCTAATAGGGGTCTTCTCAGTGGGGGCTCCCCCATTCATGGAATGCTCTCCCCAGGGAGGCATGTCTGGCACCATCACTATGATTTTAGGGCAAAAACATTCTCCTTCTCCCAGGCTTTTGGATCTGCTTTTTTGTGGGGTGGGGTTATCTTTATATGCAACCGTATCATTCACATCTATCTATCTATCTATCTATCTATCTATCTATCTATCTATCTATCATCTATCTATCATCTACCTCAAAGTGGTTTTGCAACAATAAAAACATAAAACCATGCAAAAGTAAAAAAACTTTGAGTTGGCTCTGCTAATATTTATTTGTATTACTGGTGTATTTTAGGTAGTTTCATTCTATTACTGTTTTTGCATTTGGCCTTTTGATTTGGGTTGGTTTTTTTTAAAGTTGCTTTGAGTTCTTTCTTCTGAAAAACAACTAATAAATATTAATAATAATTTAAATGGGGGGGGGGGAATAGTGAGGTGGGGACATCCCAGATGAGCTGCTTCAGTACTTCCAACGTTACCCAGGTTGCTTTCTCATCATCCGCCCCTACCTGGTCAGGGTGTTGTACAATGGGCTCCTCCCACTGAAAAAAAATCAGAGGCAAAGTGCGCCTCTCAAGGTGGCGCGGCTGCGTGTCTGAACGTGGCCTGAGACCCCCGTTTTTCCCTTGTCTGTTTCAGGAGTTCCTGGTGACGCTGCGGCTCGAAGGGGCCACCATGCGGCATCACATGGCCCTGACCCACCAGAGCTGGTACACACAGGTGAGGTCTGCCCCCCCACAAGGGCTGTCTGGTCTGTGTAGAGAGGCAGGTCGTGCACCACGAGGGGTTGAGCACAATTCTTGACCCAGAGGAGTTCCACACTTCGCGTGATGGGGAAGGAGATGTCCTCTGGGTCTCTGCTGCCATACAGGGCTGTCAGCATTGAGCGGTCTCATGCCAAGGGTGTGTGTCCCCCAAATCTGACTGTGCTCATCTGTCCCCTCAGTTGATTGACTTCCTGGATGTCCTGGATGACCCCATCCTGGGCTTTGTGCCCCCAACGGTCATCACAGTGCTGCACACCCACCTGTTCAGCTGTGCTGTGGATTACAGGTATTTATTGGGACATAGAAAGCTGCCTTCTCTGCCAGCTCAGACTGTCGGTCCGTTGAGCTCATTATGGCCAACATGGTGCCCCGGAAACTGTCCCTTGGTGCCCATGAAGCCTCAAAAGAGCCCCCTACCCTGTCACTGCCTCCTTGGTCACGAGGGAGTAAGGATGATGAAGGTTTTCCTACCCCTCTTGAACAAGTACATAGAGCTGAAGGAGGAAGTGGGGAATAGCGGCACTCTTTCCCACTTCCTCTTTCAGCTCTATGTGGTTTTTCAAGGCTGAGATTAATTCTACTGGGTCCAACTTTGGCCCAGATTCCTTGCAGAAGTATGTGGAACATCTTTCTGTGACGGGTGTGGGAAGAGAAGTGACCAGAGGAGGCAGCCTCTTCCTGCTACCCACAGAGGTTCAGGTGACGGGGTGGGAGGATGGCAGCCACTGTCCAACACCCCTGGTACACTTGAGTTCTGTCTTCTCCCCTGCAGGCCTCTCTACTTGCCAATCCGGGTCCTCATCACAGCCGAGACCTTCACCCTCTCCAGCAACATCATTGTGGACACGTCCGTCTTCCTCCTCCGGTGGGTCTCCACCTCCTACCCTGCTCTTTCCCAGAGTCCTTTTGCTTGCACAAAGAGGAGACCTTGAGGCCAGCTGGTTGCAGCCTATGTGACGCACTGGAGGGGGGAGGTCTGGGGCCAAGACGGCTGCTATGATTGCCCATACAGTGGTACCTTGGGTTACATACGCTTCAGGTTACAGACTCCGCTAACCCAGAAATAGTGCCTCGGGTTAAGAACTTTGCTTCAGGATGAGAACAGAACTCGTGCTCCGGCGGCACGACAGCAGCAGGAGGCACCATTAGCTAAAGTGTTTCAGGTTAAGAACAGTTTCAGGTTAAGAACAGACCTCTGGAACAAATTAAGTACTTAACCCAAGGTACCACTGTACTTGGAACTTAATTACTTGCACACACCCCAAAGAGCATAAGGTAGTTTGTCTGCTTCTCTCCCCGCCCCCACCTATTTTATGAGGTCAGTTGGGGCAACAGACAGTGACTGGCTCAAAGCCACCCAGTCCCTTCTACGGCTGCCTAGCAGTTTTTGAGCCGTTTAATTCACAACAACCCTGTGAGGTAGGATATATCCCGCCCCCGTCCCAAGGGTTTCTCCCTCTCTATTGTGTCCTCCTAACGACTCTGCGAGGGAGGTGAGGCTGGGAGAGACTGGCCCAAAGCCACCCAGTAAGTTGTGTGGCTAAGTGGGGATTTCACCCCTGGGTCTCCCCAGCCCTAGCCCAGCCTTCTCCAGCATTTCTCACCACTGGGAATGATGGGAGCTACAGCCCCCACAACAGCATCTAGAGGGCCTCACTTTGGGAGAGGCTCACCACCACCGCCGCTGAGCGCTTGGAGGCAGCTGCGGGCAAAGGCTCTTCCTTGGTTGGCATAACTGGCTGGCAAAGCGGGAGTAGGCGCTGCAGATCAGGTGCCTTCCCCCTTTGGAACACCCCCAGTCTCTGCCGGCACAACGTAAGCCGCTACTGGCCTCTCTTGACCTGTTTCCCCCAGGATGCTGCTAACCAGCCACCCTGTTCTCCCCGCAGGTTCATTTTGGACGACTCGGCCCTTTACCTCTCAAACAAATGCGACACAGAGATGGGCGACCTGAGGAGAGGTAACGTTGCCGGGCTTTGGCTCTCCCTACATAAGAACATGAGGAGGAGAGCCTGCTGGATCAGGCCCATGGCCCATCTAGTCCAGCATCCTGTTCTCAGGGAGCACCTGAAGAACTATGCATCCCCCGTCCTCACCTTTACCTGGAGAGATGCTGGTGGTCCCATCTGGGACCTTCTGCAGGCAGAGCAGCTTCTCTGACGCTGGAAGTAATGTTCCTCTCTCTGTCTCCCGGACTCAGATTATGTTTGCGTTGTGGATGTGGACCTTCTGGAGCTGGTGATCACCACGTTTAAGGGAGCCACGACAGGGAAGCTGGTGAGTTCCGAGAGGCCTTTATGGGAGACGCGAGGAGCCACCTTGCAAGGAGGGTTTGCATCTCTAGTCCAAGTTGCTGGCTTTCTCTGTAAGTCCCTTCTGTGGGGAGCAGAAGTCCTGACTCACCAAGGCTGGGAATGGAGCTGATGGAAACAATGTCCTCCATCTACTTTTGAGACATGGGCAAAAATAACCTAAGTGTAGCTTTGTGGATCAGGCCTCTTGTCATAGGCTCATAGAGTTGGAAGGGATCTCGAGGGTCATCTGGTCCAAAACCCTGCAATGCAGGAATCTCAGCTAAAGCATCCCTGACAGATGACCACCCAACCTCCACTGTGGAACAGCTCTGACTGTCAGAAAGTTGTTCCTGATCATAGAATCATAGAGTTGGAAGAGACCACAAGGGCCATCGAGTCCAACCCCCTGCCAAGCAGGAAACAGGTCAATGTTTAGTCAGAAATAACAACAACAACAACAACAACAACAACAACAACAACAACAACAACAACAATTTATTTATACCCCACCCATCTGGGTGGCTTCCAACAAAGTATTAAAATACAATGGTCTATTAAAATACACTGATCCACTATAACATTTGCGTTAACATACACCAAGATAGAATTGCTAGTGTCTCCTTTAACATGACACATGATGAACCTGGTATAAGAAACAATCCCATCCTGTTTCTACCAGGAATGAACATCACCTTCCTTGTAACTTGAAGCCCCTGGTTCGAGTTCTGCCCTCCAGAGCACTGTTCTCTCAGCGGCTGCCCAGATGCCCGTGGGAAACTGGCAGGCAGCATCTGAGCACAAACGCCCTCTCCTCTCCTGCGGTATTCAGAAGCACTGCTGCCTCTAGTTATGGAGCAAAACCATCCTGGCTAGTTGCCATCAGTGGCCTCGTCCTCCTTAACAATAGCTTCCTCCTCCATGAACATTTAATACACGTACCACATTTTATCCTTTTAGATGGCCAGGCAGAGCACAGCTGTTGTGGCCAGCAGCCATCGATAGCCCATGAATTTCTCCAGTCCTCATTTTAAACATCCAGACTGGTGGCCAGCAAGGAGACATTTGTCTGGGGTGATTTCTTTTCTTTCTTTTTTTAACTCACTCTCTCTCTCTCTCTCTCTCTCTCTCTCTCACTGGTGCAGACCCGCCCTCTGTTTGAGCTCCGCTGCTCCAACAACGTGGTCCATGTGCACACCTGCGCAGATTCCTGTGCGGCCCTTGCCAACCTCATCCAGTATGTGGTGAACAATGGGGACTTGCACCCCCCGCCCCACCATGACAGCCCCACAGAGATCGCTGGCCAGAAGGTACAGGTGAGTGCCAAGTGGGCACGGGGGGGGGGGAGGAGCAGTTGAACCAGGGCCTGGGGTTGCTGCCACCTCCAACCGTAAGCTTATGTTTTTAGTTTTTTATTTGGACCATTTATATACAGCTCGTAGTTAAACGAAACTCTTTTAAGCAGTTTGCAACATAGGTTAAAACATCTTAAATAAACAGCAAATGCCAAAACGAAAAGGAGGGAATTTCTACATTCTATAAAACTTAAATAAATAGAGTATCCTCATCAGTATCAGAATAAACATTGCCACATAAAAATCAGCTGCAAAAAAAATGCAAGGAAAATCCATAGTAAAGGACTAAATCCAAGCATCTCCTAAAAGATCAGGAAGCAAAATAATTAAAAACGAAAATGAGCTAAAAACGAAAATGAGCTAAAAACGAAAATGAGCTAAATTTCACTTTAAAAAAACAAAAAACAAAACACCTGATTCGCAATGAAGCAAAAGAAAATAAACTCATTCTTCCGCACCACTATACACCAATCAATCATCCCATTAAATGAATCAAGCCAATTAAATGCCCAGCTCTCTATTCAGCAATTTGCACAACTTCATCTAACTACAGCTAAAAATGCAGATGAAGCGGCAAGTGAGACTTGAAAGCAACCCCCCCCTCCGTTTTTCTGAGTGACGCTGGTTCCCTTATTTTGACTCTGGAACATACTAGAGTTAATTAAAAGTGCGAGCTGGATTTTGAAATAGGCGGCTGCGGATGATAAAGGATAAATGATTAATGATAAAATGTTATGTCGCGCAGCAGGAAAGGGAGGGAACGCAAGAAGGGTGGGAAGTCGACTTTGTATAAAACTGGAGGTTCATTGGAATGCAACTTGCTTAAAAGTTTTGAAACTTAATACAAATTCATTGGAGAGCAACCCCCCTCAGGTGGCCGCCCTGCTCTCGCCCTTACCGCTTCCAGTGCGCTCACGCCCTTCTCTGTGCCCTGCTAGTTGTCTGAGAGCCCGGCGTCGCTGCCGTCATGCCCGCCTGCCGAGACCGCAGCCATCAACCAGCAAGACCTCACCGACGCCCTCATTGACACGGAGCGCAGCCTCCAGGAACTGGCTGGAGAGATGGGTAAGGAGGAGCAACGGGGTGGGGGTGCAGGAGGGGACACTTGGCTTTCCCTGGATGATGCTGAGTAGCAATTCTTCACCGAACATTGGGGCAAGATATGGCAGGGTGATGATGATGATAATAATAATAATAATTTATTTATACCGCGTGCATCTGGCGCAGCCACTCTGGGCGGCTTCCAACAGAACACTAAAATACAATAACCTATTAAACATTAAAAGCTTCCCTAAGCAGGGCTGCCTTCAGATGTCTTCTAAAAGTTTGGTAGTTATTTTTCTCTTTGACATCTGGTGGGAGGGTGTTCCACAGGGCGGGTGCCGCTACCGAGAAGGCCCTCTGCCTGGTTCCCTGCAACTTGGCTTCTCGTAGCGAGGGAACCGCCAGAAGGCCCTCGGCGCTGGACCTCAGTGTCCGGGTAGAACGATGGGGGTGGAGACGCTCCTTCAAGTGATCAGCTGGGACCAGGGGTGTGGAGCAACAGCGCTCTCCATCCTCCTAGCAGTCAGGCAGCAGCAGTGTCACAATTCCAGCCAGGCAAAAGCAGGTGAGGGGTTGGGTGTAGCAAGGTAGACACAAGGGCCAAGTAGAGAGGCCAGGAGGCAGGGGGTGGGACTAGATGGCCCTTGGGTCCCTTCCAATGATTCTTCCTGTGATTCTATGATTCCGCCCTCAGGCCTGAGGTTCCCAGTCTGGTAGTAGTAACAATTATTATCAGCAAATGAACCTTTTTGAGCTTCCTTTTTTAAAAATGAATTTTATTAGCAATTGGGGAAAGGAATACAATGATTCTCATCAAATATCTTTTTTTTATCAAAATGAAAACATTGATCTATATAAAAACAAAAAAGGAAAGAAGAAGAGAAAGTGAGAAAGAGAATGAGAGAGAGAGAGGAGGAGAAGGAATAAAATGGGAAGGGGAAGAAAAAGAGAATAATGAAAGAAAGAGAAAAGCAAAAAAATAAAATAAAGAACCTCCGATTCTTCATCTGTCAGCTATTTGTAATCTCATGCACTCTAATATAACACCTGGCAAAACCATCCACTCTTACACGCGACAAGTTTTCTTGTCTTGTGTCATGAGAGAATGCTTCCCCCTGATCCCACCTTCAGCTGCACTTTTTGCGTCCTCCCTGCTGGTCCTCCCAGGCAGTGGAAGGTGGCTCAGAGCTGGGAGGAACACAACTTGAGAGGGGCTTGCCCTGTTTAATATCACCTTTCCCCCTTTCCTAGGTGACTCTGGGCTCAGGCGGCAGCCGTCCCCGGTTTCTGTCTACCTGTTCCCCGGGGAGAACGGAGCCATGGGCAAGGCAGGAAAGACCCCGGCCCCACCACCCACCCCCGTTGGGGAGGGGCTGGACTTCAGCCCTTCGGAGGACAGCGAGGGCGAGAGCGAAGCCACGGACGACTTCTGCATCCTGGATGCCCCAGGCACAGGAATCCCGGTACGGACTGGCCTTTCTGCAAGGAGAGTGCCAAGCCTCAGGCCATCTGCTGTCTCTGGAGCCAGGCCTTTATTTCTGTGGATTTAGCAAAGCCAAGGGCCCTTGCTGAACCACCTCTCTGAAGGCATGGATAGCTTCCAACTTGGATGGTTTTTAAGAGGCGTTCTTGATGGCTCTGCTCTGCCTCCACAGCTGGATACCAGTTTCTGGAAACTATGTGCTCTGATCCTGCCTCTTGCTTCCTCTCTCTGCAGCCCCGAGACGGGGAGCCGGTAGTGACGAAGCTCTTGGAAGGCCCCGTTCGCATCCAGGAGGGGCACTTCTCCCGCCCCCTGGGGAGCACGGACCTCCTGAAGGCCCCCTCGCGCTTCCCGGTCCCCGAGAGCCGGGTGATGATGCGGGAGATCTCGGTGGTCTGGCATCTCTATGGCGGGAGGGACTTTGGGCTGGGGCGCTCTGCCTCTGGCCATGCCCACTCACCCAGGTGAGCCGCTCGCCCTCAGCTGCCTACCTATTTTTTTAATAAATTTTTATTAAAGTTTCACATATTTTTAAGACAAACACAAAAACACAGACAACCAGACAAACACAACACAAATAACAAATATAACTTTAAATCCTTAATTTCTTAACCTCTTTCCCTGACTTCCCCACCCCACCCCTTCTTGCATCCCAATTTCAATAGTTAGCTCAGCAAGTTCTTATCCCCAGCTTTTACCTTATTAATATTTTACTTAATTCATCTTATTTAACCAGATTTAACTTATAGACCTCAGTTAAACAACAATACTCATCATTTACGTCCTTTTCTAAGGTCGACCCAAATTCCCTTCCATGAATTTCCCAATTTTTTATATTAATTGCAAAACAAAATAACAAAAAACAACATATAATTATACACCCTTTAGGTTCCAAAACTCTCACCCCCCCTTTCCCGGTTTCGATCCCCCAAAAATATCCATCAATCTATCAGTTCTCAGCCTGGAGCTCTCACGTCCGAGGCCCTCAAATCTCTCTCAAACCCTCTCGGCAGGACCCGTCTTCCACAGAGCCGATTCCCTCCGGAGCTCGGAGGGAATCCGCCATTAACCTTTCACGCTAACAGCTCTGCCACCTGTTTTTTTAATTTAATCCCCTACCCCACCCCAGAAGGTCCTCTTGGTTCGCAAGGAGACCATCCCTAGAGCCTGAAGAGGATGTCTTTGTTGAAGCCTCCCTGCCTAACAGCTGACATGCGGGGAAGTGCAGCAGCCGTCACTCCCTCCCTGCACGTCAGTGGTGCAAGCCCCGCCTCCCTTCTGGCTTGTGAGGAGACCCTAGAGCCCAAAGAGGACATCCTCTTTGGACTCTGGGGAGGGGTCTCCTTGCAAGCCACTAGGACTCCCCAGGGTCTTCCCAATACACACGATTTCAGTTACAAGCTACACGCACAGAGGCCCCCCACATAAATGGGGAGTTGCCTGTGCCAGTTTCTGGAAACCAAAAGGAGGGAAAGTTTTCCTGTGCTTGCCGGTTTCCTGTTGACGCATCTAGCTGGCCATTTATGAGAATGGGATGCTGGACCAGACAGGCCATTTGCCATCCGCCCAGCAGGCTTTTCGAGTATGTTCTTACGGCTGGCGGGGCAGAGGAGCAAGCCTCATCTGTTGACTTTAACAAGCTCTCGCTCCCCATCTTTTTCCGCCCCACCTTCTCCAGGACAAAGCCGTCTCTTTCCAGCGCCCGCTCGTCCCCGTCCCGCTCCTCTGTCACCAACCGGCCCCAGAACACCTGGCGGGCTCAGGGGGGCACCAGCCGCATCCACGACCTGCTGATGGAGATCCAGCTGACAAAGGTGAGAGCTGGTGGCTAAGGAGGGGGGCCTCGCTCGCTGCTCAGGGGGCTCCTTCGAGTTTAAAATGGGTGCCCCCGATTCCCTGGAGAGGTTCACCTGGCACCTTCATTATACAGTCATACCTCACGTTACGTTTGCTTCATGTTACGTTCTTTCAGGTTACGTCCCGCGGCAACCCAGAAGTACCGGAAAGGGTTACTTCTGGGTTTTGCCACTTTTGCCTGCGCAGAAGCGCAAAAATGACGTCACGCACATGCGCAGAAGTGCTGAATCACAACCCATGTGTGCGCAGATGTGCCGCTGCGGGTTGCGCTCTTTTCATGTTGCAAACGGGCCTCCTGAACGTATCCCGTTCGCAACCAGAGGTACCACTGTATATATATATATATTTTTAGGCGCCAGGTGAAAGCGTTCCTCTTCAACCAGGCCTTTGGCTGATTAATATTAGACGGTCTTTTAAATGTGCCCGTAGGAAGGGGTGGGTTCCTGTTCTGCTGTTTCGTTTTAATTACTTGCATGTTTCATCTCCTGTATTTTATTCCGTGAACCACCCTGAGGTCTTAGGATGAAAATAAAATAAAATTTCCCCAGAAAGGCCCTTGCTGTGCTTACAAGGCAGGGAATCACTTTAATGGTTGGTGGGGTGCAAGAGATCTGAAAGGAAAGAGGTGGGAAACACCGGGGCATCGGGGTGGGGGGAGAGTGCAGGGCTAGGACTACAATACGCACCAAAAATACCCACTTGGTGACCCTGGGCCATTCTTGGTCTCTTGGCCCGGCCTACCTCTTAGGGTTGTTTGTAAGAAGAAAAGGGGGGGGCAGCATACACCACCCTGAGCTTCCTTTGAGGACAGGTAAATGAATCAAATCAATGGGGGAAAGGAAAAGTCTCCCCTGGACATGTGCCCACAAACAGGCAGAAGCTGAAAATTATCCAGGATAAGAAAATGAAACTAAAATGCAAGTTGGAGAGGCGAACGAACGATTTAAAATTATTGCAATCTCACTTGTCGTTTCTTGATTAATTTTATTTTATATATATGTGGGTGTTGGTAAAAGGGAATGACTGAGGGATGAGGAATTTGCTTTTTAAAAAAAGGATAAATCTGTAAAATAAGCAGCATGTAAAAGTGGATTCCAAAAATTTGAAATATACCTGAGAGAGGGGGAAGCCGGTATTAATTTTAATTTGGTTTCAATGTGTTGCAAATTTGAAAATGAATGAAAATTAATTGGCAAACAAACACACACACAAAAACAAGTAGGGGGGGAGTGGGACAAAGTGGTGACCTCACCTCTCTCCTCCTCTCCAGGTGAGTTTCCAACATGAAACTTACCCCAGCAGCAGCAGCGGCGGCACATCTGAGAAACCCTCCGTGGAGTTGGAGGAGCAGCCCGTGGCCAGACAGGTCTTCATTGTCCAGGAGCTGGAGATCCGAGACCGCCTGGCCTCCTCTCAGATCAACAAGTTCCTCTACCTGTACAGCAGCGAGTGCATGCCGCGCCGAGCCCACTCCAACATGGTACGGGGGGCAGCAGCAGGAGGAGCTGAGAGCAGGTGGAGGGTTGTGGGTTGCGTTGCTAGTGAGCACCAAGGAGCAGACCTCTCCCCTGGCTCTTGGCTGTCTCTGCCTCTCCTTGGACTGGAAAAGTCCAGATGCTCCCCTTTCCTGTATGCTATTTTTGGGGGAGGGTGGGGCCTCCAGTACTAGATTACTGCAGTACGCTTGATGTGGGGACGTCCCTTGCTCTCGATCCGGAAGCTGAAGTCAGTGCAGAATGCTGCAGCACGGTTGCTGACAGGCCTTGTCAGCAAATATATCACCCCTGGGTGGAGAGATTTTCTGCTTGCCAGTTTGCTGCTGGACCCGGGTTCATGGTGTTGCTATTAGCATAGAAAGCCCTTAACAACATGGGACTAGTTTGCTTGCAAGATGGGCCTTTCGACCGCTTTGAGCTGCAGAACTGGCACTGCTGCAGGTGCCACGTAATACCCGTTCTGCATTTGTAAGAGATTGACCTTTTGGTGTGGTACTTTGGAACTTCCTACCTGTTGAAGGCAGGCACCTTCACAGTACTCCTGCTAAAGACATTTTGGATTAGACAACTCTGTCCGGATACATAGAATGTCGATGTGTGTTTTAACCTGATTTTAGTTTATTTTTAATCCCTCTCCAAATGTTTTAAATATCTGTTTATCAGCAATTTCATTGCTCTTTTTGTAATCAGCTTTAAGGGTTCGCTCCCCCCCTTACAATAATCAGCGGTATATAAATGTTAGGGGAAAAATAAACCCACCTGGATCTTGGAGGCCGGATGAGACTCTGGTAGTTCAGCCTGGCCTGGAGTCTGATAGTGAAACAGTTTTGTGGGTAGGGGGGATTTGGTGCTGCTGAAGCTCAGCCTCTGGAAAGCTCCCCTGTCTTCTGTCACTGGGGGCCACCGCAAGACTGACCACCCCCACCCCCTCTTTCTTCACAGCTCACCATCAAAGCCCTGCACGTCTGCCCTGAGTCTGGTCTGGGGGGGCCCGAGTGCTGCCTTCGTGTCTCCTTGATGCCACTCAGGCTCAACATTGACCAGGTGAGGGGTGGGGTGGGGTTAAGTGCTCTGCAGGGGACAGTGGGGGGCACTTTGTTTGGGAACTCCCTGCCCTCCCACAGGAGGAGCATGTGCATAGCCACAATGGCTGCCTGTGGCTCGGATGCCTGGCCTGCTCCTAGCATCGTAGAATTGTAGAGTTGGAAAGGATCATCTGGTCCGACCACTTGCAATGCAGGAATCTTTTGCCCAATGTGGGGCTCAAACCCACAGCCCTGAGATGAAAGGTCTCATGCTCTACTGACTGAGCTGTTTTGCTTTTTGTTGTTTTTTTAAAAAAGGTGCATTTAGTTTGCAGCATGCAAACAGGACAAATGGTAAAGAAATAAGAAACAGTGACTGTGTGGAGCATAGTATTGCAATAGAATAAAACAAACAGATCACTCAGGACAGACATTGTAATAAAATAGATTCTGCAAAGGGATCTTTTTGAAGCATCACATTTTTTGAAGCATCACATACAGCAGAGGCATGTGTTGTTGGGGGCCTATGCAGTGCAGTATATTTATTCATAAAGTGTATAAACTGAAACCGTACAACATCAAAATGGCTTCGTTCTGTAACCCCCCTCACATCCCTCTGGCAGTGGATGAAATGCTCAGACAAGGCCATGCACCACACCTCTGAAACCGTCCCTAGAGGGACCTGATGCAGATGTCCAGTGTCTAGTGACTTTGAGTGTGGCTGCAGCCAGCAGCAGAGGAAGCGGCTTCCTTGTGAGCCTTTCGGGATGGGAGGGGTGGACCTGGCAAGACCAAGCAGGGTGGATTCCTCCTCTTCTCCCTCCCTGTTTGCCCAAACTGGAGATGTCTGCGCTGGAGCTTCCAAGGTTGATATTACGAACTGCTAGATTTATTGTATGCCTGCTGTCAGGGCTGCCGCCCAGTCCCAGCTCACATAGGACCAAGTCAGCCAGCGTTCAGTTTCAAAGAGTCTTTATTGGATTACAGGTTCCATTTCCAAACTGCAACGTGCAGCCCTACTTCTTCTAGGTCAGAACGACGAAGACCCGTCTGAGTCTCCGCCTCTAGCGCACCAGCTTAATACCCTAGCCTTGCTCCACCTCCTGCGCCTTTCCTTCCGTCTCTGGGTCCTCCTGCCCCCCTGGGTCTCTCCTTTCCTACTCTCTTCTGGCGCGGACCCCCCTGACCCTTCCGCCTCCTTGCGGCGGGCTTTGGGACTCGGTTCACTCTCTGGGCTGCTGGCTGCGCCAGCTTCCGTTACATTTGAACTTGGCGCGCGCGCCCAACTCTCCACTTTCCTCTTGATCGTTTCCTCGCTCCCCGAGGTGGGCGTGACTACTCCTGACTCATGCCCTCCCTCCTTCTGAAAGTCTCCGGAGCCCGATATCTGGTCCCCTTTCTCCCCGCTGCTCCCGGCTGGGAACGTGGGTCCCGATCTCCAACTGCTGCTTTCTGATCCCTCTCTGGACCCTTCTTCCTGGGGTGTCCCCCTGCTCTCCCCCCTTGCTCTGGCTGCTGGCGCTCCCTTCTGGGAATCCTCGGACTCGCTAGACAGGCTCGGTGATCTCGGGTCGTCATCCCCACTCATCCTTCCTTCGTATTCCTCCCCCTCGCTCTCTGTCTCCTCCCTTCTCTGCGTCTCTGCTCCTGAACCCCTGACATCCATCCCCCCCTCGAAGCCCCCCCTTCCCCCCTCCCCGCTTTCAAGGGTGGTTGGTGGGTGCTCCGTCATCACGGGAGTGAATGTCGGATACAGTTCGCTCCCCGTTGCTGGCCGCCAACTGAAGACCTCCGAGTCTTCCTCCCCGCGTTCGTCAACGGTGGTCTCCTCCGCCTCCATCTCGGTGCCGCCGTGCTCGAAACCAAGGTCCTCCCCGCAAACGTCCATGTCCGTCTCTGCGTCTGTCGCTGGACCTGGTGTCTCCTGCCACTTCCGGCGCCACTGCTCCTCTGGCCGATCGTCCCACCAATACGAGTTGTCGGACGCCGAACCCTCCGGTGACCCCTCTGGGGAACGTGTGCGCGGTGCGGGTTCCCCTTCCGAGTCGAAGCCATGGAACGTGCTGGAGGAAAGCGTGGGCGTGAACAACCAGTCGTCGAAGAAGCCCGCTGGCATAGGTCTGTGTGGGAAAAGGGCATGAAACTCATCCTTGAGCAGGGGTTCCTCCAAGGCGTAGTCCGGCACCCAGCTATTAGTACTGGCCCGGGTGCCCTCCCTTGCTAGTAGATATTCTACTCCGTCTTCCCCCCATCTGGAGTCCAAAATCTCCGTGACTTCGTTGATGGGGTCCTGCTGTGGCAATCTTCCCACCTCCGTCCGCTCCGGAGACTGACTCGGTGCCGTTCCTGGTTCCTGGAACCTGTGCGGTGCCCTGTAGGGAGTGAGCACCGACCTGTGGAACACCGGATGCATCCTGGAACCCTCTGGTAGCACCAGCCGGAAAGCCACCGGGTTGATCTGCGCTTCGACTCGGTATGGACCGAGTTGCTTGTGCCCTAGCTTCCTCTTGGCTAACGATCGGGTCGGCACCGCGTGGGCTGCCAACCAGACCCAGTCTCCCACTCGGATCTCCTCGCCAACTCGCCTGTGCTTGTCAGCTTGGACCTTGTATGCGTGCTTCGCCAGCTCCAGCTGCCGTCTGAGTTGATCGTGGACCTCTTGCAACTCAGATGCGAAAGCGTCCGCCTTCTGTGGTTCCCCTTCCCCCACTCTGTCCAGTCCCGGGAAGGTTCTGGGATTCCTCCCATTGTTGGCGAAGAACGGCGTCACCCCTGTGGATACGTGTTTCGTGTTGTTGTAGGCGAATTCGGCGAGCGGCAGGTAATCCACCCACGTCGCCGGCTGTTGATTGGCATAGCATCTCAGGTACTGCTGCATGATGGCATTGACCCTCTCCGCTTGCCCGTTGGTCTGCGGGTGCCTTGCCGATGTCAGGTTGATCTTGACGTTCAGGAAGCCCATCAGCTTTTGCCAGAAATTCGAGATGAACTGGCGTCCGCGGTCGGACAGTATAGACCGTGGCAGCCCGTGCACTTTGAACACGTGATCTATGAACAATTTGGCTGTTTGTTCTGCCGTGGCCACCTTCGCACACGGTATGAAATGTGCCATCTTGGTGAACAAGTCCACCACCACTAGTACAGCTGTCTTGCCTCTCGAGCTGGGTAGATCCGTGACAAAGTCCAGGGCCACCCTCTCCCATGGTTCAAACGGCGTTTGCAGCGGTTCCAGCAGTCCCGCCGGTGGTTTGTGCACCGGCTTGGCCCTCTGGCAGGTGTCGCACCTCGCGACGTAGTCCGCGACTTCCCCCCTCAGTCTGGGCCACCAAAAGTCTCTTGCGACCAATTCCACCGTTTTTTCTGTGCCAAAGTGCCCGGCCGTGGGTGCGTCGTGCAGCTGCTGCAGTACCCGGGCGCGAAGTTCGTCTCCCGGCACGTAGACGGCCCCTTTACGTAAGAGCAAGCCGTCTCATATCTGGAACTCGTCGCCCTTCGCCGTGCCCTTGTGCACCTCTGCCATCTTCGCCTGCGCGAATGAGTCGTCCGTCAACGCCCTTCGCACCGCATCCAGGTCTACTGTGGCTGAAGCGCACGCCCACGCTGTTGGCGCGAAGATGTGCATGGCCGCCGCTGGCGTCGCCTCTTCGAGGTACTGCGGTTTTCGGGACAGGGCATCCGCCATGATGTTGGTGTCGCCCGGGACGTACTCAATTCGGAAATTGAAGTCAGCAAAGAACTCCGCCCAACGGATCTGCCTCTGGTTCAGGAACCGAGCCGTGCGCCAGTGCTCCAGATTCTTGTGGTCCGTGCAGACCTGCACCGTGTGCTTGGCGCCGATCAGGAAGTGCCTCCACGCCTTGAAAGCTGCATGAATGGCAAGCAGCTCCCTATCCCAGATGGTGTAGTTCTGCTCCGACTTGCTGAGCTTTCTGGAGTAGAACGCCCCCGGCCTCCAGACCCCCTGCGGGTCCTTCTGCAGCAGTACCGCTCCCACTGCTCTATCGGACGCATCTGTCTCCACCCTCAGCGGTCTGCTGGGGTCGATATGCAGCAGTTGCTCTTCCGACGCGAAGAGACGCTTGAGTGTCTGAAAGGACCGCTCCGCCTGCTCCGTCCAGATGAATTTCTTTTTCTTGGAGCTTAGCGTGTCCGTAATAGCTGCCGTCTGCATCGCGAACCCCTTGATGAACTTGCGATAGAAATTGGCGAATCCGACAAACCTCTGGACCTCTTTCCGGTTGCGCGGGCTCTTCCAATCCAACACCGCACGAACCTTGGCGCTGTCCATGGCTAGCCCCTTGTCCGACAGCTTGTAACCCAAGAAATCCACCTCCGTCGTGTCGAACTGGCACTTCTCTAGTTTGGCGTACAGTCTATGCTGCTGCAGCCTCTTCAGCACCTCCCGAACGTCCTGGTCGTGTGCTCGCTGCGAGTCAGAGAATATCAGGATGTCATCCAGAAAGCAGACGCACTTCTTGTAGAGGAGTCCCGCCAACACGTGATGCATAAAAGCTTGAAAAACGTGGGAGCCATTTTGCAATCCAAAAGGCATAACTCTATATTCGTAGGTGCCCAGAGGCGTGAACATGGCTGTCTTCCACTCATCGCCCTCCCTCATACGGATGAGATTGTACGCTCCTCGCAGGTCCAACTTGGTGAACACGCGTCCCTTGCGCACCGTCGCCAGCAGGTCGTCAATCCTGGGCATAGGGAAATCGGAGGGCTTGGTCATTCTGTTTAAGAGGCGGTAATCCACGACCAATCTTTTTTGGGGCGTGTCCTTTTTCTTCACGAAGAAAACAGGACTGCCCCCTACTGCGCTGGACTCCCGGATGAAACCGCGCTGCAAATTGTGATCGATGAACTGTTTGAGTTCCTGTAGTTCGTCCTCAGACATGGAATATAGCTTCCCCTTCGGCAGCGTCGCCCCTGGCAGGAGGTCAATCTTGCAGTCATATTGCCTGTGCGGTGGTAGCTTGTCTGCCTCTTTCTCGCAGAAGACCTCCAGAAAGTCCGCGTATTTGTGGGGAACTGCTTGCAACGTTCCCAACTGCAGTTGTGAGTCCTCCTCCTCCCCCTCCTGCCTGGGCAGGATGCAGTGTTCTGCGCAGTAAGAGGAGCCGAAGATCAGCTGTCTCTGGTACCAAGCCAGCGTTGGACTGTGCCTGTCCAGCCAACTCATGCCCAACACAATGGGCGTGTCCGACAGTCGGGTGACATTAAAACTGATGACTTCCCTGTGGTTACCAAGTTGCATCACCATTGGTGGCGTCTGCTTCACCACCTGCCCCCCTAGCAACTCTCTGCCATCCACTGTGACGACTTGCAGGGGCAGAGTGGCAGGCAGCAGCTTTATAGCGTGCTGCTCCACAAAATCCTGTGCTATAAAGTCTGCGTTGCTTCCAGAATCCACAGAAAGCGGCACTTCGATGGTGACTCCATTGGGTAGCTGGAGAGACGCTGTGAGTTGCACTACTGGTTTGGGTGGGAGGGGGTCTGTGGGTTGCAATATCGCTGGGGACTGCTTCACTGATGCGTCTGGCTGGGCCCCAGTGCCTCTGTCTCCAGCCAGACATCGTCGTTTCCCTGCTGGGCTTCGCTGCATTGTGTGGCCACTTTCACCGTTGCGGAGGCTGCAGTGTGCTTGGAGCTCCTCTGGGGACACTCTTTCGCCAAGTGTTGAGGGCTCTCGCATATGTAACACTTCCTGGTCCCTCTAGGAGGTTTAGTCTTGACTGCTGTCGGTGCAGAGGCTCTGCTAGCTGACTGAGCCCTGGCGCCTCCCACTTCCATAGGTTCCACTCCCCCTCCTGGCGGAGGTGTGGATTGCGCACGCGCTGCTTCCCTTGGAACGAAAGAGAAACTTCTCGCTGCTTCGCGCCCTCCACGTCCTTCATCTCTGCACCATGGACGTTCTTCCAGCCTCACCCCCACAGTCAGCGCCCTTTGGACCACCTCCTGCGTGCTTCGGGGCCTCTCCCCCCTCGCAATTTCATCCTTCACAGCAGAGCTGAGACCCTCCCAGAACAGGTCCCTGACTGGGGGCGAGTCCCGGTCCCATTCCAATGCACTGACCAGCGCAAAAAAGCGGGCGTGGTACTGTCGGACGCTCGCCCTCCCTTGTTTCAGTCCATGAATCTCCCGTCGGGCAAGATCCACATCAATGGTAGACAAAAAACATGCATCCATCGCTTTGATAAAGGCATCTGCACTCTGAAGCGCCGGATCTTTATCCCTCCACAAATTGCGCAGCCACGCCTTCGCATCCCCATGCAAATGGGACAGTATAAACCCCACTTTCTCTTGCTCATCTCTAAAGTCTTTTGCCAGCAGTTGCAGTGCGCACATCACATCTGCTCGAAAGTTGGGGTACTGTTGTAAATTCCCATCGAAGTGAGCCACCAGCCCTCCTGCTCTCCGTGCCAACCCAACCCCCTCCGGTCTGGGTCCTGGCTGCCCATGCTTAACCCATGCTTCAAACCTGGCGTGGAGATCTCGGTAGGCGGCTGCCACATCCTCCTCCCTTTTCTTGGATGCCAGTACCTCCGCATTCAATTGGGTAACTGCCTGTTGCAGCGCTGAAACTTTCTCTGCTTCCGTCATCTTTGCCAACCGTCGTGAGCTTGCTCCCACACACCGATCTCCTCCTCCAGCTGCTTCTGTCTCCGCTGCGAGGTATCAGGTGTCAGAAGCTTGAGAGACGGGTCTTACTGTCAGGGCTGCCGCCCAGTCCCAGCTCACATAGGACCAAGTCAGCCAGCGTTCAGTTTCAAAGAGTCTTTATTGGATTACAGGTTCCATTTCCAAACTGCAACGTGCAGCCCTACTTCTTCTAGGTCAGAACGACGAAGACCCGTCTGAGTCTCCGCCTCTAGCGCACCAGCTTAATACCCTAGCCTTGCTCCACCTCCTGCGCCTTTCCTTCCGTCTCTGGGTCCTCCTGCCCCCCTGGGTCTCTCCTTTCCTACTCTCTTCTGGCGCGGACCCCCCTGACCCTTCCGCCTCCTTGCGGCGGGCTTTGGGACTCGGTTCACTCTCTGGGCTGCTGGCTGCGCCAGCTTCCGTTACATTTGAACTTGGCGCGCGCGCCCAACTCTCCACTTTCCTCTTGATCGTTTCCTCGCTCCCCGAGGTGGGCGTGACTACTCCTGACTCATGCCCTCCCTCCTTCTGAAAGTCTCCGGAGCCCGATATCTGGTCCCCTTTCTCCCCGCTGCTCCCGGCTGGGAACGTGGGTCCCGATCTCCAACTGCTGCTTTCTGATCCCTCTCTGGACCCTTCTTCCTGGGGTGTCCCCCTGCTCTCCCCCCTTGCTCTGGCTGCTGGCGCTCCCTTCTGGGAATCCTCGGACTCGCTAGACAGGCTCGGTGATCTCGGGTCGTCATCCCCACTCATCCTTCCTTCGTATTCCTCCCCCTCGCTCTCTGTCTCCTCCCTTCTCTGCGTCTCTGCTCCTGAACCCCTGACACCTGCTATGAAAATAGAAGTGGCACAGGATGAAATACACAGGGATCAAAACAAACTTGGATTGCTGGTTCTAAATGTGTTTTGATGCATTTTAATTATCGTTTTTTTTATTCCCAAATGTTGTAAGCCACCTTGAATCCCAGCTTGGGAGAAAGGTGGGATAGAAATACTAAATAATAATAATAGTAGTAGTAATAGTAGTAGTAATAGTAGTAGTAATAATAATAATAATTAATAATAATAATAGGCTCCTGCTTTCCCCTTGCTTTTACTCCAGGATGCCTTGTTCTTCCTCAAGGACTTCTTCACCAGTGTGGCTGCCAGCATTAACCCTGTCGTGCCCTGTGAGGCTGGCTCAGAAGGTGAGTGTCTGGCTTCCTGGGAGGATCTTCATTTAATAAAAATTAATAAAAAAAATTTATTTCTACCCTGCCCATATGGCTGGGTTTCCCCAGCCACTCTGGGCGGCTTTCAACTGAGGACTAAAAACAGAATAAAACTTCGAACATTAAAAACTTCCCTAAACAGGGCTGTCTTCAGGTGTCTTCTAAAAGGCGGATAGTTGTTTATTTCCTTGACATCTGACGGTAGGGCATTCCACAGGGTGGACGCCACTATCAAGAAGGCCCTCTGCCTGGTTCCCTGTAACCTCATTTCTCACAGTGAGGGAACCGCCAGAAGGCCCTCGGCACTGGGCCTCAGTGTCCGGTCTGAACGATGGGGGTGGAGACGCTCCTTCAGGTATACAGGACCGAGGCCGTTTAGGGCTTTAAAGGTCAGCACCAACACTTTGAATTGTGCTCGGAAATGAACTGGGAGCCAATGTAGGTCTTTCAAGACCAGTGTTATATGGTCTCGGCAGCCGCTCCCAGTCACCAGTCTGGCTGCTGCATTCTGGATTAGTTTTAGTTTCCGGGTCACCTTCAAAGGTAGCCCCACGTAGAGCGCATTGCAGTAGTCCAAGTGGGAGATAACCAGAGCATGCACCACTCCGGCGAGACAGTCCGCGGGCAGGTAGGGTCTCAGCCTACGTACCAGGTGGAGCTGGTAGACAGCTGCCCTGGACACAGAATTGACCTGTGCCTCCATGGACAGCTTTTCCCTTTCCCTAGAGGAGGAGGGCTTCTCCAGTTCCGCACCACCCTCCTCACCATGGCTGCCTGTTGGCCAAGCTGGTTGGGGGCTGATGGGGGTTGTAGTTCAACAACATCCAAAGTGTCACACGGATGGCAGAGGCTGTCTAGAGGAACCCCCCAGAGGTGCCCCACGTCCCTCAATCTCTCTCTCTCTCATTGCCCAATGCTGCTCTTCCACTCCATAGGTCGCACAGAGTCCTCGGGGAAAGAGCCTGAGGGAGTGGAGGGGGAGATGACAGCCTCGATGGAGACCACGGCCAGCGAAAACAGCTCCTTGTCCAACGCCTCCTCTTCCTCCTCCGACCAGCCCATTTACTTCCGGTATAAGCGCTTGACGTGGGGAGGGAGAAAGAATGGGGTGCACGGGTGTTGGGGGGGCAGCAGGGCCAACCTACAGAGTCTTAGTGGAGAGTTCTATCAATTACTATATTTACACCCCACTTTTCCTCCAAGGAGCTCAAGGCAGCATTTATGGTTCCCCTGCTCCCCATTTTCTTTCTCCCCGTCCCCTGTTCTGCCCCATAACAGCCCTGTGAGGTAGGTTAGGCTGAGAGGCAGTGACCAGTCCCAAGGTCACCCTCAGTGAGCCAAGGGGGGATTTGAACCCTGGTCTCCCAGGTTGAGGTCTGACACTCTAACCGCTACGCCACAGGGACTCCAGAATTTATAATGCGTATGAGAGATGGGAAATACAAGAGTCATCGCCCCGCTTGGAGGGTGCGCGTTCTGTAGAAGGAAGGAGGAGGTGGCTATCGATGGCTACTAGCCCTCCCAGCTATTCTCTGCCTCCACAGCTGGAGACAAATAAATGCTTATAAATACCAGTGGCTGGAAACCACAGGAAGGCAGAGGTCTTGCTTGAAGATTTCCCAGAGGCACCTGGGAACGGGATGATGGACTAGATGGGCTGTTGGCCTGATCCAGCAGGCTCTTCTCAGGTGCTTATGGAACCTCCAGGCCCAGAGGCAGTCTATCTAGCTTTCTAGGTCCTTAGAGGTACACGGCCATTGTGGGAACAGGATGCTGGAGTAGACAGGCCACTGGAGTGGTAGCCGGCACTGCTGCCAGGGCTTTGCCACCACAAGAGAAAAAGCACCTCCCCTTCTCCTTGGCTTCTCTCTCTCCAGAGAGTTCCGGTTCACATCCGAAGTGCCCATCTGGCTGGACTACCAGGGAAAGCATGTGACCGTGGACCAAGTGGTGAGTCTGCAGGAGTCCCTCCCTCCCCAGGCCTGGGGAACTTCCTTGTCCGCTACGAGTGACCCCTTTGCTGAGCTGCTTCACAGTCTCTCTCCGCCTTCCAGCCATCCATTCCAGCTGATGTTGCTTTTGCGAAAGGACAACTCAAGGGGGCTGCGTTTTAGGGTCTCAGCATAGGACAGGGGTCAGCAAACTTTTTCAGCAGGCGGCCAGTCCAATGTCCCTCAAACCTTGGGGGGGGGCGGACTATATTTTGGGGGGGGGAATAAATTCCTATGCCCCACAAATAACCCAGAGATGCATTTTAAATAAAAGGACACATTTTACTCATGTAAAAACACGCTGATTCCCAGACCATCCCCAGGCTGGATTTAGAAGGCAATTGAGCCGGATCCAGCCCCCGGGCCTTAGTTTGCCCACCCATGGCATAGGACCACAGAAAGGGCATGGTGGTCCCCACCAAGCTGCCTCTTTCTCCCCTCTAAAGCCTGGCCCTTGTGCCCAGGAAAGGATGGGGGTGGGGAGAGATTAATCCAGGACTTCCCAAACTTGGGTCTCCATCTGTTTTTGGACTACAACTCCATCCTTAGCTAGTCGGGGATGATGGGAATTGTAGTCCAAAACATCTGGAGACCCAAGTTTGGGAAACCCTGGATTAAACAAAGGTGAGGGTGGGGAAGGCAAGTGCCTGTCCGGAAGAGGCAACTGGGTCAGCGTCCACCCTTCTTAGGAAGAACTTTCTGGTGGTAAGAGCTGTTGGATAGTGGAGACAGCTCCCTTGGGAGGTGGTGGACTCTCCTTCACCTGAGGCTTTTAAACCAAGGCAGAGCAGCCACCTACCAGGGATTCTTCAGCTGCGATTCCTGCACTGCAGGGGGTTGGCCTAGATGACCCGCAGGGTCCCTTCCCACTCTACAAAAATTCTCTCCGTTTCTCCTTAGGGCACCTTTGCCGGCATCCTCATCGGCCTGGCACAGCTCAACTGCTCTGAGCTCAAGCTCAAGAGGCTCTGCTGTCGACACGGGTGAGGAGCCACCTTTTTTAGGGTAGCCGGGGGGGGTGTCAGTGGAGAGGAGGGCAAGGCGGGGCTCTAACCCGCCAACATCCTGGTGGTGCATAGTAAGAAGCCAGTATCTGAACGGAGCCAGCCCCATTTATCTGTTGTCAAGCTGAGCTGAAAAGCCGTGGGGGCTTCTGCATCCCGCTGCCTGAGACACTTCTGCTGGCAGCCCCTCCCCACGGCTTCACTTGCTTCACTGGCCTGGGGGGCCGGATCTGGTGGGCGTTGCCCTTTGGGGTCCCTGACCTCCTCCTTCTCCGCCTCCGCAGGCTACTGGGCGTGGAGAAGGTGGTGAGCTACGCCCTGACCGAGTGGCTGACGGACATCCGTAAGAACCAGCTGCCAGGCATCCTGGGAGGCGTGGGGCCTATGCACTCCGTGGTGCAGCTCTGTAAGTCCGGCGGGAGGAGGGGGTTGCCTGGGGATGTATCGGGCAGCAGTGGTGGGGGCTGGAAGGCTTCCTGTCTATCTACATATACAAACAGGAGGATTGTTATGAGGACTAGATGGAGCCACCAGGCCCAGGCACAGTCTACCTCTGAATACCCAACTGCTGGGGAGAGGGAGCTGTTGCCTTCCCATCCCTGCTTGTGGATTTCCCATTGGGGAGGAGTGCGCACCCAGTTGGCCATGGTGGAAAGTAGCATGCTGGACCAAGTAAGTCCCCCTTTTGGCCTGATCCAGCAGCACAGTTAATAATAATAATAATAATAATAATAATAATAATAATAATAATAATTCAATTTACATGCCATCTTTTATCAGAAGATATCAGGGAGATGTGCAACATTAGAAACACATTACAAAACATCAATGGAAAAACATAGTATACAGACAGAGACAGCCTAATAATAATCATAATCATAAGTCCTGCCTCTCCACACTTTTACAGACTATTAAATAGCCATAGGCCTCTGGGTAAAGGGGAATGGTTTTGCCTGACCTGCAACGGTGCTGCCCTTGCATGTGCCCTCTCTTCTCTCTCTCCTTCCCTCCCAGTCCACGGCCTCCGTGACCTCTTCTGGCTGCCCATCGAGCAGTACCGCAAGGACGGGCGGATCATCCGGGGCCTGCAGCGTGGGGCAGCCTCCTTTGGCACTTCAACTGCGTCGGCAGCCCTCGAGCTCAGCAACCGCCTGGTGCAGGCCATCCAGGTTTGGGCCGTGTGGTCTGAGACGGGCAGGGGTGGTCTGCGAGGGGTGGCCCTTGTTCTTCTCCAGCCCTTGGTGATGAGGAGGGGATCGTAGAACTGTAGAGTTGGAAGGGACCTCCAGGGGCCATCTGATCCAACCCCTTAACCACAGCCTCATTTCACTGCCAAACAGCTCTTGCCTTCAGAAAGTTCCTCTGAAAGCTTAGTTGGAATCTCCTTCCTTGCCATTAGAAGCTGTTGGCTCGGTTCCTACTCTCCAGAGCAGCAGAGAACAAGCCTTCTCCATCTCCCATGCGACAGCCCTTCGGATACTTGAAGGCATTGTGGTCCCCGCAAGGGCAACGGGGTTCTCCGAACCGCCTCTCCTTCCTGGTTTGCCATCCCTTCTCTCCCCCTTGCAGGCCACAGCGGAGACCGTCTACGACATCCTGTCCCCTACCGCCCCCCCAATGACGCGCACCCTCCTGGACAAGAAGCACACACGCAAGCTGAGGCGCGGCCAGCAACCTGCCGACCTGCGTGAAGGGGTGGCCAAGGCCTATGACACTGTGCGAGAGGTAAGGCCTAGAGCCATCCAGGTTGGGAACCATCCCTGCCTCCTGTGGGAGTGAGTTCCATAGGTTAACTCTGCCCTGTGCGAAGAAGGGCTTCCTTTTATCTGCCCTGAATCTTCCAAAATCCAGGGCTGCTCTGGCTTCCTTGAGCTGCTTTTGGGTTAGTTTCCTTGAGGCTTGTTCTCTTTCTGCACATGCTGGGGTCCTTCTGGGCAAGCAAATGCTGCCTCTGATTTTCCAGCAGCCCCATTTTGGCTCCATAGCTATCGGCACTCACTGTCTGAGTTCGCTATTAGCAGGATATCATTACTATTTGTTTACACACACCCTTTTTATATATATACAGTGGTACCTCTGGTCACAGACGCTTCAGGTTACAGACTCCGCTAACCCAGAAATATTACCTCGAGTTAAGAACTTTGCTTCAGGATGAGAACAGAAATCATGCTCTGGTGGCGCAGCAGCAGCGGGAGGCCCCATTAGCTAAAGTGGTACCTCAGGTTAAGAACAGTTTCAGGTTAAGAACAGACCTCCAGAACAAATTAAGTTCTTAACCCGAGGTACCACTGTATAAGCGTGTACAACAGCAGCTTACATAAAATTGAACTAGGAAAACACGTTGCCTTGTAAATTAATGATCTTTATATATTTGAAAAGGAATGATCCTTCCAGCCAGGGTTTCCCCAACCTGGGTATCCAACAGTTTTGGGACTACAACTCCCATCATTCCATAGCTAGCAGGCCAGGTGGTCAGGGATGATGGGAACTGTAGTCCAAAAACAGCTGGAGACCCAAGTTGGAGAAACTCTGCTTACAGCCCTCTGGCAGGCCCTGACGCACGCTCTCTCTCCATCCTTTTCTCCTCCTCCTCCTCTACACCAGTGTGGTGTAGTGGTTAAGATCGGTGGACTCATAATCTGGTGAACCGGGTTCGCTTCCCCGCTCCTCCACATGCAGCTGCTGGGTGACCTTGGGCCAGTCACACTTCTCTGAAGTCTCTCAGCCTCACTCACCTCACAGAGTGTTTGTTTTGGGGGAGGAAGGGAAAGGAGATTGTTAGCCGCTTTGTGACTCCTTAGGGCAGTGATAAAGGGGGTATCAAATCCAAACTCTTCTTCTTCTTCCTCCAGGGTGTCATCGACACAGCCCAGGCCATCTGCGACGTGGCGACTCGTGGCCACGAGCAGAAAGGCATCACCGGGGCAGTGGGAGGCGTCCTGCGGCAGATCCCTCCCACCGTGGTCAAGCCCCTCATCGTGGCCTCGGAAGCCACCTCCAACCTCCTGGGTGGTATGCGCAACCAGATCAAGCCCGACGCCCGGAAGGAGGAGTCCCTGAAGTGGCGCTCAGAAGAGGCTCAGGACTGACTGGGCGCCGCCACTGCCGCCTTCCACTGACCCGGGCTCAGAAGCGGGGCCGTTCCTCTTAATCTACCCCGTTCAGGACATTGGCAGGGCCACTGAAAGGACGCAGCCTCCCGCTTTGCCAGCCTTGCCACCCGCAGAAGAACCACTTGGTGGGGAAGAGCTTCTGCTTGGTGGGATTGGCGCGCTCTCAAGCAGCAGCACGCCTGGCATCACAAGGGTGGTGCCACCTCCTCTTGCCTCGCCCTTGTTTTTGTACTTGTCAGGAGTATAGCTTCTGCCATCCATTTGGTGCATGAGCTGCAGGCTGCAACTTCTCTCTCTCTGTCTCTCTCTGTCTCCCTCTCTCTCTGGGGTTGTTGGGAGAGACGGAAGGTTGGCTGAACATTAAAGGACGTGACTTGTTTTCAGCTCCTGCTTCCATAGGCATTCGGTAAGGGGGTGAAGTGTCCTTTTCTTGGCCTGTTTTGCCCTGTCGGACAATGTTTTGATGTGCTGTACAGATCAGGGACGCAACTCCTTTCAGGTACAGAAGCAGGAATTAACACAGGCACCCATGTTGGGGGCGGGGGGGGGGCTGGTGTGTTTGTGGGGAGAACAGGAGACCCAACCCAGGCAGCCACAACCACACGATTCAATTTCATTCTGACCAGCAGCAAAGCAAAAAGTTCTGCACAAGCTTTTTGGGCTCCCCAGAACGTCTTTCCTTCAGCCTGGATGTTACAAAAACCAGAGATACTTCCACAATAAAGGAGGACCAGAGGGCTGAGCCCAGATTGGGTGCTGTGCTGTGAGGGCGTGGAGCGTGCATGTTGCAGGAAGTGTGTGTGGCAAGGAAGGAGCAGGCAGGGATTGGCTGCCGTTCCTGCACTGCAGGGGTTGGACTCTATGACCTTGAAAGTTCCTTCCAACTCTAAAATTCTGTGATTGCCCTAGAAGGGCTGGCTTTGCTGGGGTAGGGGGTGAGCACGTTTTCTACGTTCAAGGGATTGGGAGCTCTTACAATCATCAGTCAGCAACGCTCCTAGCAGCCAGCAGGGGGCAGGATTGTGCTACTCTGGAGAAACTAGGCGACCTGCCAGCTGCCTGAGGTCAAGTTTCTGGTTTCCGGAATGTAGCAGCAGCAGCAGTGAAGAAGGTTCCCCCTTCCTCCCCCCTCCTCTTCTACTCAGTGCCAGCTAGAGGCTGATGGGAGTTGTAGTCTGAAACAGCTGGAGAGTCCCAGGGTGGGAGAAGTGACTTCTCTGCAGTTTTGGGAAGCGGCCCTACACAGTCAGACCATCTAGCCCAGTGTTGCTTACACTGACTGGCAGCATCTCAGGCCCAGAAGGCTCTTTTCAGCCCTGCCTCAAGATGCCAGGGGTTCAGACCCGGCCCTAACCACAGGCAGAAATGCCACTTAGCAACTTATTCCTTAGAAACACTTAAAGGTGCCGCCGCCTTCTCCCCAGCCATCCAGAGCTGTCCTGGATTCAAGTGTGCGCCCACTTGCAGCCTGCTTCTCCTGTAAAAATCCTTCCCTTTCGTGCGCAAAGTGGGGTGCTCTGCTGCTCGGCCCTGCTCCTTGGCCCTTCCCCTCCCTGCTCAGGCCTCTACGCTGAGGGGTGTCCGAATAGGGACCAGTCCTGCATCCCTTCTGCCCAAGACCCTTCTTGATTGTCTGTGGTGTGCAGTGGTTAGAGTGCCAAGCTAGGACCTGGGAGAGACCAGGGTTCGAATCCCCACTGCACCATGAAGCTCTCCAAGTGCCGCTGCCTTTCAGCCTAATCTACCTCACAGGGTTGGGGGAATTAATGAGTGGGAACCACGTGCATCACCTTGAACCCCTTGGAGGGAAAGGCGAGATTGCAATACAATCGAAAAATTCTGGCCCCTCCATTAACTCCTCTTCAGCCCCCTCTGAATAGGTATGCCTGGCATTTCCCAAAAGAATAACACTTGCAGATTGGCAAATTGGGACCCCAGTCTCTCCCCCCCCCCCCTTGCTTGGGGCAGCACTCTGCCTCAAATCACTGTCTGCCTGCTGCTGCTGGGCCCCACTCCCTGGGTGGCTATTCCCCCCACCCTCGCTCACCTTGTTAGAAAATGAAAACCATCTCCATAGCAACCAGTCTTGTTGAAGAGTTAGTGGGGGCGAGGGGAGGGAAAGATGATGGGTAGCAGTGAAGAATCGGGGGTGTTAAAATCTGCAGGGCTTAAAAGGGGTTGGGATGGGCCCAGTTCCTCTGCCGAACTTGACATTGGCTTCAGAGGCCGGTGGGAGAGGAGGAGATGTCTCCAACGTAGAGGTCCGTTGGCATCAGTCCTGGGAACGGGGTGCTGTTTGTGCCCAGTCTCCCTGGCAATGTTGCAAAACACTTCACAGAAGAATGAGGAAAGAGAAGGGGAAGCGGTGCTTGGCCTGAGGCCCCCTCGGCTCTCTTGCATAACCCATCCCAAGGGCTTTCAGTGGCCTGCCTCCAATGCTCCCACAGGGACTAGAATCTTGCTTCCCTTCATGGAAGGAAAAGTACAGAACAGTACCGTAGCGCTGCTCTGTTCTGCCTTGATCAGACCCCGCCCGGAGTCCTGTGTCCGGTTCTGGACACCACAGTTTTAAGGAGGACCAAGCTGGAAGGTGTGCAGAGGATGATCAAGGGCCTGGAAAACCAAGCCTTATGGGAATTGGGGGTGTTTAGTCTGGAGGAGACTCCGAGGGGATAGGATAGCCATCTTCAAAAATCTGAAGGGTTGCCACACAGAAGGTGGAGCAAGCTTGTTTAGTGCTGCCCCAGAAGGTAGCACCCAGACGTACTGGATTCAAATGACAAGAAAGCAGATTCCAGCTAAACATTAGGATGAACTTTCTGGCTGTTTTGACAGTGGAACAGACTGCCTTGGGAGGTGGTGGGCTCTCCTTCACTGGAGAATTTTGAACAGAGCTCCGGTGGCCATTTGTCAGGGATCCTGTAGCTGCAGTTCCTGCATTGCAGGGGGTTGAACTAGAAGACCCACAGAATCCCTTCCAACTCTACAATTCTGTGAGTCTATGAATTCCACCTTGCCCCAGCCCCAGTCACTGACAGGCTGGCAGGGAATGTCCAGGCAGTTCCCTAGCCACTCGCTTGTTTGTTTGTTTGTTTGTTTGCTTGCTTGCTTGCTTACAGGGGGCAGAGGCTGTGAGGCAGTCCTCTCCATCCTAGAGGTTTGACTGCAATAGAATTTGTTTCTTACTGGGGAAACAGAAGCTTCAGAGTAGCTGGCCGTGGGCTGAGGGCCGAGACTGAATAGGTTGCAGCCCAGAAGCACGCAAAGGGTTTTATTTTTTATTGAGGAGAAGAAAAAGTCCAGACTCCTTCCCAGACTCCGCTGGATCCCAGACAGGCCCTACCTGCAGCTCCCACCCATTCTGGTTGAGTGCCAGTGTGCCCCCCTCAGCCCCACACTGGGCTCAGGACCACTGTGGGTTCATGTGGGCCTTGGGGGGTGGGAAGAAACAACCCTGCAGGGCAGAATCTGCTCCTTCCTCCACAGAAACCCAGGCTCCGCTACCTGGGTGCCCCTGACTGCCCAGGTGTGTGCGTCTCAATCTATGAACGCACAGAGAGAAAGACGTTTGCATGTTAAGAGATGCACCTGTGTGCCTGGGAAGGGATGCTCTGGGGTTCCTTCATCCCACCCGGCTCTCACCTGAGCTTTGTGATGTGCCACAAATGGGGTGGGGGTGGTCTGGGCTCAAAGCTTCCCTTGGCTGTAAGGTTACGGCACCAGCCACTGTCTCCCACCCACTCCAGCCTGGGATCCACTCCTGCCACTGTCCACTTTGGGTGTCTCTGCACCTCCCAGGTGTCCCTCCCAGCCGGAGCAAAGGGAATCGGAGGGAAGACTGGCCCATTCCTATGGCAGTGCCAACTTCGGGAGCATTGCTGCGTTCCTACACACTCCTTCGTTGATCTCTGGGTGTCCCAAGATGTTCCTGGTCTTCCTCCCTGGTCCCAGAAGGCTGTGGCTCCCCTCCCTGCTATTTCTCAACAGTGGGAAGGATAGTCCTCCTTTGGGGCAGGCAACAAGTGCGGCAATGTTGCTGGATCCCACCGGGCCCCCGCTCTGCAGTGTGCTTGCCGTTAGTTAATACAGCCTGGGATCTCCCCTCCTTCGGTTGGGTGCCCATCCAGATTCGCCCAACGGAGGACGTCCTCTGGGCAAGCTCAAGGGTTGGCGGGGGGTGCCGGCGCTTGCCCCCGCTCTTCCGCCTTCTGCAGAGTGGCCTGCACGGTGTCAATGAGGTGCTGCAGACCAATCAGGTAGCCGTCCTCGTGGTTCCCGGGGGCCCAGGCCACGCTGTGCTGCAAAGGGAGGTTTTCCGGCGCAGGTAGTGTCTTGCCAAAGTCAATCATCCAGACGCTGGCTTGGCCCTTCCGGTCATGGAGGAAGAGCAGGGAGCTCCCAATCACCTGAGGGGTGTAAAAAGTAGTGCTTTTTAGGAACCTCGGGCAAGCAGCTCAGAGGGACAGCAACCGAGCGAGGGTTTTCTGAAAGTCCCAGGATGCCCCCTGTAAATCCATTTTCTACAAGATTATCTTGGGCTCTGTTGCCTTCGGGCAGGGTGGGTTTCCTCTGGGCATATGCAAAGCACCTTTCCCTTCCCCTCTCAGCTAAGATGAGAGTCAAAAAGCAACAAATTCTGCCCTGTAACAGCCTCTCCTCCTAGAGTTGCAGATTAAAAATTATATACTGTGCATCACAAGATCTCATGCCAGTTCACAGAATAAACTACAAGACAAAAAACAAGTAAATAATGCAAGATAAAAACACAAGGAAATAAAACAATTAACCACAAAACTATAGCTCCCTGCTAAAAAGCCTATTCTTCCCTGAAATCAATAGGGCTAAATTAAAATGCTTTAAAAATCAAACTAAATAAAAACAATGGTAAACCAAACAAGTCTGGCTTGAAATCAGCGATAGACTTGAGTACTAGAGTTGCTTCTTTCATAAGATCTTTGTTCAGGTTTTCATCTCAGCCCTTGTTGGTTTGTTGGAGGAGGGGAGGCTGCTCCTTTAGGGTTACCCCCCCCACACACACTACTTCTGCAAACCAAACCTCCCCTTGGTGTTTCGGTGGCCTGCCTTGGCCTGATTCCTGCCGGCACTCCCCACATGCGTTTGCGCTGGGAGTGTGAGCCAAGAACTCCTCTCATTTTACAAGCCGCAGGGCAGCCCTGGAGGTGCTCAGACTCTTAAGATGTACCTTCCTGGATCGAACGCAACAGCTTTGGCAAGGTGACAGGAAAGGAGGGCGCCAAGGAAGCAGTCGTTCCCTCAGGCTCGGTTTTAGGAGCTGGAAATGTGAAATGCCTGTCCTTGGCAATTGCGGCTAAAGTCGGTTTAAGAGCTGCATCTGTGGCAGGGTTGGGGTGCCAAAAGCACCTGAAAAGAGCTTGCTGGATCAGGCCATCTGGGACCCACCATCCTGTTCTCATAGTGGCCACACAGACGCACTGATGGGAAACCCACAAACAGGATTTGAGATCAAGAGCAACTCTTCCCCTCCCATGGTCTGCAGCAACTGCGATTCAGAAGCATAGCCTGTGAATTTGGCCAATCCCCTTTTAAAGCCATCACTCCCTCCTGTGGGAGTGAGTTCCATAGTTTAACGCTCTTCTGCGTAAAGAAGGACTTTCTTTGACCTGCCCAGAATCCCCTGACATTCAGCTTCACCTCCTATCCAGGCAGTCTAGTGTTATGTTGCGTGTCACCTTGTCTAATTCCTCTACTCCTCTTTTTAAAGCTGTTTAGGTTGGTGGCTTTCCAGACTCCGGACAAGCAGGGCCTTTTGCTCAGGGGTGATGGGAGTTGTAGTCCGGCTGCGTCTCAGAGGCCACCGGTTCCCCAATCCCACCCTAGAGAATACATGCTGAGGGAGAGGGAAGCGAGAAGCCACAGGAAGGAGAGTGGCCACAGGTCCTGTCCATATCTTCACACTGAGCCGCAAAACACCTAGGTTTTGTCCCACAACTGGGGAGAGTCCCTCGCCTATGGGAGGGGGGATCCTTTTGTCATATTCTGCACCCCCTTTCCTCTCCAGAGGCTTCCCCCTAGAATAATAATAATAATAATAATAAATTTTATTTATATCCCGCCCTCCCCAGCCGAAGCCGGGCTCAGGGCGGCTAACAACAATAAAACAGTACAAAAGTACAACATAAACAACATTCTAAAATCATTCATTATAAAAATTAATTAATTCAGGCCACTAGCAACCACTGGGCCAGAGCTCTGCGAAGATTGCCGAGGGAGGGAGTCAGGCTGTGCCCTGGCCAAAGGCCTGGTGGAACAGCTCTGTCTTGCAGGCCCTGCGGAAGGATGTCAAGTCCCGCAGGGCCCTGGTCTCTTGTGACAGAGTGTTCCCCCAGATCGGAGCCACAGCCGAAAAAGCCCTGGCTCTAGTTGAGGCCAGCCTAACTTCTCTGTGGCCTGGGACCTTCAAGATGTTTTTATTTGAAGACCGTAGGTTTCTCTGTGGGGCATACCAGGAGAGGCGGTCCCGTAGGTACGAGGGTCCTAGGCCATATAGGGCTTTAAAGGTTAAAACCAGCACCTTAAACCTGATCCTGTACTCCACCGGGAGCCAGTGCAGCTGGTATAGCACCGGGTGAATGTGATCTCGCAGCGAAGACCTCATAAGGAGTCTCGCTGCAGCATTCTGCACCCGCTGGAGTTTCTGGGTCAGTCTCAAGGGCAGCCCCACGTAGAGCGAGTTACAATAATCCAGTCTGGAGGTGACCATCGCGTGGATCACAGTGGCTAGGTCAGGGCGAGAGAGGTAAGGAGCCAACTGCTTAGCTTGGCGGAGATGGAAAAATGCCGCCTTTGTTATAGCTGCAATCTGCGCCTCCATGGAAAGGGAGGTGTCGAAGATTACACCCAAACTCTTAACGGACGGTGCTGGCACTAATTGCGCCCCCGCAAGAGATGGGAGTTGCCCCCCCAATCCCATATCGCCCCGTCCCAGCCACAGGACCTCTGTCTTCGAAGGATTTAGCTTCAACCGGCTCCCACGTAACCATCCAGCCACAGCTTCCAAACATCTGGTCAGTGTGTCTGGGGCCGAGTCAGGATGGCCATCCATCAACAGATAGAGTTGGGTGTCATCGGCATACTGATGACAACCCAGCCCAAAACTCTGAACAAGCTGGGCGAGGGGGCGCATAAAGATGTTGAAAAGCATAGGGTGAAGGGAGGATCCCATAGGCTTAGGGTTTGTTGTTAGTATAAGAATAAATGGGAACAATAAAAATAAGAATCTATTTTTGGTGTTTGTGAATTTATACCCTGCTTTTCTACATGAGCAGGCACATTCGAAATCAAAAGAGGACCAAAAAAGAAAAAAAGAAGAAGCCTAAAAATAAAGTATAACAAACTAGCCCAGTCACAGTTAAAGACAAACCCTCAGGTCCTAAGCCAACAACCGTTTGGAAGTGCAGGAGAGAGACACACTTGCAGGGCCTTTTTCTCCTCTGCCTCCCATTCCTAAGAACCAATGTTTAGAATGGTGGACTAGGACCTAGGGGAGACCAGGGTTCGAATCCCGTCTCAGCCACCATGAAGCTTTGGGCCAGTCCCTGCCTCTCAGCCTAACCTACCTCACAGGGTGGTTGTGGGGATTAAATGGGGGGCGGAAACCATGTATGCCATCATGAGCTCCTGGGAGATAAAGGTGGGATTTAAATAAATACAATGAACAAACAATTTATCCTGCCCACCTTAACCTCCCCCCACCCTGACAGCCTTACCTCGTGGGTCTTGAAAAAGGCAGACTCCTCCAGTGCCTGGCGCATGCTCTCCAAGCGGGCTGCGTATGTGCTCTGCAAGGCAAGAGGGAGCATTGAGGCTTTGGATGGGACCCCCCCATCAAGGCCAAGCCCGCCCCCCAATACACCTGTGCCCCTTGCTAGGAGAGGCAGGTCATGGAAGCCTTGGCTAAACCAACAGGTGGCAGGTGGCATGGAATTCAAGGGCAGAAATAGAACAGGGACCTGTCTTAACTCTAAATGTGTTTCTGCTACATGGGCTGCTTTTTCAGTCCCAGGATAATATTTTCTCATGGGCAAACTTCTTTTTAAGAAAATATATATTTTTATTCATAATTATCAAAAGATATGCAAAAGTTCATACCCAATAGTATCTTTTTATAATACACCATAAATATAGTACAGTCGTACCTTGGATCCCAAACACCCTGGAACTCAGATGTTTTGACTCCCAAACACCATAAAGTGATTGTTCCGGTTTGCGAATGTTCTTTTGGAACCTGAACACCTGACGGGGCTTTCGCAGCTTCTGATCGGCTGCAGGAGCTTCCTGCAGCCAATCAGAAGCTGCGATTTGGTTTTCGAACATTTTGGAAGTTGAATGGATTTCCGGAACGGATTCTGTTCCACTTCAAATGTACGACTGTATTCACTCGTTAGCATCCAACTATTCTATTTTCCATAAGCCAATATTTTTCCCATCTTCAAATCCAGATATTACAAGTTTATTTTCTCTTTCACATAAAAAGAGGTTTCCTCATTTAATTTTTATTGGTTTCAATTCATTATACAACACCAAACATTAAGACAACAGAGAAGACAGAGAAGTCTTAATGTTGTCTTAATAAAAAGAGGTTTCCAATGAATGTCAGTAATGATTTTTCTCTCATTGAATATGCCATCTCAGTTAAGTCCTTGTGGGCTGACTTCTGAGTGCCACACGTGAACAGTAGGCGGGGCTGGGGGCAAAACATGGGAGGGGCAAGAGCTGTGATGCCTACCTTGGTATGGCAGGCTACATTCCCACCACACAGAAGCCAGAGGTTTCAAAACACGGGAGAGACCGGTCCCACACCCCACATGACTGGGCCACAGCTCTCCCAATGTGGAATATCCATTCCTCTCACTGGAACTCAACTTTGGTGCTTTTGAATTATGGGGGTGGTGGGGTTGTTGTCGTGTAGTGCTAAACCTGGCAAGTTTATACTTCACTGCTTGAAAAGCACCCAAAGTATGCTGGTGGGCAACATTCCTGTGAATATCTGGCGAAGTTCTGTTTCAGGTTGAGAATGAGTAGTCCAGGTACAGAGGACGGGGTGGGGGTGGGGCAGGACCCAGTGGCTGAGATTTTGCCCCCTGCTCCCACTGTCTCCCCTCAACCAGTCTCACCAGAACGTCGAGGCGGGCCTTGGTGAACATCAGGAAAGTATCCACAATCTGCTCCTTGGTGCGAGTCTGCTTGAAATCCCTCCGCACGGCTCCCCCCTCGATCTGCGGAGACAGAGATTGGGGTGGGGGAGGTGTTCTCATATTCATAATAATAATAATAATAAAAAAAATAAAAAATTTGAATTCAGCCTGATCTTTAGTTTCCTTTTCTTTCCTTCCTCCCCTTCCCCGTTTATGAAGATTACCCACTCTGAGACCCCACAGCTAATTCTCCCCCGGCCTCCTTGCTGGCCCAAAGTAGGACCAATTCAGCCAGCTAGCCCTGGTGATTATCTAATGCTTATTTCCCCTAAATTCATTTCTGCATTTTGAATTTTATTGTTATTCATGTTTTTGTAGTGTCTTTTATGCTGCTTTTACAATTAAGTGTTTTAAATTTGTTGTTAGCTGCACTGAGCCTGGTCTTTGAACCGGGAAGGGCTGGGTATACATAAAAATTATTATTATTATTATTATTATTATTATTATTATTATTATTATTATCATCATCATCATCATCATCATCATCATCATCATCATTATTATTATTATTATTATGACCAGCTGGATAGCTCAGCTAGTGTGAGGTGCTGATAATGCCAAGGTTGCAGGTTCAATCCCCATACGGGACAGCTGCATATTCCTGCATTTCTGGGCAGGAGTTACTGCCTCCCTGTTTCTCTACCTCCTGCTCAGCTGTCGCCGCCACTCACCGTGATGCCCTCGATGCGGAAGCCCAGGGAAGCGCTGGAGCTGATCCCCTCTCGCCACTGCATGTACCGCGGCTTGGTGATGCCGCCCTGGCTGTGCTCCTGGGCGGTGGGGGCCTGTGGGTCGACTTTCACCATCTTCTGGTACAGGTCACGCCGTGCCGCTGGACGCTGCTGCGCCTCCGACAGCTCATCCTCCAGGTACGTCCTGGGCAGAACAGGAGGTGGGGGGGGGGAGGGTCAGGGGAAGTGTTTTGTTTGCAGAAGGACCCAGGGGCAATCCCTGGTGGTGTCTCTAGGTAGGGCAGAGAAAAGGCCTTCCCTGAAACCCTGGGGAACCACAGTCAGTGCAGGCAATACTGAGCTAGATGGGTCCAAGGTTCTGACTCAGTACAAGGCAGATCCATCTGGGATGTCCGGTTAGTGATTCACCCACACACTAGCTTTGCAGTCTCCTACATCTGGCTGCTATTATCGGCAGGCCTGCATCACCAAAAACAAAACAAAACCCCACTTATACAACTGACAGATGCGAAACACAGACCACTGCTGGCGACCCTGCTACAGCCTCTGATTCCACCTTGCTGACACTGACCTGCATTGCAGGGGGTTGGACTAGATGGCCCTCAGGGTCCCTTAAACTATGATTCTATGAGCTTACCCATTCCTGCCTTGCTAGCCTCTTTCCATCTAACTGACTCCAGATACAAAAACGGAGGCTGGCAAAGAAGTCAGAGACCATCCTGGTTGCAAGGCCTTCAGGACCTGCTTCACAGGATGCCTCCAGGCTCTTGGGGTGGGGGGGTATTGCTTAGAGGGTTGTTTTTTTTTTTATAAGGGTTGATCTTTAATTCTGGCGATGTTTATATTATTATTATTATTATTATTATTATTTTGCATCTTTCGATCTGATTGTGACTTGTATGGGGATTGCTTTAATTCTGCATCATACGTTTCAATGTGTTTTTATTTACTGCTTCTGGCTGCTTTCATGCCGAAGGTTTCGGAACCCAAATGCTTCCGTTTCCGAACGCACCTCAGAAGTCAAATGCATGTTTTTCAATTTTCTCAGTGGAATTTGCCGGCTGCCCTTTGCACCTTGTTTTTTAAACGTTTCGGAAGTCGAACAGTCTTTGGGAACAGATTACGTACCATTGTATCTGCATGCTAAAACTCTGCTCAAGGCGACTTACAACTGTGGAAAAGTGCCATACAAACTGGTCTTTGGTGATGACCTTTGCTCAGTGGGGAAGACGGTCCTGGGATAAATAATCTTCTTCATCCCAAGGCCACCTTCAGTGCCTGTGGGACTTCTGCCCTCCCCTCACCCCCTCCTGTCTCACCTGAGATGAAGGAGCCTCCTATGCCCACCCCCTTCCCTCAGAAAGGTGCTGCTCTCACCGGGTGCCCATCTTGCAGTCCATGATGCTTGGCATGTCAAGGCCACACAACAGGTCGTCCATCTGGATGTAGCGTTCGCCCCCCACCTCCACCACCCCGTGGTAGGCGGGCACGAAGGGGCGCAGGACGTCGGCCATCAGCTCTGCCAGGCAGGCGTCTTCCACAGAGCTGAACTTCTTCAGAATCTGGCCTCCTTCGCTGGGCTTGAAATTCCCTGGGGGGGAGAACGAGGATGGTCAGAAGAAGCGGAGGGAGGGGAAGGAAGCACAGTAAAAGACCTGCAGTGGCTGGATCAAGCCGAAGAATGTGTGTGTGTGTGTGTGTGTGCGCGCGCACACACACACACACCATTCAGTCCAGCATTATGGCCAGATACACCAACTGGAATCCAGGACCCGAGTGCAACAGCAACACTCCCCTGATTTGTGCTTTCCGGCAACTGGCAATCATAGACACATCTTCTGCAACACTGGAGGGAGTCCACAATTGTCCCCCTGCTTGCAGAAGAGCATTAGAAGTGGCCCATCTATTGCACGCATCTATTACCATTTGCGCAGCACATCGTTAATCTATGGAACTTGCTCCCGCAGGAGGCAGCGCTGTGACCGCCAGCCTAGACGGCTTTGAAAAAGGACTGGATGATTCATGGAGGAGAGGGGTATCTGCCTCCACAGACGGAGACAGTAAATGCTTCTGAACACCAGTTGCTGGAAGCCACCGGAGGGGAGAGGGCTCCTGTGTTCGGGTCCTGCTTGGGGCATTCACAGTGGGGCATCTGGCTGGCCGCTTTGAGAACAGGAGGCTGGACTAAAGGTGGGCTCTTGGTTTCATACAGCAGGGCTCTGCTTAGGTTCTATACCTCCATGAATTTGCCCCGTCCTCTTTAAAACCCATCCAAGTTGGTGAAACTGAGACATAGTGCTTAAGCTTGCCCAAGATCCCCACGGAAGCCCTGGCTTGAGGTCCTGGGGAGGCAGAAATAAACTGCGGAGAAGGGAAAGGGCTGCCCGCTGCATCCTTGGATCCAGTGGCTTCTTCTAAGCTGCAGTGGGGGAGATCCTCCTGGCCCTGATTCCTTTGCAACTGCTGCCTTGGCCACCTCCACTCCTGGCTTGCAACACGCCCCGCCCACCACACCCCACCCCGGTCCTGTAGTGGTACCTTCGTGGCCAGCCAGCTGGACCCAAGAGCTGCGTCTCCGCAAGGACCAGTGCACCATCGTGAAGAACGTCTTCCAGGACTTGGTCTAGGAAATATTCCAAGACAGGGACCGTTACAAGATGATGGGAGAAGATAGGAGGTTGCACAAATCCAGGGTGTCAGGCGGGGGGCTTTATATTTATTTACTTGTTAATTTACTTCATAAAATGTATGCACCTCTTAATTGTAGAGAACCGCAAAGCAGTTTACAAAAAAAAGATAAAACAGCAAAACGATTACCAAAATTAACAAGACAACGTCAGGAAATTTAAATAACATAGGTTTAAATTCACATCAGCTTTCTAAACATCTGGGTAGGCTTGCCTATACAAAAAAATGTTTAGAAGACACCGAAAAGAGTATAGTGCAGGCACCTCCCTGATCTCCATCAGCAGGGAGTTCCAAAGTGTAGGTCCTGCCTCAGTAGAAGATTGAATTCTTACCACTGCAGAATAGGTATTATGTGGCCCCTGTAACAGAGCCAGTTCTGCAGATCAAAGGAGTCGAGTGGGCGCATATGGAGTCAGGCAGTCTTGTAGGTAAACCGATTACTATTATTATATATTAAATTTGTATACCACTGTTCACCTGAAGATCACAGGGCAGTTAACAATGTAATAATACAAAATGAGAACACAAAAGACATTAAGAAAAACAAGAACAAAAAACGAATCTCAGTTGGTTAGAACGTGGTGCTGATAATGGCAAGGTTGCAGGTTCGATACCCATAAGACAGAGGTTTTCAACCTTTTTGAGTCCACGCGGCTCCCTTAGCCAACTACATTCTTTTCTGCGGCACCCCTGTGGGGCTCAGGAGCCCAGTTATGTCACCCCTTGACTGCAGAGCGGGCAGCCCCTCACTCTTTTTCAAACACCCTCCCTGGTGGAGGGTTCCCTCAGCCTCCTCCTCTCCCCTCTCCTTGGGAGTCCTCCAGGCAGCTGCTGCTGCCACCCCTCGTCTCTGAACACCATTCGCCTGGGGAGCTTATAGCCAGGGCTGCAGACAAACAGCTGTGCAAGCCTTTGGGAGGCAGAGACGAGAGAGGGCATGAAAGGAGGGAGGGAAGGAAAGAGGGACAGAGGCCAGTGTTGCCCGTGGCACCCCTGGCCATCATTCAAGGCACCCCAGGGCTGCCTTGAACACTGGTTGAAAACCACTGCTGCATATTCTTGCATTGCAGGGGGTTGGAGTAGATGATCCTCAGGGCCCCTTCCAACTCTAATCCTGTGGTTCTATACCCCACAACACACAGCTCAGCTGGCAGAGCGCGAGACCCCTAGAAACACATTGAACATGGCCAGTTAGCAAATGAACAACCAGTGTGGCTCTCTGCTCTACCTATGTTCCTAACCCTACCCGGAGATGTCAGGGGGCATTGAACCTGGGACCTTCTGCAGGCCAAGCAGGTGCCCTGTCCACTGAGCTACAGTCTCTCCTTGACGTAGGATCCTGCCTCACCCCGAGACACCAAGTCAGACCACTTGTTCCTTTAGCTCAGGACTGTTTCTACTGATGGGCAGAGCAACTGCTGGGGTCTCAGGCAGGGACAGGCTCAGCCCTATCTGCTAGCAGGGATTGGCCATAGGACTCTCCGTGTGCAAAGGTCCTTCCCCAACATTTGGGGGTCTGTGAAGCCCACGTCCCCGCAGGTAGCAGCAGTTCAGAAGCCAGGGAGCCTTACATTTCCAGGCTTCAGAAAACGTCCAGGAATCATTTAATTACTTGTTGCATTTCTATCCCAGCTTTTCCCCCCTACGAGGAGCTCAAAGTGGTGTGCATTGTTCTCCCCCTCCCGGCATTCATCCCCAACAACAACCCTGCGAGGTAGGTCACTGCTGAGAGACAGTGACTGGCCCAAGGTCACCCGTGAGCCTCGTGGCCAAGCAGGGATTTGACCCCTCCCAGGCCTGAGTCCTTGTTTAATTCCCACAACAACCTGCAAAGTAGGTGTGGCTGGGAGGCAGAAACTGGACCAAGGTTAACTCAGCCTCAGCGAAGCCATGCCATTGGGGGGGGGAAGCCTCCATCACACTCCCCTGCCCCACCCCTCAGTTCATTCATCACCACCTGAACCCCCAGAAGCCAACAAGGCTGAACCCTGACGCTGGACCTGCTCAGGACTGGCCCTGAGACGCAGCCCAGGAAACAAGAGAGGCAGAGAAGAGGTCTTTTTCCTGGGACCCAGCAAAGACAAGCCGAGAGAGAAGAGGCCTGCCAAGCAGAGGAGGAGGTTTGTCAAGTCTCCCCTCCCCCTTTCTTCTCTCCAGTTCATTCATCAGCATTTCTAACCACAGCCAGAGGAAACCCGTCTTGGAGGAAGCAGCCGGAGGACTCAGCGTTGAAAAGAGGAAGGGAAAGGCCTTTGTTAGGGGGAGAGAGCAATTTGCTTAGCAACAGGGAAATCTCAGCCGAGCCGCTGCTGTGCAAGGAGAGAGGTGTGCTCCGACTTGCACGGGGCCAGTTGTGCAAGGAGGAAGGGCGCCTGAGCTCGTGGCACGTGCAAACAGCTCGCCTCGCACACCCAACTGCTCTGCACGGCAACCACCACAGAACCCTGCTGAGGCCTCTGCTGCTGTTGCACCAGAAGAGCTTTGTCGACCTGCACAAGAGCAAGCCAGCTGGGCTGGCAGCAGAACCACAACATCCTGCCCGGGGCTGTGAGTTTGTAGAGGACGGTCCTCTACCTTCAACTGGAGGCTCACCCCAGCACAGTCATGCTTTCCGGCCCCCTCCAGCCAGGCCTCCCAGCTTGCACATTTGCTGGGCGCATCCTCGGGTCAGCCTGACTCGGTGGCTCTGACGGGGATTTGACACCCGCCAGAGAGAGGCCCTGATCCTCCTTGCAACAGAATCCCTGGAAATGCAAGATCTCTGGCCAGGGATCTCTAATGATCCAGGACCACAAAGCAAACGTTCTTTGGGGTCCTCTTGCAAGGGTGCTCCCTTCTTCACACGAACAGACTTAATAAATAAATATTACTCTTCAATCTGCTTATATTCTTCCTTCCTTCCTTCCTTCCTTCCTCTCAAGGTGGGATTCAAGGCGGCTTACAGCGTTTGAACACGTCAGTAATTAAAACACAGCAATAAAGACTAGTTAAAAGCAACCATCAAAATACCAGAAAACATTTAGAACCAGAAATTAAAAAGCAGTTTGTCCTGACAGCAGCCCAGTGATCAGTCAAGCCTGCAACTTATGTTTTCACAGGCCTGTCTGAATAAAATGGTTTTATTCTGCCAGTGGAAGGAAGGAAGACAAGGAGGGAGCCAGTCCAACCTCTTCTGAGAGGGAATCCCACAATTTGGGAGCAGCTGGAGAAAAGTCTCTGTCTCTCTCTCTTGGGTCACCACCAACTGATGTTGAAGGAACCGAGAGAAGGTGCTCGCTCAAGGCTCTCCGCACCTGGGCAGGTTTGTACAGGGAGATGTGACCCTTCAGGCTGCCTGGGCCCAAGCCATGTATATAAACAATTTCATAATTCTAAAGCTCTCCTTGATGCCACAGCTCTGTTAGCGGGGATAAGTGAGTGAAGTGAGTGAAGCACAGGGGACGGTGCTGCTCCAAATTTGGTACAAGAGTCGGGAAGGTAAAGAGGAGGAGCAGCAAAAGTTCCCTGGATGAGAACCAAGGTGGGGTGGTCTGAGGTGAAGGGTGCCAGGTGTGAAAGATGAGGCCCACATTGCCCATCCCTCCCTTGTGGGGGGAGGGGGTTGTAGGACAGAGGCTGTGAATGCAATCAGGGCAAAAGGCTCCAACCCTATGCTCTGCACCAGCAGAGAGGAAGTTCGCTATGGAACCGCTTTTTCAAGCTGACTGTAGCTCTGACTCATCTGTAGTTGTGCCTGGAAGTCCTGCGACATGCCTTTGTGCTTCATCCTTTTCGTGCCTCCTACACTGTTCCCCCCCCCCTCTTCATATCAGCAATATTATGGATGACGACAACCTTCCTGCATTTTATAGAGCAGCACTGCACTTTGCCTGACCGCTATACTAAGATCTTGGGAGGTCACAGTGGGAAATGTTTCCTCATTTTGCAGCATGTGCAGTAGCAATGTGCCCGGGCAGTGATAGCTAGTGGGGAGGTCTGGCAATGAGTTCAGTCAGGTCAGGTTAAGAGAAGCGGCACTGGATGCATCAAGGCCATTGCACAACCCCCTGACCCCCGTCAGCCGTTGGATCTTGGGTGACAAGGCCAGTCAGCACCCACCCACCCTAGTCTGCTGTGCTGTTCTTAAATGCCAGGTTGGTCCTGAAAAGTTGGTTGTTATTATTGTTAATATACTCATCTGAGTCTTTGTCCTCCTCCATTATGGCAGATACTTTCCCGCCTTTGGGAACCTTCATATTGCCTTTAGTCATGTCAGTATCTGAGGTCTCCTCTGAAGCCTCAGACAGAGCTCCATCTATTTCTTGCTGAAGATCTAACCTTGCAGGTTTGCTTTTTGGTTCCCCGTATTCCTTGGATCATCCCCTTGCTGAGGCTGTATAATACTTTTTGTTTAGATGTAAATAGGATCCACTCTGCTTCGTTTTTGTCCCGGGGCGACGGGAGACACAGAATTATGCCATTTACAGACCCTCCAAGTGTCCCTATTTTTTAATTAAGTTTATAATAAAGCAACCCAGTCAGGGTATAAATAGCAACATTATTATTATTATGGAATAGAATGTCCCAATTTTCATCAGAGAAATGTTGGAGGGTATGCATTAAGCTTTCCAGCTAACTACACAAATCCCAGTAATTATTATTATTATTAGCGACTTCTTCTTTTTTTTACAAAAAATAACTTAAAGCAAAATACAATAAAAAATGACATCTATTAAAACCAGCATAAAACTTAAGGTAAAATCTTACTTTGCCATGGGTTCAGTGGTACAGCCCCTGCTTTGCATGTAGAAGGCCCCAGGCTTAGGGCTGAGAAGGACATTTCCCTCTCAAGTTCTAGAGAGCCACAGCAAGCCAGCCCATTGACTGCTCTGAAATCGCTGGGCCTTGAGGCTGGGCTCTCTGCCTCCTGGGGGGGGGCACGATTCCCCTCCCTCCCCTGCTGCCTTTACCCCCAACTGCCCCCCCTCACCTCACCTTCCGCAGCACCCGCTTCTTCCCCAGGGGGCTCCTCTCTTCGGCATCGCTGAAGACGTCGTCTGACTCCTGGGAGGACCCTCCCAGCGAGGAACAGGTCGATGAGCCCGAGACAGAGCGGTCAAAAGGGACGGGGGCTTCCTGGCTTCCAGGAAGGGGCTTCTGGCTGGGCCCCGCTCCGGCAACCTCACAGGGAGGCGTGGCTGCTGGCGGCCCTTGCAGGCCATTGCTGCTGGGGGAGGCACCCAAGGGTGGTGATTCAGCCCTCCCTTGGGGGGCATCCCTTCCCCTGCCGCACACCAAGGCTTCTGATTCTGAGGGGGGCCCCAGAGGCATATTGGGGGCCTCCCAGTGGTCTGGTTCAGCGGCAGCAGGTGGAGGAGGGATGCATTCCAGGCTGCGATAGCCTTCCATGAGGATGGCCAGGCCCCACTTGAGTCCGCGGGGGAAAGTTGCCTGCTGAGATGAGCTGGAAGTGATGCTACTCACGCATGGCTTCATCCACAGCTTTCTGCAAGGAAACAAAGAGTGTGTGTTACTGGAGCAGGGCAAGCTGGAAGGGCAAGAAAAGCAGCTTGTGTGACCATCCAAGTTCTGCTCTGGTCGCCTCGCCTCAAAACGGGTATCGCACAGTTGGAAGAGGTCCAGGAAAGGGCAACAGCATAATCGAGGCGGGGTGTGTGTGTGTGTGTGGAGCGAGTTTCCTATGCAGTGTTGGGGACTTTTTCGTTCAGAGAAAAGGTGAGTAAGAGTTTGATGAAAGTTTATAAGAAAATTATGCATGGCATGGAGGAAGTGGACCATGGAGAAAAGCTGCTCCCCCATAACAAATCCTGGACATCCGTTGAAGCTGAACATTGCAAGAGCTAGGATGTATAAAAGAAAGTCCTTCACACAGTGCAAAGTTGAACTATGCAAAATGTGGAAGAGAGGTCTTATCAATTCATGGAAGAGAGGTCTTATCAATGGCTACTAGTTCATTGGCTAGTGAGTTCACAGGCTCCTTCTCTAAGGGCAGCACATGGGCATTCTGGCAAAGTCCTTTATTGGTGGACACTAGTAGTTTCCAGAGATTTGTGGGAGGGCTTTTCGGGGGGGGGAGGGATGTATTTCCTGGCAAGTACAGTCATACCTCGGGTTACAAACACTTCAGGTTGCGTTTTTTCGGGTTACGGACCCTGCAGTACCGGAACGGGTTACTTCCAGGTTTTGGGGGTCACGATGCCTTATGAGGAACGGCTAAGGGAGATGGGCATGTTTAGCCTGGAGAAGAGGAGGTTAAGGGGTGATATGATAGCCATGTTCAAATATATAAAAGGATGTCACATAGAGGAGGGAGAAAGGTTGTTTTCTGCTGCTCCAGAGAAGCGGACACGGAGCAATGGATCCAAACTACAAGAAAGAAGATTCCACCTAAACATTAGGAAGAACTTCCTGACAGTGAGAGCTGTTCGACAGTGGAATTTGCTGCCAAGGAGTGTGGTGGAGTCTCCTTCTTTGGAAGTCTTTAAGCAGAGGCTTGACAACCATATGTCAGGAGTGCTCTGATGGTGTTTCCTGCTTGGCAGGGGGTTGGACTCGATGGCCCTTGTGGTCTCTTCCAACTCTATGATTCTATGATTCTATGCGCAGAAGTGCCAAATCAAAACCCGCGTGTGCACAGACGCGCTACTGCAGGTTGCAAGCGTGCATCCCGCACGGATCACGTTCGCAACCCAAGCATCCACTGTATAGCATTGTTCCTCCCAGCAATGCTTGAATTACAGGTGGAAAACTATTTAGCTCCTGCTTTTACTATGTCCCACACTTACTAAAATTTGGGGGGGGATGTGGGCTATATAAACAAGACACTACAGAAAAAAATTATCAACATTTTCAGAGGTGAATATTCTTTTGAACTATATGCCCATTGTATGGAAATTGACAAAGGGACAGCGAAAATAGGGACAACCCTAATGGTGGCCAAGAGACTGATGTTGATGTACTGGAGGAATAGAGATACAATTCCCCTTAATTGTGGCAATATTGGCAACATATGAACAGAAAGCTTATAGACACAGACTTTCTTTGGATAAATCCAAATGATCTTTGGAATGAGTTTACGCAGAATATATTAGGTTATTGATAACTATGTGTGTATTAAGACAGTAAGATTATATACAACTGTATACTAATGTATGGAAATGTAGCTGAGTATTTTTTCCTCTTTTTCATTCTCATTCAGATTTTTTCTTTTCTTTTCTTTCTTTTTGTCACTCTGTCTTCTTATAAACAAAATTCTTCTATTAAAATATTAATTTTAAAAAAGCTTGGCTCCCAGGGCCAACATTTGGTGGGAAATTGGGAAGTGGGTTCAGGAAGTAATGCTCATGAGCTTCATTATGGGATATCGGTCTCCCCCCACACCCACCCCATTTGAGCACTTCTTTTGGTTTAAAAAAAGGAACATGTCTTGTACCATACCACCTTTGAGGATGGGGCTGTAGCTGGGAAGTGGAGCCCAGGCTTACTGGCATACAAAACCCATGAGGATGCTAGTCCACAGTGCTCTGAACAGGGTGCTGATTTGAACTCCTTGCCTGGTTCGCATGCAGAAGGTCCCCAGAGTCCATGCCCAACAGCTTCTTCTAGGTAGGGCTGGGAAATTTTCCCTTCATAAAAACCCAGGAGAGCCACAACACTGGCCTAGATGTACCAAGGGTCTGGCTCAGTCTAAGGCAGCTTCCTCTGTCCTTCATAAAAACCCAGGAGAGCCACAACACTGGCCTAGATGTACCAAGGGTCTGGCTCAGTCTAAGGCAGCTTCCTCTGTCCTATAGAAATCAGCCCTTCATTCTGGACCATGAGGACTGGGGCCTTGGTTTCTTTTTAGGGGAAGGCCATTTGCTTAGTGGCCACCATCACACATGCATCACATGCAGAATTATCCCAAACTCAATCCTGGGCATAGGCTCACAGAAAACTACTTTATACCAAGTCAGACCATTGTTCCACCTAGGCCAGTACAGTTGACACTGACTGGCAGCTGCATTCCAGGGTTTCTGGTAGGAGCCCAACCTGGAGACTGAACCCTAAAATACAATAAATAAATACAAAGCTAGGTGGGGAAATGGTACCTGATATTCTGGTGGGGGGGCGAGCACAGCCCCCACTTCAGCCCCCTCCTACCACCCCCATAACAGACCACAGAGCTAGATGGGCTGAGCTTTCATTCAGTATAAAGCAGGCTTCCTGTGTTAAATACATGTCATAGCTGCAGGGTGTGTGTGTGGGGGGGGGAATATAGACCCCAAAGTGCCCTGCAGCTTTTTGACAGGGGTGGGGACGGGTTCCCTTCTTCTGATCTATTTCTTCTGATCTATCAGTCCCATTATCCATTCCCATTTCCATCAAATTTAAAGTAGGGGAAGGGTGATCAGGGGTCAAGCGCCTCCAGAAGCCACCCGCTCCCCCCCCCCGCCCCCTTCTCCTTGGTCCCCCAAACTGGAAGTGCAGTTGTCGCTGGCAGCTACTGGATAGCGAGGCAAAGGCACTCTGCACAGCCTCAGAGGCGCTCTCTTCCTGCTCCAGACACACCTTGGACTTTAGCAATAGATTCTGGTCCCTGAAAGCCTACTCCCGACTCACCCGCCCGCCTATCAGCAAGGGAAATGATGTCACCCAAGGGAAGGGAGACCCCACCCGCCACCCTGAGAAAGGCACGCTGCCCACCCCATCCACCACCCACCCCACCCAAGCTCCATAAAACCTAGCGTAGCTCCCGGAGAACTGAGCGTCCCAAGTCCGGATCGCTAAACTGGGGCAGAGTTGCACCTTCTCCTTCCATAACTGGCAGGCTGGGGGGGGGTGCTTTCTTTTTCTGCGTTCCCCTCCCCCCAATGGTGGCTTTGGGGGCTCAGTGAGTCTTCCTGGCTAAGCCGCAGCCTCTGCTCTAACCGCTAGACACCACTCCCCTCTTCCTTTGCCCGCTGCCCAGTTCTCACCTGGAGAGCGCGGGATGCGCTACGGGGCGCCCCTCTTAGCCCTTCCCATCCCGGCCCCGCCGCGGATCTGCCTGGCCGGACACGAAGAGGCGGGGAGATAAACGGGGCCGGGTTTGGGGAGCGGGGAGGGGGCGGAGGGATAGCTGACGAAGGCGCCCCCCAGGAGAAAAGCTTGTCTCGTGCTGCCCTCTGCCGGCCACTGGCGAGACTGCACCCCGTGGCGCAGAAGAAGGGGAAAGCGTCGCCTTGGGCATGTGCAGAGTGCCATAGCTTCGCGGCACAGCGGTCATTCTTAGCTGATTTGTTTTTGTTTTTAAAATTGACAGATAAACAAAAAAGGTGCAAACATAACAAAGAGAGAGAGAAAACCCCCAAAGATTCAGAGATTTGAACTATCAAGTGTCATGAGCTTGGAAGGACACACGTCAAAAGATCCAGCGCAGCTCCAGAGGGATAATGAAGTGTTAGCTTATACAAACCTCTCTTTACAAATAATACAGTGGTACCTCGGGTTAAGTACTTAATTCGTTCCGGGGAGGTCCGTTTTTAACCTGAAACTGTTCTTAACCTGAAGCACCACTTTAGCTAATGGGGCCTCCTGCTGCTGCCACGCCGCTGGAGCACGATTTCTGTTCTCATCCTGAGGTAAAGTTCTTAACCCGAGGTACTATTTCTGGGTTAGCGGAGTCTGTAACCTGAAGCGTATGTAACCCGAGGTAACACTGTAAAGACTTTTGAAAAATAAAAGCACTATCTACCTGCAGGTTCCATCATGATAGAGAATAAGGGTTCTATATGAGCTTAAATGAACCAGACATTGGCAAAAACTGGTGGCGCTGAGAAACCATTTCCCTTGGTATTTGTATAAGATATGAAATCATGTGTGAAAAAGGTCATTTGAGCTCTGCCCTTTAGATAACTTTTAGTTCATGGGACAATTTGCCTGCTGGGAAGAGTTGGTAGGAGCACTAGGCCTGCACTGTTTTGGATTCTGGCTCCTGACAGCCGGGTTAGCCTGAGAGCAACAGGCCTAAGGTTTTGGACTACAGTACAAGCTCCCTCCAATCCTAGCATCATACAGCTGTGCTGCCTGGGACTTGCTGGGAGTTGTAGTCCAAAACATCTGGAGGGCACTAGGCACGGGCATAGCAGTGGGACCGCTGCCCCCCACTAAATCAAGTAATAAATAAAAATACTCAACTAACTGACCAATTGCATCACAGATAGCGCAGTTCTACTTCCCCACCCCTCATAAAGCCTGTTCCTTCCCTAAAATAAATCCTGGCTACACCCACGGCACCAGGTTTGGGGGAAGTTCGGCCTGTTGGACTTAGAAGAGGGAGGCCTGCGTTCAAAACTCTGCTCAGTCGCAAAGCTCACTGGGTATACTTGGGGCAGCCTAGCCTACCTCCCAGGGTTGCTTTCAGATGGTTCCTCCTATTCCTGCATTTCAGGGGGTTGGAATAGAGCACCCTTTGGGTCTCTTTCAACTCTGCAATTCTATGAGGGTCATGTAGGCCCTTCGGAGCTCCTGGGATGAAGAACTGCTTTAAAATCAAGGAATCTCCTGGGGATATATACAGGAGGGTGGCGGCGAAGGAAGCCGTTTCTACCAACGACTCCTCCTGCCTCACAACAGACACACCGACCGGCCACCCTCTCTCTTTCTCTGCACTTTATTTGCGTCCTCTGCTTGCTTTTCTCTTGCGCCCCCGACCCCTGGTGGCTCCTCTGTCTTGGGGGACTTCACAGATGATGAGGTGCATCAAGGTCTCCTTGTCCTCAGTCTGGTCAAGGCCCAGCACCTCCTCAGCCGGGGGTTTCGGCGCCTCCTCAGCTGGGGCACTCGGAGTATCGTTGGCCAAGGGGGTCTCCTCAGCCGCGGGGGTTGGCGTGGGGATCCGGTGGAGGCGTAGGGCGCTCAGAAGCCTTTCCAGCTCCTGCTCCATGAAGTTCCACAGAGTGCCACCGCCTTGCTCTTCGGGCCTGGAGGACTGGCCTTCCTGCTGAGGTGGAAGGGATGGGGTCCCAACCGTTTCATTTATGTTCAGCTGTGTTGGGGCCCTTTTTAGCTTGTTTGTGTTATTCTGGGTTGGGGTCCTAGTCACCTCGTTCTGAGAGGGGGTCCAAATTGCTTCCTTCATGTTCATATGGGATGGGACCCGTCTCAACTCGTTCATGTTCCTCTGGGAGGGGGTCCAAACTGCTTCATTTGCTTTCATCTGGGAGGAAGTCCACATCACCTTGTTCGTGTTCATCTGGGATGGGGTCCAAATTGCCTCATTCGTGTTCATCTGGGAGGGGGCCCTGTTCACCTCGTTCATGTTCCTCTGGGAGGGGGTCCAAATTGCCTCGTTCACGTTCCTCTGGGAGGCGGTCCAAATTGCCCCGTTTGTGTTCATCTGGGAGGGGTTCCCAATCATTTCATCCACCTGGGATTGGGCCCTCATCCCCTCAGTCCTGTTCATATTTGCCTCGTTCATCTGGAACAGGGTCCGTACCCCCTCATTTGTGTTCATCTGTGACAGGGTGCTAACTGCCTCGCTTGCGTTCATCTGGGATGGGGCCCGAACCCCCTGGTTTAAGTTCAGTTGGGACGGCGTCCGACTTCCTATGCTTGTGTCCAACTGGGACTTCGTCCGAACCTCCTCCTTTGAGACTTGTCGCTGCAGCCAAGGCTGGTCCTCTTCTTTTGTGACTTGGCTCTTCAGCCCAGGCAGGGTCGCAAAGCTGACAGACCTTTCACGGTTCATCCCTGGGCTCAGTGTCAGTTTGTCTTGGTGGCCCTGTCCAAAGCAGAAAAGAGGTCACATTTCAGGGCCTTACAAGGTCAGGCCCCTCTGGTTTCCATTCCTAGCCCCTGACTCCTATCTTGCCTGCAAATATGGTGAGATCAGTGCAGCCTTGATGGTAAAAGCCTCCCTCCTCAGGACCCCCTCTTCAACAAAAGTATTCCTAACTACCCATCCTTTCCCCACCTCCCTTGTTCATCCAAGACACAGGATTCTCTCTGCCTAACCGATCCCTCTGCCTGACTCAAATTCAAAATCAGAAATGGCAATATTGAGAAGATAGTAGGAGGACCTTTTAACCTACAAAGATACTCAGCTATTTATTTCAAGGCAGCCATATTTGGACAAATAACTTTCAAAGGGAGGTGCCACCTTATAATGGCCGAATTACAATTAAAACATTCTCTCCTGAATTGCCACTATCTGCAGTTGCTTCATTTAATTTCCCTCTGACCTCAGGGCAACTTACAACCCCACCCAATCCTGATGCACAGGCCCAGCTCAGCCATGAGGCAGAGTGAGACTGCTGCCTCAGGCGGCACATACTGAGGGGCAGAAAATGGGCAGAGCTGTGTATGCCTGTTCTAAACCCACTAAGCAAGGCCACATCCACAGTACACATTAAAAGCACCGCGTTACCACTTGAAATAATGGTAACAAAGAATCATGGGAACTGTAGTTTGTGAGGTGTGCTGAGAGTTGTTAGGAGATCCCCCGGTTCTCCTCATGGGGCTACCAGTTCCCAGAATGATTTTAACAACCATTCCCTCTTCACAGGGAACTCTGGGAACTGTAGCTGCTCTGAGAGGGGAATAGGGGTCTCCTAGCAACTCTCAGCACCTTTACAAACTACAGCTCCCAGAATGCTACGGGGGAAGCCGGGACTGTTTAAAGTGATAGCTCTTTATATGTCTGGTGTGAACGTGGCCATTGTCTCCTGCCCTCTGGTGCAGTGGAGGAATCAACGTTCCTGGAAGAGGGTGGTGGCAGCCATCTTGTCCTTGGTCTCAGGTGGCATCATTTATTGGGCTGGCCCTGTCTTTAGACACACCTGCCAATGGTCATTATACCATTTGTATCTGATCCAATGGGATATAGGAGAAGACGGTCAGAAAGGGACACCCAAAACTGTCAAGGCAGTCAAGCAATTCCCCTACCAGGAAAGGCTACAACATTTGGGTCTTTTGAATTTAGAGAAAAGGAGAGACAGAGGAGGATAAGATGGCAGAGGTGTGTAAAAATATGCCTGGTGTAAGGTGATAAGGAGAAAGTTCTTATCCCGCCTTCATAATCCTTGAACTCAGGGCCACCCAGTGAAGCTGAAAGTTGGAATATTCAGGGCAGACGAAACAAAGTCCTTCTTCACACAGTGCATAGACTTTGGAACTCACTGCCACAAGATGCAGCGATGGCCACCTTCAAAGAGGATTGGGCAAGTTCATTGAGGAGAAGGCTGTGTGGAACCGCCACTGTCAGAGTCAGTATGAATAATACCAGATGCTGGGAACGGCAGGCGGGGAGAGTGCCCTTGCGTTTGGGTCCTGCTTTTGGGTTTGCACTGGGGCATCTGGTTGGCCACTGTGAGAACAGGATGCTGGAGCAGTTGGTCCCCCTTAGGCCTGATCCAGCTGGGAGGCTCAGCTTAGGTTGTTATGGAACTTCTAGGCACAGAGGCAGTCTATCTGAATTGCTAGGTTCCATGGGGAATTTGGCCACTGTGAGAACTGGGTGCTGGACTGCACAGGCCCCTTGCTTTGGCCTGAGCTACCTACGGGCTGTTCTTGTGTCCAGCAACCTCTGGAGGTCCGCAGAAGTGACCACCTGGCCTCCTGCAACAGAAGGGGCTCCCTTCCGCTTCCTTCTTGCACTGGCAACCTGCCTCTTTCCCGCCCCACCAGCTCCCCGAGGCTCACCATGGCTGCGGGCATCTGTTCACCTGCAGAGGGGATCTGTGGCAACTCCTGGCCTCCCCTTTGGCCCATGTTGTAGGTGACAATGAGGATGCACCAGGCCAGGCCGCAGCCACTGCCCAGGAGGATGGTCAGGGCCACAAAGTAGCCCTGCCACTCGTAGGTGTCGGCTCGTGGCTTGCGGTAGCGGTGGTGATGTCCGCAGGCGCTCTGGACAGCAGCGGCCCCTGCGATCATGAAGACCACGGCCAGGAAGGACCACGCCAGGGAGGAGCTTTTGACAGCCATGGCCAAGAGCTTGGGGAAGCCAGAAAGTGGGGCGGGCAGGGAGGCACCGGCTTTGCCTGGTGTTTCATGCAAGCCAGAGGCCCCTCTGGCCCAGCCTCCCTCCTGCCCAGAGTCACACAGCTGCCCTCCTTTGTGTCATCATCGCCATCGCTGCCTTGGGCTGGAGGAAAGCTGGACTCCTTCTGATTTGACATCTGTTATTGATCAATCTGCAGTAGATGTACCGTCCTGCTTGCTAACAAGGTAAGACCCTGCTGGTTATTCATTCTGCCAATAGATGGGGACTCCAGTCCCTGCTGAGGTGATCTGAACAAGTCTCCGCATAAATCAGACCCAACAGCATCAGACCCTACCCTATTTTCCAGGGACAGTCCCAGATTTACAGGAGCCGTTCCAGTTTCTGATTTGATCCTGGAATGTCCTGCTTTGCTTTAGTATGTCTCTATTTTCACTGGATAAATGTTGGAGGGTATGGAGTTATATAACTCCCGACACATACATCCCAAGCCAAGGAGATAAGTACCGTATTTTTCGTTCTGTAAGATGCACCAGACCACAAGACGCAGCTAGTTTTTGGAGGAGGAAAACAAGAAAAAAATATATTATGAATCTCAGAAGCCAGAACAGCAAGAGGGATCGCTGCGCAGTGAAAGCAGCAATCCCTCTTGCTGTTCTGGCTTCTGGGATAGCTGCGCAGCCTGCATTCGCTCCATAAGATGCACACACATTTCCCCTTACTTTTTAGGAGGGAAAAAGTGAGTCTTATAGAGCAAAAAATACAGTACGTAACTATGCTGCCTGTAGAAGACATCTGAAAGCAGCCCAGCATAGGGAAGTTTTTTTAATGTGTAATGTTTTATTATTATTCTTATACATATTGGAAGCTGCCCACAGTGGCTGGGGCAACCCAGTTTCATGGGTGGGGTATAAATAAAATATTATAGTAATAATAATAATAATAATAATAATAATAATAATAATGGAATAGGAAGCCCCTATTTTCATTGGAGAAATGTTGGAGGATATGCAGTATTGTGACTAAGATCCAGGGGACTGGGTTCAAATGTCTCCTCTCTCCATGTTTTATTCCCAATATGGCAATGATAGGTTTAGCTCCTTTGGTTCAGAAGCCAATAATAAAGCTCCTTAGAGAAAATCACGGGACAGAAATGCAATAAATAAAATAAATAATAACATTTGAGTCCTCTTGGCTCCACTTAGGCTCTGTAGCTAAGCATGACTGCCCATCTTTACTCAAGCTCTGACCTCATAGCACTTTCTCTTCAGCCACATGAAGTCCCACAGCCCATCCATGTGCACCCCCGTACACCCATATGTTTCTATGTATATCCCCAAGTAACCCATACAAATATGTAGGGGAAAAAGGTAAAGGACCCCTGGGCGGTTAAGGTGACTATGGGGCTGCAGTGCTCATCTCGCTTTCAGGCCGAGGGAGCCAGCGTTTCTCCACAGACAGCTTTCTGGGTCATGTGGCCAGCAGGACCAAACAGCTTCTGGTGCAACGGGACACCATGACGGAACCAGAGTGCACAGAAACGCTGTTTACCTTCCCGCCACAGCAGTACCTTTTTATCTACTTGCACTTTCAGACTGTTAGGTTGGCAGGAGCTGGGACAGAGCAATGGGAGCTCACTCCTTCGTGGGGATTAGAACCACCGACCTTCTGATCAGCAAGTCCAAGAGGCTCAGTGGTTTAGACCATAGCACAACCCGTGTCCCCCATACAAATATGTATACTCACATGCACCCATGTGCACTCATGTATACCCATGTACACACCCGTGTGCAGGCCATGCACTCAGATATACCAGTGTATACCCCCAGGCACTTCCACATAACCCATGTATACCAATATACACACATGTACATGCATGTGCACTCATGTATACTCATATACACCCATGTTCACCCATGTTCCAAGCCAGGCCAACTCAGCTCTCATGTATGTCTTTTTTATATAATTAATATGAAAGTTGCATCTTCCGCCTGCGTCGTCTCTGCTGCGGCCGCCCGGCCGCCTCAGTGTCTGAGATCTCGTAGACAGTGATGCGCAGCTTGTCTTGGCCCCGCTCCGTGTTCTGGGGGCACCTCTCCTCCACCACGATGTCTCCGAGGGCGTTCCGCCGGTTCCTCACCTCGGAGAGGAAGCCTTCCAGTTCTTGCTCCATGCAGGCCAGCTGCCGGGCGTAGGCTTGCTGGGCCTGGCTGCAGACCGGCTTGCGAGACGTGCCCCTGGTCCGGGTGCAGGCCAGCTCCTGAGATGCAGTGAGGTGGTTCTCTTCTCCTTCCCCACAAGCTGCCTGGCTGCCCTGCTTGGGGAAGAGGAGAGGCAACAGACCAGTCAGAACAAACACTTGTTCCCAGGGGATTTTTGATTGTGATTTCTGCATTGCAAGGGGGTCAGGCTGGATGACCCTTGGTGGTCCCTTCCAACTCTACAGTCCTATCATTCTGAGGATAGGGTGGCCAAACACACAGGAGAAGGGTGGGCAGCTTGAAGCCAGCCATGGTGGCCAGCTGCCAACCTCAGCCCAATTCATGCAAGCCTCGTTTTGGGGAGAGGAAAAATGGGGGGAAGTGGAAGAGAAGGAAAGGACCCCACTCACTTTTGACTGTGGCCCCACCCACCACAAGCATGCGGGCCCCTATAGAAGGCCCCTGAGAAATGTACCATCAATGGATAAAGTCTCCAAGCCTGGCTGAGAGGCAGATCTTGCCAGCCTTCCGTAAATCTCCAGGTACGAGGGATCCAGCAAACCCTCAGAAGGCTTTTGGCATAGTCTCTCCACCCCAGGATCCTGAGTAAGCTCAGCAAGTCCTGGGATAAGAGGGCAGATCCTCTTGTTATGGCTAAGAATAACTGGCCAAAGAGCAGGAATCTTGGGAGGAACAAGAGGGAAGTTCTTGCAAAAAAAGGAGGAAGTGAACAGCGGGATCCCCCTATGCCAGGGTGGAATCTGTGCTGTTTAAATCATTCATAAATGTTCCAAATTTTGGGATGTGTTTTTATTTAGGGTGCACCTTCGCTTATAAAAATGCCCGCTTTCAGAGAGGAAAAACAATGTGTACAAAAACCACATGTTTTTGAATGAATACAGGTGGGAGAGACATATTCTGCTAAGTATGATAAGGTTGGGGGAGATGAAATAACTTTTGGCACATTTAATACTCCATATACAACACTTAAAATCGGGCCCAAAAATCCACCCACAAATGGTGCATCTGCTACAATATGAGACAGTTGCATTTGCGCCCGCTGAAGTTACCGTATTTTTTGCACCATAACACTCACTTTTTTCCTCCTAGAGAGTAAGGGGAAATGTCTGTGCGTGTTATGGAGGGAATGCCTATGGGTGGCATGCCTACGGATTTTCCTCCTCTAAAAACTACGTGCGTGTTATGGTCGGGTGCGTGTTATAGAGCGAAAAATACGGTACTTTACTGTCATCCACGGCAGCCCCATACAGAGAGCATTGCAATAGCCTATTCCAGAGATCACCAATGCATGAGCAGCAGAGGCTAGGACTGCCTTCTAAAGTAGTCGATTCCCGCTGATTCCTGCCGGTGTGGTGTCACAGTTAGAGTGTCGTGCCAGGACTTGGGAGAATGGGGTTAAGATCCCCACTCAGCCATGAAACTCACTGGGTGTGACCTCGGGGGCCAGTCACTGCCTCTCAGCCTCACCTACCTCTCAGGGGTGTTGTGGGGATAAGATGGCGAGGAGGAGAAGTACGTTTGCCACCTTGAGCTCCTTGGAGGAAAGATGGAAGATGAATGGGGCAGATGGAAGGGAAGGTTGGTGTCAAGGACTGGCTAGATGAGGAGTGATGGAAGCCAGCCAGAGCTGTCTTTTCCATAGGGCTTAGTGGTGCATTGCCCCAGGGCGCCGGCCTCTCAGGGGCACACCAGCAAGTGGGGGAGTTGCACGGCTTTGCCGGCAGCCTCCCCTTTCCCTGCACGCCCACCAGCGGCTCCCCACCAACCATAAGGCTGGCAGGCATGCAGCTACCCTCCCAAGCCTCCTCTGGAGGAGAGTGATCATCGCAGAGGCTTAGGATGGAAGCTGCGCCCCGCCAACCATATGGCTGGCGGGCACACAGCTTCCCTCCCAAGCCTCTGCAGGGATCGCTCTCCTCTCGAGGAGGCTTGGGAGGGGTGCAATTTCACTCCCAAGCCTCTGCAGGGGTAACTTGGGGGCGCTGGGCGGATTGCACCCCGGTGCTGCACCTGCTAAAGACGGCCCTGAAGCCACCTGACCAAGGTGGAAGCCCACCTGAGCCACCTTTCCTCCAGGGAGAAAATGAGGATCCAGGCTCCTGGTGGTGGGAAACCAGCCGCATCTCAAAGGAGGGGAAAAGCTGGGATGTGCTAGATGCTGGGAGCTTGGAAGGTGGTGGGGGGGGGACAGGCAGGCGCCCCAGCCAACAGGAATCAGATTGGCATCTGCACCGCAGAAACACCCCAACAGATTTTCTGCTGGCAGCCTGCAAGCCCCACAAACTCCCAAATCAAGGCGTCTACTGTGTGTCACCAAGCAGAAACAGAGAGGGTCCTTTGAGTCTCGCCGTAGACGGAGGAAGAGGCCTGACACAGAAGGTTAGAGAGTGAAGCAGGGAGTTACAAGCCAGTCCGGAGAACTGCTAAGACAGGAGAAACCCATAGAAGTCTCTGTGTGTTCTCTGTTCTGCTTCCTTCATAAAGAAAGTTAACTGGTGTTTCCCAGTCTTTCTCTGTTCTGCAGACAACCTGTTCTCTCTGCCGGCTCCCTCTGACAGTAGGTACACAAGAAGACAGGTAGATGTTCCCTCACCTTCCAACGCAGGTCGCAGTCCCCCTCTAGCCCCTGGCTGCACCGGTCCTTGCTGGCACATAGGCAATGGATTGCGTAAAAAACAAAAAGCCACGTGGCACAAACACTGCTGAGCAGAGCAATTGTGCCAAGCCAGCTGCCGCCAGTCTCCGAGCTGCTCTCTCGATATCGGACTTGTGCTTCGCAGGGACCCTCGGGACCAGCCCCCCTTGTCCCTCCCAGCAGCACCAGCGCCCAGACTAGGGTCAGGGGCAGCAGAAGCTCCCTCGGGGAAGCCATGGCGCTGGTCAGGTGGCTTGTGACTCTGAGGCCAAGTGGAGGCGTTCTGGAATTTCCTTGCCCGCCACACAGCCTCCCATTGTGAGTTCACTAGTCCAGGGTTCTCCTGAACTCCCACTGTCTCCTAGGGTAGCCCGCCCACCCATGAAGAGCCACTGGAGGGCTCAGGCTGGCCGCTGGAGCAGAATCCGGGGGCCCTAAGGTCAGAGTTGCATGAGCTGGGAGCAGCTCCCCAGTGCCGAGGAGAAGGCATTCGGCGCATGCCCAGAAGCACTGTTTCTTAATAGAGCCAAGTCACGGACTCGTTGGATGAAGAGGAATGGTGGGAGCAACCAGCTTGGGGAACCGCCAAGGGAAGGATATCCTGAGCCTGGGGAGTGGTGGTGTTAGGATATAGTTCCGTTCAACCTTAAAAGGAACAGGCATGACTGTTGTGTGTCACATGCCTGTTTACTTCCAGCACAGGCTTGCTGGGAATTTCCATTTGTATATTGCTTTTGCTGTACTGCTGTGTGCTTGGACACGAAGGGAAGCAGACATGTTTTTTCCTTTGTTCCTGAACTATGCTGAATAAATGCCTGTAAATAATGCTTACCACATGTCTCTGTCCGCCACTCCATCCTTACCATTGTGAGAAGTTACTCACTCTGCTGATTAGAGCGTGCCAAGTCTCTAAAGGTATCTGAGGCTCATGTCGCTGATTGAGGCTGTACCGGAGATTGCCCGGCTGCCAGCCAGTGGCTGGAGCCAGCTGGGGGCCTGCCAAATGCCCCTGTCCCCCTGGCAGTATCCCAACAATGAGTGGTCAGAGGGAGAAGACTGGGAAGAGGCAACAGGGCTTAATGAGCTGGGAGAGTCGGTGGCAGAGAGAAGTCCAGAATCAGAGGCAGAAGCTGAAGCAGGAGAGGGGGAGGGGGAGGCCAAGAGGCAGGTTAGGCTGGTGAAGAGTCACGGGTATCTCCCTCCTGCTGTGATAGAATCAGAAGAGGGCTGAAATGGGCAGAGCGGCGACAGGCTACATGCAGACACAGTCTCCAATTGCCTGGAAGAAAGCACTGCAGACAAGAGGACCTTCAGTCTTGCCCAGGCAAGTCTTGCCACATGTTTTGGGACTACAATTCCCATCATCCCTGACCACTGGTCCTGCTAGCTAGGGATCATGAGAGTTGTAGGCCAAAAACATCTGGCGGGCCGAGTTTGCCTATGCTTGGTCTTGGCAACTGATTAATGGGGCCATACCTACCTGCTGTGCTCATTAGGCCTGACACTCAGCCAAGTCTGTGAAAATCGTGTTTTTGCTAATAAAGAGTTAACGCCAACATTGAACGGTGTGATTTACTGCTGGCTCGCTCTTTGGCAGTGCACAAGGTGTCTTGATGTTATTTTAAAAATGCTTTGTGTCTCTTGCCCCTTTCTAAAATTTATTTATTGGTGTGTGTTTTTCTTTTTGTAAATCTCCCGAAGAAAAAAATAAAATAACATCGGGATTAAGGGGTTTTCTCGGGGCTTCTGTGCTGTGTCCCATTGGTGTAATGGTGGTGGCACATGCCTCTCTTTGCAGGTGGGAGACAAAAATGGGGGGGGGGAGTTTGAGGAGGGTCAGTTGGAGGAGAGTGAGAAATGTCCCTGTTTTCATTTGAGAAATGTTAGAGGGCATGGAACTCCCAGACTTTTAGTGGCTGCAGAATAGGCAAACATCCAACAGGTGTAGCTCTGCATGCCATTTCCCATCCATGTCAGGAAAATAAAAAGAGAGAGAGCGCTTCAGCTCCTGAATTTCTGCCTGCCAGTGAAATGATGTTTGATTGAAAATAAGTGGTACTGGTAAAGTGATGCTTAAGAAAATGTAAATAGGGATTGATAATTGGAAATGGATATTTATAATAATAGGTTAATATATGGAGTAAGGATAAATGTTAGAGGGTAAGGATTTGCTGAATTTAATATTTGAACTGGAATACAAAATGGGAGGTGCGAGGAGGTCAAGAAACTAGTGAAGAAAATATAAGATTTGAAAATATTAATCTATTTTTAGTTTTGATTTTTGGCTTTTCTCTTTGTTCTTATTCTTTATTTTTTCTTTTTTCTTCTTTCTTCTATCAACTGTTTTTCTACTGTGTATCTTTTATTTGTCTTGTTTTTGCAGTTTAAATGTTGGAATTTGTTTTTATTGTCTGTGAAACATTAATAAATATCATTTTTTTTAAAAAAAATGAATTTCTGCCTGCCAGGAGCTAAGGGACCAAGACTGCTGAGCCCTGCCAGGAAAAAACAGAGCAGAACTTGAAAATGCAGCCTTTGGCTGGGCTCAGGTCACGCCCAACTGCTTGCAGGAGATAAGAGAGGACAGGGGCCTCCCATTCCAGCAGTCAGCAAGGCAGGCACGCAACTGGGCCACCCAGAGCACCCAAGGGCCTGCGGGCAGAAGGCTGAGGTTAGAAGCCCATTCAAAGGCAGGGTCTGTGCTTGCAGGGGTTGGCTCTAAAAACGGAGGGAGGGGGCTGAGGATAGTCCTTCTGCCCCAGATGCTGAGCAAGGCCTGGCTGGGGCTGGCCCCTGCACCCAGAAAAGTCCTCTGCAGCTCAGCTCATCTGCAAGGGACGTCCCGTTGTCACCCTAAGGTAGGTTGTGCTCCTTGGAGAAGGCTGGGAATGTGGTGCAAGAGGCTCAGGGGAGCTTGAAGGCCCCCTGTCCCCGCCTGAGATTGGACAGCAGGGCCCCCAGGCCCATTGGGGGGGGGGAGGAATGGGAGCTCCACAACTGACCTTCATGCCTGACAGAGAAATGGGACTTTCGGTCCTGGGTGACAGTAGGTGATCGTTGTGCGTGCATGCATGAGTTTGCATAGCCCCAAACAGAGGAGGAGGAATGCGGAAGTTCAGGAGCGTCTTTGACTTGGGGGGGGATTGCATTTGTGTTCTGAGTTAGCAAGTTCTCCACCAGCCCCTGAGTAGAAGGATGGGAGGAGATATTGGATCCAGTTCAGGTTCAAAGGTGAACTTGCCAGATTTGAACATTCCAGAATGGTCTTTTTATTTTTATTTTTTTATTGAAGTAAATAAAACAAATCAATACAATAAAAACAAACAAACACAAACAAACAAATAGGAGAATCACAAGAAAGCAGCACAGAACATCTGGGAGAGACTGGATATTAGCTTGGCAAAGTATTTAGGACCCTTACAAAAGCCAGTTTTCATGTTGCCCTAAGGAGAGGTTGTTTGTTGCATACGAGACAAAAATTTTAGGGTCCTCCAGGCCTTAGGCCACAAGTAATTTATGATATATTTTTTTCCAGCTAATGCTAAACGCCACATATTTTCATAACCAGAGCAAAAGTCGCAAGTCCTGCAAGGTTCTTCATTTGGGGGCAATTGAAGTTCTGGCAGCTGCCAAAACGGCCCCTGAACTGAAATGCAGACTCCCTTTGAATTTTGCACCTCTCTGAATTTTGCAATGCACTCCTCCAGCCACATAATGTATAGCAAGATGCATTTACTGGGATAAAGTGTGCGCATACATGCCTGTATTAGTGAAAAGAGCAGACACCATTGCATTATATTAGGGGAAACAGCTTACAAAAATGTGTACATTTGTCAAATGCAAAGATGGGTTTATCAGGAGAAAAGTGCACTAAAATACCATACTTGCAAATTTTAATTGTGTGTGTGTTTTTAATGCAAATTGCTGCAGAAATGTGGAGAAATAAATTTAAGGCTGGGGAAATGAACCAATATTGAGAGATGCATCCATCTATAGCTGACCCCCCTTTTGTAGTTATAGAGATTTCTCTTGCTCCCCCCACTTTATAGCTTATTAGGAGTCAGGATGCTACATTGTCCTCTATGATGATGCTGACGACGGCACGGATCCTGTCAGCAGCAGGTTGGGCTGTGCCAGCCAACAGGGACCAGCCTGATTCCCTTTTCCCACTCCCCGACAGGGCTGGACGTGAGCAAGGGACAGACAGCCCTGCGGAAAGGGGAAACCGCCAGCAGGTGTTCCTCTGAGCATGTGCAGAGTGCACCCCCCCCCTTGTCCCACTGCGTGCGCCTGGTTCATCCAGGGGGAACTGGAGCGTTCTAGGGGAAAGGGTTCCTCCAGGGGGAGCGTCAGAGTTTAGAGAGGGTGGGGCTGCAGTCTTTAAGCCTGACACTTCCTCTTAATAATACGAACCAGGAATTAACCCCTACCAGCTTCTCAGTTCCACGGACGCAGGGGAGGGGGGCATTGACAGGAAAGTGGGAGGGAGCTCCTCCCCACCTGCTTGGTTCTTGGGGTGGGGCTGGGGAGTGTCCTCTCCAGTGGGTCAGGGTGGAGGAGGCCAGCCCTGAGCTTTGCCAAGGCCCCTTCCTGTGCCCTGTACTTTGCATCCCCGAAGCAATCCTCAAATATTTGCAGCCGCGGTAATCATTAACTGGCCTGGGCATTATGAGCGCCCTGGGATAGGGGTGGCTGAGCAGTTCTCACCCTGGGCATCCTCGGGGACAGACCTGGGGGCGCACGGTGGGGCTTGAGGACCGCTGAACACAACACAGGCCTGTCAGGTAAGGCCAATGGCCCACCTAGCACATCCCCCTTGTTCTCGCAGTGGCCAGCCAGATTATTATTTTGGGGGAACCTTCAAGCAGGATTCGAACTCAAGAGCCGTCTCCCCTCCCAAAGTTTCCAGCAACTGGGATTCAGAAGCATCGCTGCCTCCCACCGTAAAGACAAAGCGTAGCTGGTAGCTATCGATAGCCATCTTCACTGCTGGCAAAGGTGAGCTTATTTTTTTAGGCTGGGGGGGTAACCATTCCTGCTCCATCCACCTGTGTCTCCCCCCCCGGCTCAGGTTATATTCCCCCCCTCCCGTGCCCGATGCTTTCCAAGGAGGGAGGGAGCTCTGCTTATTTTGGGGGTTCTCCCTTCCTGACCCCCCCCCCTTAAGCAGTGGTGCAATTAGGTCATTTTAGATGGCAGACTTGATGGAATACAGATGTCTAGGGACCTCTGGGGCCTATTTAAATGTGTGTATTCCTTCACCTGCAGTCCCGTGGCTGCTGGGGTGGGGGCGAGCTTCTGATAACACCCCCTCAGGTCAGGTTGAAACCACTGCTGCCAGTCAGTGTAGACAATACTGAGCTAGCTAGACCAAGGCTCTGGCTCTCAGAATAAGGCAGCTTCCTGTGTCCCTTTTGGGGTGGGTGTGTGGCTTCTGCCCCAAAGTCTTGCACTGTCCCCAGGTGCCCTCTTGATTTGGAGGGTGCAGTTGGCATGTTTGTCCTGGACTCTGGGAGCAAGCGGGCGTTGCCTGCTTTCAAAGCTATCCTTGGTTGGGGGGCGATGGAGGGGGTGGGGCATTCTCAATTTGCCAAAGGAGAGGCGTTCAGGGCCGGCCCTACCATTGAGCAGGAGGAGGAAGAGGAAAAGACAGCTGCTTCAGGTGTCAGGTGGTGGGGCTCAGTGGGGTGTGCTGTGCAGCCGGCTCTGAGCCCCCTAAGCAAGCCTGCTGTCCCCAGGGGGAGTGGTGGACCCTCTCCTTTCCACTCAGCTTCCAGCCTGCTCATATTCTGTACACTGAGAAGGGAGAGGCACCATTTTGTCCTGATGCTCGGGCAGCAAAAAGTCCTGCGCAGGCCTTGGGCCTCCTCCCGGCAGACTCTGCCCTCTTCCCCCTGCTTGCCTGGTGGCTGGCTCAGTGGTTTTGAGTTATTTTTTATGCCACCTTTTGCCCTCTAAAGCTTACAAGGTATTTCTCTCCACCAGCCCCATGTGAGGTAGGCTAGCCTGAAAGAGAGGGTCCCTGATCCGAGGTCACCTAGTGAGCTTCGTGGCTAAGCCAAGGGGGCTTTGACCCTGGATGTCCCTGGACTTATTCTCTAGACCACACCGGCTGGTGTGTGTGTGAGAGAGAGTTGTAGTGGTTAAGAAAAAAAGGTGGGGTAGAAATGCAACCAATCCATTAATTAAAACTCTGCACATGGTCAGAAGCACTCTCTTCTTGTAGCCAGGCTTTGGTGCAGGAGGAAGATGACCCAGATGCAGCCAAGGGACCATGAAGATGACCTCTGGTGTGGGAAATGAGCCCCATGGAGCTATAGGCCCCAGCTGGGAGGACCTTGTGTGTCAACTGGGGAAGAGTTTTTGCTTGGTGTTGGTCTGGGTATTGTCAGCATGGTGTGATTTTGAGGGTTTTGATTCCCCCCCCCCTAATGTTCCTCTAGATGAGTGGTTTCTAAACTTTTTTGGGCCCTCACCCCCCTCAGTCCCATAAACTCATCCCCAGTGCCATGATAAAATTCAAAACAGTAACAACTGATTGTGCATTTATTCAAAATATGTTTTTGGTCTATTTTTATTTTAACTCCTCAAATGTTTTGTTCTCAGTTTTTCTTAGTGATCATTTTATTGTTTCATCTTTGAGGTGTTTCTCTCTTTACAATGAGGCGGTGTATAAATCTTATGAACTAACTAAATAACTAAATAAAATCCAATTAAAGCTATGTAGTTTAATTAATTCAACATAATTGATGGACTCGATCTGGTGATACCAGCTTTTCATAATCTGAGAGTCATTTACACCTCCAGCTCCCCCCTGCTGCCCCCTTGCCTCTTAGCATCCCCCTAGGTAATCTCTCCAGCATATGGCACTGCTCACCCCCTGGCCTAGATCCTGCCCTGCCCTGTCCACTATCTGGTCCTCAGGCTCTCAAAGAGCAGGAGACATGGGGGGGAAGGAAGGTCTTCTTCCTGGGCTCCTTTCTGCTAAATGCCTTCACAAGTCTAAAGGACTTGTAAGGTCCCAGGGCCAGTGGCGTAGCGTGGGGGGTTCAGGGGGGGCCGGCCGCACCGGGCGCAACATCTGGGGGGGGCGCGCTCACACTCGCAGCTCTCTGCCCCTAGGGCAGAGGGGGCGCAAATTACTTGCCTTGCCCCGGGTGCTGACAACCCACGCTACGCCACTGCCCAGGGCACATGGCCAAAAGACAGCTCCATCACAGCCAGGGAAAGATGGAGGGGAGGGACTGCATCCTTGCCAGCATCCACACACCTCCCTCCCCCCACAGAGTTGGCAGCATGTGAAAAATGTGGGGTAAGCTGCAGCACTGACTCTAGAAGCCCCACCTCACATTCATCGTCACAGCAGAGGTCTCTCCCCCCCCCCCCCCACACTGCTGCCATCCATCCCACTTAGGGCTCTTGCTGCCAAGGTAACCAGGTCTTGAATCACAGAATTGTAGAGTTGGACCACAGGGGTCATCTAAGTCCAACCCTCTTCAAATGCAGGAATCTTTCACCCAACGTGGGGCTCAAACCCACGAGCTGGAGATTAAGAGTCTGATGGGCTCTTTCCGTGGCAGAGCTCCAATCGCCATCCAGTCCAAAGGCTGGTCCACCGGTCATATCAGTGGTTCCCAAATTGGGCCGTAACACCCCCTGGGAGGGGGAAAAATGATGATGATGATGATGATGATAATAATAATAATAATAAAATTATACCCAGCCCATCTGGCTGGGTTTCCCCAGCCACTCTGGGCAGCTCCCAACAGAATATTAAGAACACAATTACTGGGGGGGGGGGGGGGCGGACGGACTGTAAATGACTTTCAGACTTTGAAAAGCTGGCATCACTGGATCAAGTTGATCAGTTGGGTCAAATTAATTCAACTATAGAGCGTTAACTGGGTTTTTTTTAATATTAATTGTGCAGTTAATTGTTTTGAATGCAATGGTGTTATTATCTTCCTTAGCGAGTTATGCAAACCGCTGTTCTGAATGATGCTTTTTAAAGGATAGCGCAGGGGGCACTGGGAGTGAGTTCATGGGGCCAAGACAGCCTGAAAAGGCTGATGGTGAAGTGGTCTTCTTCTTTGGCGAATAGTCGTAGCAGAGTACGATTGTCTTCCATGAACACAGTGATTTTTAACAGTGAGTCCGTAAGTGACAGTGGAGGCCAAGGTGAGGTGGTAACTGCAGCTGGCCCAATGCCCCACCAAAAAGAAAATGAAAGCAAGGCCCCCACTTTGGCACCTGTGAGTTGGTAGGAAAGTTGCCTTGCTCGGGCAAGGCATGGCAACTTTATTTCTTTATTCATTTGCCTGAAAGCCTTCCCGCCCTGACTGATCATCAGCCCTAGCAGTTGGGCAAAGTTCCACAGAGCCCAGCAGATGAAGGCAGAGGCCTGGGCTGGAGCTCCTCGGCCACCTGCTCCTGGCGGGTCCAGAGTCCCTTCGCTTCAGCTCTTTATGGCACGGCTGTTAGCATTGCGTCCTGTGGGTGCCAAGTGAGCAGGGCAAAGTTCTCCTGGGTGCCAGGGAGCTGCCAAGAAAATGTGCCTGCCTCCCTGGGTTATGTGCCCGGTTTGCTCCTTGCCTCCTGAGATGGAGAAGCTGTGAATTTGGGGGCTGGCTTAGGGCAGGGATGGCTAACATCTGATAGTCCCTCAAAGGCAGCATTTTCCAGCACTGGAGTGAAGGGAGAGAGATCCTGTCATTTACTCTTAAAGAGAAGGCAGGTGATTTATCATAAGAACATAAGAGGTGGCAGCTGAGTCAGGCCAATGTTCCATCTGTATACCTGAAGGAGCGTCTCGCCCCCATCGGTCAGGCTGGACACTGAGGTCCACCTCTGAGGGCCTTCTGGCTGTTCCCTCACTGTAAGAAGTGAAGTTACAGGGAACCAGGCAGAGGGCCTTCTTGGTGGTGGTGTCCTCCCTGTGGAACGCCCTCCCATCAGATGTCAAGGAAATAAACAACTATCTGACTTTTAGAAGACATCTGAAGCCAACCTTGTATCGAGAAGTTTTATATTATGACTGATATTTAGTTGTGTTTTTATATTATGTCAGAAGCTGCCCAGAGTGGCTGGGACAACCCAGTCAGACGGACGGGGTATAAATAAAATAATATACTAATACTAAAAAGGTAAAGGGACCCCCGACCATTAGGTCCAGTCGTGGCCGACTCTGGGGTTGCGGCGCTCATCTCGCTTTATTGGTCGAGGGAGCCGGCGTGCATCTTCCAGGTCATGTGGCCACTAATACTGGTAATGCTGCTAATACTAATATTTTCAGCATCCTCTTCTCACAGTGCCTGTGGGAAAAGCCCAGAAGCAGAACCTGAGGACAATAGCCCCTCTCCCCACCCTCTGTAGTTTCCAGAAACTGGTTTTCAGAAGCACTGCTGCCTCCATCTGTGGAGGCAGAGCTGAGCCACCCTTATTCATTTGTTTTTTATTAAAGATTTTAATGGTTTACAAAAGTACAGGCCTTGTCTCTTTTTCCAGGTTGTATAGTCTTTCTTACAAATCAGTTGCATGTGTTGTGAGACATTAGTGTTGAGTACAGTGTAAGGCTGAGGAGGGGTGGTGGTGAGGCTTATATTCTTTCGTATGGTGTACATGTGGGGTTTTGTGTCGGCGTCAACCGAGTAGGTTCTCTTTTTATTCGTTTATTACATTTCCTTGGTAGTAAGATGTATTAGGGGACAGGGTGTGGTTGGTTGTCTGTGGTTGTCTGCAGTGAGGTTTGTTTGCCTTTGTGAGGGAGGGGGGAGGCTTGTTGGGTCAGGTAAGCCAGATTGATTCGTATGCTGTCTGTGCGTTCTTGTCGTTGTCTTGTTGGGCTGTGTATGTGATAAAGGGGAGCCATACTGGGGTGAAGGTGTCCTCTTCTATTTCTCCCCATGTCAGTTTCAGTTTATTGGTTAGCTTTTGCAGCCAGGCCGTTTCCCATACAATTTGATACCATTGGTCCATGTTTACTCCTGGCAGTGTCTAGCTATGAGGCTTCTGGCTGCTGAGAGTAGGTGGGTTATATATATATTTAATAAATATTTATTAAAGTTTTCACAATATTACAAAATGAAAAAGAAAAAGTGAAAAATACAAAATAAAAAGCAGTTAAAAACAATTCCAACTTTTTGTCGCTTATCTTTCATTTACTTGTTTCCCATACCTCCTCATACCTCCCTTTTTTGTATTCCAGTTCAGTTTATTAGTTCAGCAATTCCTTTCCCTCATTATTTTATCCTGATCTTTAATCTAGATATATTGTAGCATTAAATTTTTACCTGTTAAAAATCCAATTTTTTTTCATATTCTTTTATACCATTACAGCTAGAAACCACTTAACCTCAATCCGACATCATTCTAACATTCATTAATTTTGCAATATTTCTGTAAATAGTCTTTAAATTTCTTCCAATCTTCTTTCACCGTCTCTTCCCCCTGGTCTCGAATTCTAAGAGTAGGTGGGTTATAAGCTCTCTGTAATGTCACTATGATCTTGGAAGATGTTCAGTAGGGCCAATTCTGGGGTGAGTTCTAATACCTGTTTGCACATCTCTTGTAGGACTGCTGTCCAGAAGGGCTTGTATTTTAGGGCATTGCTACCATATGTGGTGGTATGTGCCTGCGGAGGTGCAGCCTCTCCAACATCTTGGTGAGGTTCCTGGGTGTATCAGCGCCAGTTTCCGTGGTGTTAAGTTCCACCTGTAGGTGAGTTTCAAAGTGAGTTCCCTTCTTTTGGCTGATATGGACTTAAAGGGAGGTTTAGACCACATTCTAGTCCATTGGGCGGGGTTAATTTCATAGCCTATGTCATGCTCCCACTGTTCTTTGATTCTGAGACACCCTTAATAGCTTTATCATTCTCTACAAATTTGTCCACTCCTTTTAAAAAAAGTAATCCAATCTGGTGGCTGCCGCCTCCTCCTGCAGAAGGGGGTTCCATGGTTTAACTATGTACTGCAGGAAGAACTTTCTTTTATCTGTCCTGTATGTAAAAGATCTTCCTGTCTGCTCTTTAGACAAGATCTCTAAGGATCAGGCAGAGTGCTTTAGCTCTGTGGGCAGTGGCGTAGCGTGGGGGGTGCAGGGGGGGGCCGGCCGCACCGGGCGCAACATCTGGGGGTTAGGGTTAGGGGGTGCAAATCCACGGGTTAGGGGGTGCAAATCCACGGGTTAGGGGGCGCAAATTACTTGCCTTGCCCCGGGTGCTGACAACCCACGCTACGCCACTGTCCGTGGGGACAAAGCTGTGAGGGGTGTGGGGGCACTCATTATGGCTTAATCCATTGGTTGTGCTTAGCTGCTGCTGAGATGGAAAGAAGATAAAGTCTTTACCAGAGAAGAATGACAGATCAAGTTGATGGATTATGCCAAAATGGCTAAAATGACCAGAAGAATCAGAGATCAGGAAGACCAGAATTTTAATAAGGAATGGGGGAAATTTATAACTCATCTTAAAGACCATTGTAAACAGTTAAAATTGTGAGCAGGACTGGAATATCACTTGTAGTTTAATGGTAAATTTTCGACACAATGGAGAGGTAAAAGATTTTGGATTATCATAAAAGATGCAGGAGGAAATGATTAACAATAGGACCCACAAAGGGGAGGAGGGAAGTCCAGGAGTTTCCTTGGAATCTTATTTTTATGTTGTATGTTGGATATGTGAGTGTAAATTTTTAATCCGAAGAAGACGATGAAGGCGATGTATTGAATGGACTAATGGGCTAATCCTGGTTCCTCCTTTCCTCCAACAGCTTGTCCGCTGCAGGTACACCCTGGCTCCGTGGTCACTCCTGGGCAAAGGCCAAAGACTTCCCCTCCAGCATGGAAAAGGCAGCCAGTGGAAGCGGCCTGCAGTGCCCCTCACTGGCTGAAAGGAGGTGTGGGGCTCCTGCCCAGACAAGGGAGGGGGTGCCTATCGGCTGTAACAGCAACTCCACGTGGAAGCCTCAAACCATTCCAGTGGGGGGGCTGTTATTTTGGATGGGCACCCAAAAAAGCATCTGGATGCCACTGAGAGACCAGGAGGACAAAGATCTTTTGACCCAGGCACTTTGAGTATCATGTGCTCAGGGATGGACAGAGTGAGTAACAGGACATTTCGTGGAATTGTATGGCTGGAAAGGACTCTAGTGGTCATCTAGTCATAAGGAGGCGATTCCAGCTGAATGTTAGGAAGAACTTCCGGATGGGAAAGTCTGTTGGGCAGTGGAGTGAACTCCCTCCGAAGGTGGTGGACTCTCCTTAAATGGAGGATTTTAGACAGAGATTGGATAGCCCCAATCTGTCAGCGATTCCTTATCTGGGATTCCTGCATTGCAGGGAGTTGGACTAGATCAGGGGGTCTGCAACCTGCGGCTCTGGAGCCGCACGTGGCTCTTTTACACCTTTGCCGCGGCTCCGGGGTGGATATTAGCGAGGGGAGGAGGCGCATTGTGCGCCCCGACACTCCCCACTGTGGCGGGCGCTGTACTGGCTGTGACGTCGCATGGGGGCGGTGCGTGCGTTAGTCACGCACCGTCCCAACGTCACCTTCCCGCCCGCTGTCAGATCAGAGGGCAGCGGCGCGCATGCTTTAAATGTCACAATGGTTTTGCGGCTCCCAGGTTTTTTTTTTTCCTTCGGAAACGGGTCCAAGTGGCTCTTTTTGTCTTAAAGGTTGCAGACCCCTGGACTAGATGAACCTTGGGGTTCCCTTCCAGTCGCAGCATTCTATGATTCTATGATTCTGTTCAGAACAGCAAGCCTTTGATATGGCTTTATTTTCTGCCTTGTGGGTCAGGGCAGTATCCTGACCCCACGCCGCAATGCAGCAGCCCAAGGGCCATTTTGATAGGCAATGCTTTTTTAAATTTGACCACTTTAGAAATCCCTTTTCCGTACAGGAGGTGGGTGGGTGCATTTATTTCCCTGGCCCCTCTGTTAAACTTCCTTGCTGTCTGTCCTTTGTGTGGCACATGCATCATGGGCAGCCGCCCTGCAAGCCTAGAGCACCGTTTGTTGGAGGAGATAAGGGGGTATTTTTGAGGGCTTGATAAGAAACCGCAAAGCCACGTGGGAGGGTGTTTCACTGAAGAAGTGGGGCTGGTGACATCCAGGAAAGACTTTGACACAAAATAATCCTGTAGAGGTTGTTCCTGATTTCTTCCCACAAAATGTGCCCGGAAAGATGCTCATTGAGCATGCGCGAAACTTTTGTGGGGTTATATGAGTACAGTGGTACCTCGGGTTACAGACGCTTCAGGTTACAGATGCTTCAGGTTACACACTCCGCTAACCCAGAAATAGTACCTCGGGTTAAGAACTTTGCTTCAGGATGAGAACAGAAATTGTGCTCCGGTGGCACAGCAGCAGCGGGAGGGCCCATTAGCTAAAGTGGTGCTTCAGGTTAAAACAGTTTCAGGTTAAGAACGGATCTCCAGAGCGAATTAAGTTCTTAACGCGAGGTACCACTGTACTGTATTATCACACATTCCCACCCCATGCTGTTTCCCATCACAACCGCTAGATGGCAATGCTGTATAACAGCCATGTGCAATTTTGGGGCAAAGCAAATCTGGATCGATGCTCAGTAACAGCTCAATAACAGCTCGTCTGGAGGTCCCCTCAGAAAGGCAGGATGCTGTCAGACCAGGCCAGGCTGTTGGTCCTTCTGGCCCAGTATTGCTTACTCTGCAGGGAGCAGTTCTCCAGTGCCTCAGCCCCCTGCATCACCTGCTACCTCCACCTGGGCTCCTCCATCCCCTGTTCCCTCCATCACGGGAGCAGCTGGTCATTGAACCTGGGACCTTCTGCATTCCAAGCAGCTGCTCTGCCCACTGAGCTGTGGGTGCTGCCAGAGAACACTGGAAGCTGCCTTTCATAGAATTGTGCAGCTGGGAGGGATACCAGGGGTCATCTAGTCCAACCCCCTGCAATGATCCATTGATCTCGGCCTTGTCGAAAATGACAGGAGCCAGCTCTCCAGGATTTTATGCTAAGGCCCATCTGCCCATGAAAAGAGCATGGAGAGGAGGTGGTTCCGGCCTTTGCAGGTGCGCCCAAGGTGGGCTTTGTGCCCCATTTCCCCTGATGGGTCAACCAGGAAGAAGTGGTGCTCGGACGATGCATCCTGCTCCGAGGCAGAACCAGACCGAGGGCACACTACTATGACCTATGAATTGACAGCCAGTCCCCCTCCTGTCTCCTGGCTGTCAGTTTTGTAGGGCACAAGTATGTCCCTCTCCACGCCCTCCCTGCCAAGCGGCCCTTGGCCTGAGAAGGAAGGAAGGAAGAGAAGAAGAAGAAGAAGCAGCAATTGTCAACAAGGGTGGAAGGGGGTAACTAGAAAACCAGAGCTAATGTGGCATGATGGCTAGAGCACAAAGGTTAGGCAAGTGCAATGGGATGGCGAGTTCAAATCCCCACTCAAACCAGGAAGTTCACTGGCTGACCTTGGAACACCTCTCTCTCAGCTGAACATACCTCACAGGTTTAGTTACAGGTAGGTAGCCATGTTGGTCTGCCATAGTTGAAACAAAATAAAAAAAATCCTTCTAGTAGCACCTTAGAAACCAACTAAGTTACTTATTGACATGCACACGAAAGCTCATACCAATTAGTTGGTCTCTAAGGTGCTACTGGAAGGAATTTTTTTATTTTGTTTCTACCTCACAGGGTTGTTGTGAGGATAAAATCTGGGTGGGTGGAAAGAGACTCATGCTTTCTGCACTGAGCGGCTTGGAGGAAGGCACTGGCAAGATATAAATGTAGCAATTAAATAATAAATATGCAAAATTTCAACCCCCACCACCAGGCCTGTTTTCCTAGGTGAGAGTGAACTATATATTTTGCATTTTCCTCCTTTCGTTTTTGAAAATGGGCAGAGTCTCCTTTGGAAAAAGGCAAATTCTGAGGAGCAGGGAGTGACTGAGCCAGGCCCCTTGGGGAGGGTGCCCCACAACTGAGGTACCAGGAATACCCCTCCTCACAAGCCCAACTGCCAAACCTCAGAGGGCAGTGGGGCAGTAACTTTGGGGTCTGGCCTTGATCAAAACATACCGGTGGGAACCTATGAGAGGAGAAGATTTAAAAGGTTAGGACCAGCACTTGGGATGGAGCTCAGAAATGGAGCAGCAACTACAGGTGAAATTAAATACCCTGTGCTGCATTGCTGGGGCTGTCAGATGTGTTTGGATCAATGGGAGGTTCTGAACAGACTTCCAGGGCAGCCCCAGGTAGAATGGATTGCAGCAGCCCATCCCGGAAGTTACCGAGGTGTGAATTTCTGTGGCCGGCTCTGTACTTATTACAAAGCTGGTAAAAAGCACCCCAGGCTACCATTTCCCACCAAAGCACTGCGCCAGAGTTGCAGTCCTATTTCTGCATGGGGAGCGCAGGCCCCTCCAGAACAAGCTGAGTATTAGGGGCCCAATGGAGGGAGGTAAGTGTGGAGTAGGGAATATGGAAGTCTAGCTGAAAACAGTGTAAACAAGTTGTGATGGATGCAATAATGGAATACTGAATGGTATAGTTTTTGTAAAGGATTTATGATTTGAAAATGAACCATGGAAAGAGAAGAAGGGAAGTCATTGATATATTAAGGATGTTAAATGAGTATTTTAAACTGTAAAACAGAAAATTTAATAAAATATATATGAGAATATGGAAGTTTAACAAAGTTCTGATTTTTCCCATGTTGTATACTTCAATGCTTTTATTTTTTAAAAAACAGCCAGATAATTTTTTCTACTTTTGCTTTGCTGGTGCCCTAAGCACATACTCCGTCTGCCCATTGGAGAATCCAGTGCTAAGGCTGAGCTCCAAACCCTGAATCAGAAGATTCCTCCCCAGCAGGCAGGTCTTCTGTCTTCTCTAGATTAAGTTACAGGCATGTAATCAGCTGTACGCAGTTGGGAATCTGGCTTGCACCGAAGCAACAGCTCCCTGCCGGCTGCTCTGCATCATCACCGAAGCGCCAAGAACATGCAGACGGCAGCTGGCCTGATCCTGGGTGGAGCTGGCCTCTGCGTGCCTCGCAGTTTGGCCCGGCTCCTCGAACCCCACCCATCGGCTCACGCAGACCCATGTTTGTGTGCAGAGCTAGTCTTGGATGCATCATGCTGAGTTTCCAGAAGTCAGGAACAAGGGGAGTAGCGGTGGGGCAAGGAGATAGTTTTGGAGCCGGGTTTAATGCACTCTCCCTCAGTCGCCCCCCAACACTTTTGATCAGGGGCTTCCAAACTGTGGTCCCTGGAGTCTGGGAATTGCAGCTTTAGACGGTTTTGTGTGTGTGTGTGTTTTGCTTTCCTTCCTTCAAAATTTGCTAAGCCGTTCCAGCTGGGTTTGCTCCCCTCCTGCCGCTCATTCTGCTGAGGGGCTCTCCAAACGCCTGCCCCACTGTCCTGCCCCGATGGCGCAGCTGGGGAGATGAAGGCAGTCTGGGACTCTGTCTCCTTTCTAGCTTTGCAGAGAAGTGCGGGGATGAAGGCCCCCATCCCCTGTCCCCGTGCAGGGTTAAAAGCCACCCTGCCCCCATTGTTACAGCCTCATTGTGGCTGGTGATTGAGCCCAAGTCAACAGGAAAAGTCCCCAGCCTCTGCTTCCTTCCCTGGCATGGAAACTGGCTTGTTTGGATGGAGGAACCATTGCTGAGAGAGACCCGGGGTGTGCCTGCCTCCTCCTTGGCAAGTGGCCCTCTCTGGCTCTGGAGCAGCTCTCTGGGGCAGGGTGGGGTCTGGGGCCTTCCCAAATCAGTGGTGGGAATCACAATGGCAGACTTCCCATAATGGGCATGTGGTTGGCTGGTGGGTTGCAAATTCAAGAGCATCCCAGACCTTGAGATTTCAGGACTCAAACCTGAGATCCTGGGGCGGCCCCTGGTGATGTCACAGAGGGAGGCCTGCAGTGATGTCACGGGGCACGCCCTGGAGATGGAGGTTAATTGGGAGAGAAGGGCAGGTTCCCCAGTGTGTTTGTGCTGCAATTTACAGCCAGCTCCTTGTTGGGCTGAAGCTTGCAAGCTGCATGCACAGTCTTCTTAATAATGGTTGTTGTTGTTACTATTACTATCAAAGGCATTCTCGCCCACCTGGAGATCCACAAAACAAATGAAATACCGTGAAGATCCCTGAAACGAGAAGTAATCAACTAGAAATGTTTTTTCCCCCTTAAACTTTTTGATTTTTATTATTTAGTTTATTGCTATACGATAATATTTCAAGTCGATTACTTCTCGTTTCAGCGATCTTCACGGTATTTCATTTGTTTTGTGTAATTTCTTGGTTCTGTGACTGTCTTTTTTCACCTGGAGATTCCAGCTCCCCCCCCCCCCCCCGTGCCACCAGGAAGGGGCCAGGCAAACAGAGAGACTTCAGGTCAGAGCTGGGGGCCTTTCAACCCTGTTGTCCACTGTGATCTATGTATTGCAGAGGTGGACTAGATGAGCCTTGGGGGTTCCCAACTCTACCATTCAAGGAGAGCGGGGTGCAGAACCTTCGTCCTGATCCCACTGGGAGGGCACTTGGGATTCCCAGGTGGGTGCATCTCTGGGTGTCTGGGCTAGAGCTGAGCCGCAGGCTGTTCTAGAGACCCACCCCAAGAGAGATGGCATCAGGAGGCCAAGGAGATGACAAGACCTGTGGCCTAACTCAGCAGCACATGTAGGCCAGAGTGACACATTCTTTCCTCGCCTTTGCTCCATTGGTGGCTGTGCAATGGACATAAGAGTGTCGTGATGTCAGGCCAGGCGCCTGGAGTTTCCACAGCCCAAGCGTGGGCCCCTGCTGAGAGAGTGATGGCTTCCTTTTCCTGATCGGAGGCTCTGTTTACTACAGCTTCCTAGCAGGATCAGGCCAGAGCTTCCCTTGCCCTGCCCTAAATCCTCACAGCCAGGCGTTCCTTGAGGACTGTTCTGTGAGGAAAAGCACCCACTCCGTGCTGGATTACGCAGTGGGCAGGCTAACCTCCTGCAGCAGAGCAAAATACAGAACGCAAGGAAATCAGATCCTGTTGTGTGTTGCGCATGACATGCGCATGCCTCTATTTCAACGTGTTTTGTGTCATTCCAAAAAATAAATAAATACAAATATTATACTGTTTGGTATTGTTTTCATTTTGAATTATACAGGAGATAAAGGTACCACAGTCTTTTTAGTGCTCTGAAAGGCTCTGTCCTTTTTATGGGGAGAGTGATAGGAAATACTCTCTGAGGAGCCTCCCCCCACCCCACCCCAAAGTGGTCAATGCTCCTCTGTGTCTCCCATCACCTGACCTTGGGCCGGAAAGAATCCCAGCCGCCCTCTGCTTCCAGAAAGGAGGCTTTGGATGCCGGCCCATCCGTTTCGGAGGCTCACATGACTGCAGCCTCTGGGGCTGGGGAGGAAAACAGCCTCACAGGGGGGCCATTGTGCCCAGCTGATTGAGAAAGGCTCCTCTAAGGATGCTGGGGCAGGCAGAAAAAGAACTGCAGGCTTGCGCCAGGTCTCTTTCTCTCTGCCTCCTCTGCTTCCACACCTGCCTTGGTTTGACTCTGCCAGGCACTAGGCGCAACTTTGGGGCGTGGCAAGCCAGCCTCCCCTGGAGATGCAGCTCAGCACATCAGTGTGCAATAAAGCACTGCGGGGTGGGCATTGGGATGAAACCCCTCATGCGCACCAGAAGAGGCCTTTCTGCCCCGCAGGAAATGTGGGAAGCAGGGGAAGATGCACACACACACTCCGGCCAGGCCCTTACCTGACTGTTTTGGCGGCCAAGGGCCTCCTTTATGGAGGAGGCCTCATGCCTCAGTAGGTCATGCAGAAGCGGTGATGCGATAGCCACCTTCAAATATCTGGGCTGCCACACGGAAGATGGAAGAAGAAGAAGAAGAAGAGTTTGGATTTGATATCCCGCTTTATCACTACCCGAAGGAGTCTCAAAGCGGCTAACATTCTCCTTTCCCTTCCTCCCCCACAACAAACACTCTGTAAGGTGAGTGGGGCTGAGAGACTTCAAAGAAGTGTGACTGGCCCAAGGTCACCCAGCAGCTGCAGGTGGAGGAGCGGAGACACGAACCCGGTTCCCCAGATTACAAGTCTATCGCTCTTAACCACTACACCACACTGGCAAGAGTGGAGCAAGCTTGTTTTCTGCTTCTCCCGAGGGAAGGACCCAAACCAACAGATTGAATTACAAGACGGGAGATTCTGACTAAACATTAGGAAGAACTTTGTGGCGGTAGAATAGAAACCCTTGAAAGGTGGACTCTCCTTCATTGGAGGTTTAAGTAGAAGTTTGGATGGCCACCTGCCAGGGGTTTTTTAGCTGTGCTTCCTGCACTGCAGGGGGTTGGACTAGATGACTGTTGGGGTCCCAACTTTTCGATTCCGTGGAGGGATAATAGCCCTTCTCTTTTCCACGCCTTGTGGCTCACTTTATTCCCTTCCCCCTCAACACGTAGCTCTAGAGTTCTGGTGTGCTCTCTACAACCTTCCCTCCCTCCGAACGGAGGACTTTTGCAGTGGAAAATATGAGGCCCACATCGCCTGTGAGGGAAAGGCTTTCCGAAGGATGCCTCGCTCCCTTATTTGGGAGGAAAAATCTTGTCCTTTCATTTTGAGGCTTTTTTCTCCCTTGGCTCAGATTTTGGGAGGAGATTTTTAAATTTTTTTTAAAGAACTGCCTTTAAACCTGACACAGCAGATTGGAATGATCGTATTCCATTTCGTGGCTGATGGAATGAGGGGGAATGAAAGGGAGCAGGGGCAGCTTAGCAAATGTTGGGTGGGGTGGGGCGAAAGGAAAACCAATCAAAATCCTGGATGGGGAACGGAGAAGAGGAGATACTCCCACCCCACCCCCCAGGTGCCACGGAAGTTTTGTGGGGTGAGATTTGCATTTTTTCCCAAGAGCTTGCAGATTATTCCCAAACTGAAGTTCAGGAAATAGCAGAAAATCTGTAACATTCTTTACTCACATATTTATATATTCCACAAACAGGCTCGTTGAAGACGCTGAGGTTTTGTATTGTCGTGCCACTACAAAAGACCCTTTCGGGCTGAAACACCCCCCATTTTTACCCAATTTCCCATGAATTCCTTATCCTTAGAATATCACAGTTGGCTGGCTTGTGACTGACATTTAATATCTATGTACTCCTCACCGCTAGGCACATTCTGTTTTGTTTGCTGTTACTTTTTGTTGATCCAGATCATGTGGCTTTGCGACTTTTGACTTTAAAAACGGCTCCTTTTGCTTCTAAACTTTCCTTGATCAAAACCACGCTGAGCACCATTTGTCAGGATAGTGGAACACGAAGGAGAAGGAGATCTTCAGAAATCCTCGTTTCAACTATCACATTGCAATGCATTTAGCCTCTTTATACCCCAACCCCTGGAAAAAGGTTGCGAGGACTGCGCTGGTGTTCAAACTTCAAATGGAGAATTATAAAGCAAACATAAACTCCCACCTTGATCTTTAACTCGGCTGATATATCTCGACAGGTTCACATCCATTCTGCTTGAGTTTTGGACTCCCATGTGAGGCCCTGTCCCAAATGTTTCTGCCAATTTTCATTAGGCGGTTCTATTTGCAACCCAGCTATTGCATGACACTGTGCTGTATATCTCACCACCTGAAAGGGGGGGGGGGGAATCAGGGCCAGCCCAGGACTCTTAGCTGCTAGAGGCAAAACAGGAAATGTGAAACACAAGAGCTGTGATCTCCGCATGCACACCCAAAAACCATTCCGCTTTCTCACCCAACAGACAGATCGTGTTGCAGCGAAAGAGAAAGTTGAGTGGATAAGCAGAGCCAAAGGTCTCCCTTCACTTGGCTAACTAATATTGAGCGGGGTGGGGTGGGGGAATCACATAGTACTGTGATATGTCATGGTTTGGACCATGCCAAGAGCCTTGAGCCGGAACGCGGGTGAGCCCGATAAAGGCACGTTCAAGGTTTGGCCTCTCTCGGGATCAGGGCTCTTAAACAATTTCCAGTGCTGGGACAAAGGCGCATGAATCATAGAATCACAGAAATGCAGAGCTTGGAAGGAGCCCAACCCCCTGCAATGCAGGAACTGCAGCTAAATGAGTGCATGCAGAGTTTCTTCCTTTTCATAAATGACCACTACCTAGGGCTCACCCATGCTTACCTTTCCTTCGCACTTTCTAGGTGCATTCCAGGTCTGTGCCTGAGCGCTTTTTGTTCGTTTCAATGAGAAAACCCACATTTGCTGCTGAATTGGAGCAGACGGGCTTTATATACGGATAGGAACCCCTTGAAATTGGCCCGGGGTCTTCCCCAGGAGAGGCAAGAGTCTAATTCTTAGGAATGAGAGGTTCCTCCCCAGCTGCGGACCATTCATTCCAGAACCTGCTGACATCACGGGCGATGCATGAGGCCAGTTCACAAAGAGGGATTCCGGCCAGCCAGAGCCACCGGGCTGTTAAACTGCCGAGGCCGAGGCGGATTTGCCATGCAGAGGGAATGGAGCGGAGGCAGAAGGACGCTGACATGGACGAAGGGAGCTCAGGTGAGGCTATCACTCGCAACCCAGAGATGCCCCACATCACCATCAAGGCATCTTGCCCTTTATTATTTCTTTACACATTCCAGACATACAGCTTGAGGCTGATCCCTTATATCTTATTCTCCTTGCTCAATGGGCATGCGCAGCTTGGTACTACTGAGTCCCAGAACCTCTGATCAGGGACCCAGATAGCCCAGGGCCTATCCTTCCCAGGGCACCCCAAAGTCCTGATTTAAGTCAGTGATTTATTTTTATTTATTTTTTGCCTGCTCTGTGGTTTTAGCTGCCTCTGCTTATCAGCTACTGCATTTGACTGTTTTATAGCTGCTTATGGTGCAATTTGTTTATTTTATGCTTTGTTATCTGCCCTGGCACCTGTATAGATCAGGTATAGGCAACCTCAGCCCTCCAGATGTTTTGGGACTACAACTCCCATCATCCCTAGCTAACAGGACTATATATAACCATATATAAATATTATTTGTACAGTATATCCAACCTTTCCTCCCACGAGCTCAAAGTGGCGGACATGATTCTCCCGCTCTTCATTTAACCCTCACAACAACCCTGTGACGTAGGTCAGGCTGAGAGGCAGCGACTGGCCCAAGGCCACCTAGTGAGTTTTGTGGCCAAGTGGGGTGCTGAGTCGCAGTCTGACACTCTAACCACTACAGCACATTGTCTCCCAGTGACTCTCAAGGGTCTCAAGCACAGGCATGCATTGCCAGCACTAGCTACATGAGCCTTTTGTTATCTGGAGACACCAGCAGGGTTTGAACCCGGGACCTTTCGCATGCAAAGCAGATGCTACAGTGGTCTTTCCCTGCATGTTAAAACTTGTTACAGCACAGCAATGCTTTGGTCCTATGAGAACAACTGGGAGGGACAATTTCTTGCTCAGGGAAGCATATGATACAGGAAAGCAGAAAAGGAGCTGGAGTTTATCAGATCTGTAGGCTGGGGCATGTAAGTTTCAGTTTGCTATTATTTACGGCAGGTAAACCACGCACTGACACCCACTCCCCCGTTTCATACAGACCCAAAATATAATACTATTCACCCGACGGCAAAACACAGAAACAAAGCAATATTAAAATAGTAAGCATCCATTCCTTATTCAGGCTGCCAATGACGCTCTAAGAACTGGAAAGTAGGATTTAATTAGGCAATTTAATCTGGATTTGGGTTTGCACTTTAGCTCACGAAGCAGAAGAACCAGTGATAAAAGCCACGGCTTTATGACCGACTGGAACAAGCCATTCAGTTTATTGATGCACAGTGCTTGGTTCAGAAAACAACACTGGCCACTTGTTATGAAAATAAGATTACTAATTAAGCTTATCTACTGGGTGGCTAAAGTGCAGTTTCAAATCCGGGTTTAGATAACCAAGCTAAGAGTTGAAACCAGGAGCTGGGAACTAGGAATCATCTTCGGCCTTCTGCTTTGGCAGATAGGGGACCTCGTTTCCCACGTCCCCACATAATATAGGTAAAAGGCCTTTTCAGTGTTGGCTCCCTCTGAGGAATACCCCCCCCCCCAGTGAGGTTTGCTGGCATCTTTTCAGAGTCAGGTAAAGACTTACCTTCCCCCCTGGGCCTTTGATGGACTGAGCTGATTCTGCTTGATTTATCCTATGGATGTTATAATGGGGTACTGTATGAAAAAGTGTTACTTTTATATGATTTTTTTTCTTCTCCCCCCTCCCTATGGTATAATGTATTAATGTGTATGGTGGTTTTTTAAATGCAAGTCGCTGTTAGAGAACAGCTGGCTTAATAAGTTTAGTTACCGGTAATTAATTAATATGTGTGTAAAAAGAGGTGGAAACAATGGAGCTATTGAGTAACCTACAAAAATGAAGTACACTCTGCACATGCTCATGAGCACTCGTTTTATCTTTGAGGAGGACCCCGCCTCATTTCTTAATTGCTAAGGCTGAATTCAGAGGTGCCCGAGTGCTTCTGAGCATGTGCAGAGTTCCTCCCCCCCCCCTCGTTCCCTTGCTTTGGTGGTGGCAAGGGTCTTACAATGGCGGAGCAAAAATTACTGTTTCCGTTGAGTTAATTTGCGACCCCTGGACGAAGGTCCCAAGGTGGGCGTTGTCGGTTCCGACGGAGATGGTCCCATCTCTCCCTTTCGTACCTCTACGCTCAAAAGTTAAAGAGGCGCGCCGCAACTTTTGCCTTCTGCTGCTCTCAGGGCTGCCGGGAAAGGAAAGAGGGTGGGACAAGCACGTCGGCGAGCGGCCAATCAGGGGCGAGGAGGGGCGTGGCGCTGCCGCCGCGGCTTGATAAGGAGAGCCGCCGAGCGGCGCGTGGCGTCTGCGGTGCGTTGCGCTGCCGTCGGCTACTTTGCCTGCCGCATAAGGCGCTCTTGAACCCGGAGCCGGCCCCGCATATAACGCTCCCTCTTCATTTTTATTTTTATTTTGATCTTATTTTTCTCTTCCTTTCCCCCACCCTTCGCCCGCAGTAGGGTTGGGCTCAGCCATGTTCAGCTGGGTGAGCCGCGACGCGCGGCGGCGCAAGGAACCCGAGCTGTTCCGCACCGTCTCGGAGGGTCTGAAGCAACTGTACGCCGGCAAGCTGCTGCCGCTGGAGGAGCACTACCGCTTCCACGACTTCCACTCGCCGGCGCTGGAGCCCGCCGACTGGGAGAGCAAACCCATGGTGCTGCTGGTGGGCCAGTACAGCACGGGCAAGACCACCTTCATCCGCCACCTGCTGGAGCAGGACTTCCCCGGCATGCGCATCGGGCCCGAGCCCACCACGGACTCCTTCATCGCCGTCATGGGCGGCGAGAGCGAGGGCGTCATCCCGGGCAACGCGCTGGTCGTCGACCCCCGGCGCCCTTTCCGCAAGCTCAACGCCTTCGGCAACGCCTTTCTCAACAGGTACGGGGATGCAGCAGGGGGGCGGGTCCCGGGTTCCCTCCAAGGGCAAGGGGCTTGAATCCCCAGTAGCATCTCCAGGTGTGGCTGAAGAAAGACCCGTTATCTGTAAACCTTTCAGAGCCGCCACGACGCTGATGCAAACGAGAAAATAAGGCAGCTTCCTTTCTTTTAAACCGGCTCTTTATTCCGACCCATGAGGACTAGAATCTTTGTTTTTAGGAGCCTAGTAGTAGAATGCACCCTTTGAAAGCAGAAGGTCCACGGTTTAATCCTTGGCATCTCTAGGGTCAGCCTTTCAGACGCGGGAGAGCCACCGCCGGTCAGTGTAGCAAAGGGTGGGCTAGGTGGCAGCTGCTTCCGCTTTCCAGGAAACTCAAGGTGGACTCACTTGGTGTTTTTGCTAGACTTGAAGAGAGTGACTTCCCCTCTTGAGGTTGCCCTGTAACTTAGCTGGTATATGAACCTGAGTCTTTGCCAGTCATATGAATGCTGCTGGTTATGGAGGAGCCTGCTATCTTGCACACGCCCACCCCCCCAAAAAACGTGGACCGCCTAGATGAGAGCAAGATCCAAGAAGCAAGTTCAAATCTCCACTCAGACATGATACAACGCTCACTAGGAGCAGGGCCAGGGATGCTGGTGGCACTGTGGGTTAAGCCACAGAGCATAGGACTTGCCGATCAGATGGTCTGTTGTTCGAATCCCCGCAACTGCCAACCTAGCAGTTCGAAAGCACATCAAAGTGCAAGTAGATAAATAGGTACCACTCCGGCGGGAAGGAAAACGGCGTTTCTGTATGCTGCTCTGGTTCGTCAGAAGCGGCTTAGTCATGCTGGCCACATGACCCGGAAGCTGTACACCGGCTCCCTCGGCCAATAAAGCGAGATGAGCGCCGCAACCCCAGAGTTGGTCACGACTGGATCTAATGGTCAGGGGTCCCTTTACCTTTACCTAGGGGCACGGCCGGCCCTGAGGTTGGGTGGAGTGGAGTGACTGCCTTAGGCGGCTGATGTTACCGGGGTGGGCAGCATCCCTCCTCTTTTGGAGGACAGAGCTGTCTGGGTGCGTCTCATTAACCTTCTGCCGCCTGGTGACATCGGGGTGGCATTACCCCATTGCCGGCACTGGAATCCAGTTGATCCCTGGAGATTGGGCTGGGAAACCTTGGGCAAGTCACCTGTTTTTCATCCTAATCAGCCCTGCAGGGTGGTTGTTAATTTGAGGTAATGTTTTACCTTGAACAACTTTGGGAAGAAGTGGAGTGCTGTACCATATCAAATGCAAGCGGGAAATTAAAATTTCCCTAAAGGAAGATGAGCAAGGAAACTTATTTTGTGGTGGGGGGAGTGTTGCAGTGCAGCCTCCTCTGAATAGGTCCACACCATACACTTAGAGCATACCAGGGAATCTTGGGAACTCTAGTTACCTCCTCACATCACACTTATAACAAACTACAGTTCCCAGGATTCTTTGGGGGGGGGGAGTCACTTGTGTTAAATATGTCCTCTGGCTGTGCTTTCAATACATGGTGTGGATCTATTGTCAATAATCTTGCTCTGCCTTCTTTTCTCTCCCTGGCTCACGCCCAAGTAGTGGATGCAGATCCTGCTGCTCACTTTTTGGAGCTCTGCATCCTGCAGCTGATAAGATCCAAAAGTGCAACCCGCCCAGTTCCACTTTCTTTTCCAGCCTGACTTGGTGCCCTGGCTGTGCCCAGTCAGCCAGCCCTGCTGCCAGCCTGGGCTTTTAGGGCGCTGTCCCTTCCTTCCGCCCTCTCCCATCTGTCTTTGGCAGGCAGATTTAAAGAGCAGCAGAAATCCCCTCTTTGGCTCACACGCCCAGCCAGTTCCCAGACTGGAGGGGGAAGAGTTATTGAGGCCTGGCAGTGTAGCTCAGGCCCCACCCCCCTGCCAGAGCAGAGGGGCTTTTCAAGCCTTTTCCAAAGGAACAAAACTACAGAAATGGCCAAGTAAAAGCCTTTCATTTGATAGTTGTGTGTGCATTCAGTCTGTGGCAAAATTCAGGCACCCCAGGATATGTTTTGTCAGGTGGGGGTTTAGGCCAGTACTTTTTCTCTCCCCCACCCCACCCCCAAGCTCCTGTCCTGCTGAGGCATCACAGAGCTCTTAGAAGTGGGGCTGGCAAGGTTAAAGTTGTGGGCTGGCATTCTGGAGCATCTTTTATTTATAGCATCTGTTGTTTTTGCTCACAAGGGATTTTCAGAAGTGAGGGCTGGTCCTTGCCATGGAATCCTGATTTGGGGGAGAAAACAAGGGAGGAAGGAGCTGGAGCCTGTGGCTGGCTGCAGCCCTGGAGAAGAGACCCCCCCCTGTCCACGCTACAAAACTTTGTTGCAGATCCCACTGATTTGGTTTTTATTTTTATTCATTTAACTGGATTTGTATACTGCTTAGTCATCAAAACCTCCAATCAATTTACGTAAAGTCTAAAATCTGGTAACAAATACCGGTGAAGCCAGAAGTTAAAAACAAGCTGACCTAAACGTTTTCAAAATATCCATATACATAATTGGATGCAGTTACATACAGTGGACCCTCGAGTTACGTACCGCTCTGGATACATAACTTTCAGGTTGCGAACGTGGCAAACCCGGAAGTGTATACTGCCAGGTTTTGCCGCGCATGCATGAGCAGAAGTGCTCTGTACACTGTGCGCAGAAGCAGCGCCTCCAGTAACGGACTTTTCAGGTTAAGTACAGATCCCTGGAACGAATTTAATTCGTATCCGGAGGGTCTACTGTATTAAAATGTGTGTCAAATGTACATGTCTGGATAGGTCTGCCTAAGCCAGGTTCTTAGCAGGCATCAAAAATACAGCAAAGATGCCTGTCTAATGTCAGTGGATGGGGAGTTCTAAAATTTTGATGCTGTCGCCCTGAAGGATCAGATTCCTTGCATCCATGGAACAAACGTGCATTTGTAAAAGTTCCAGTTCCGCAGTCGAGGGGGTGCATTTGTGGGGCAAGGTGATCTTTCAAGTAAGCTGGTCCCACGCTGTTGAGAGAGCCTTGTATACAAAGAATAACCCTTTGAGTTTAGTCCACTAACAAACCAGCAGCTAGTGCGCACTTCTGAGCAGGTATGCTTACAGGGTCTGCTCCACTCATCAACCACGCTGCAGCATTCTGCACTAACCACAGTTTCTGGGTCAAGCACAAAGGAGGCCCCACATGAAGTGTATTGCAGCAGTCCAGTCCTAAAGTCACCGCTACTGTGGTCAAGCTTACCTGATCCAGGAATTACCTCCTGTGTTGCTGATAAATTCGTTTCGTTCTAAATTCTTTCCGCCATACAGCAGGGGTGGTGTTAACTTCTAGGCTTTTTTGCCTCTGTTACAACGCTCTTGTGGTGATGGACTTTTCATTCCCTGGACCTTGGCGTCAATCAGGAATTGCCCTGATTTCCAAGGGGAGTGGTCCTCCTGCAGCCCCGATCCCTCTAGTGTGCCCTGGAGTTTTGCTCAGGAAGGGTGGGCTGGGAAGATCGGAGCAAGTGTTTGCAAAGTCTGATACTGCCCTGGCCAAGCGGTCTCTTTAAGGGCCCTTTTGAGCCCCGAAGCATCTGAGATCGAATTCCTCACCAGTCACAAGCCGAAAGTCTGTTTCAGGAGAGCAGGGTCAACACAAAGAGGGATTGTTAGTTCCTGCTGGGTCTCCCTGCGACCTCCGGCAGACTTAGGGGCAGACTTAGGGGCGGCTTGCAGATTCCCTTGCTAGCAAAACAGCCTGGGAGTTCAGAGGAGGAATTTGGGCCTCCTAGTTAATTTTACACCCTGACAGTGTTTACACTTTTGTTCCACTCCCGCCTGACCTCTGTAGTGTTTAGATTGGTAAGCCAGAAATCTCCCTGCGCAAGGTTGGTGCGCTTTGCAGACTCCGCATGTGGCTTTCAAGTGGAGGCAAGCTAGCTCTGAGCATAGGATGCTTTCTTGCCACAAGCCAAGATAGCTGGTCCATCTGGCTTGCTAGTGGCTGTGCTGCCTGGCGGGGGCGGGTTTGCTGAACAGGTGTCTCAGCCGGCACCGTCCGGAAATGTGGGGATTGAACCTTGGACCTGAGCAAAGCTTGTGCTCTTCCGCAGTGGGCATGGCCCTTCCGAAAATGTTTGTTTTGAAAAACTACATCCCTAATCTTCGTATGGGGCCAGCTCAGCATTTTGTATCCAGTCCTCCTTGCACCCTGAGAAGTTTGGTCATGCTGTTGGGGTGGCTGGCTGCCAGCTGGATTCTTTTGGGGAATTTTATCTACAGACGGCCTTGCCTGGCTTGCCCTACACAGAATCATGTGGTGGGGAGGACTGTTAAGGCCACATTCACCCCACACATTTAAAGCAGGATTTGCCCAACTTGGCTCTCCATCTGTTTTTGGACTACAGTTCCCACCATCCCTGGCCGCTGGTCCTGCTAGCTAGGGCTGATGGGAGTTGTAGTCCAACAACAGCTGGAGAGGCCCACGTTTGGGAGACCCTGGTTTAAAGCATTAGGAATGCCACTTTAAAAAGTCATGGGTTCCTCCCCAAAGAATTATGGGAGCTGCTGTTTGTTAAGGGTGTGGTACTTTTTAGGACACCGCCGATTCCCCTTGCAGAGTTACAGACCCCTGGGAAGATGGATTGGCTGTTAAGCCACTCAAGGAGGGGTCTCCTTACAACTCAGGACCCTGAACAAACTACAGCTCCCATGTTGCTTTGGAGGAAGAAGCCATGATTACTTAAAGTGGTATCGTGGTGCTTCAAATATATGGTTTACTCGTGGCTTAATACCTAACTCCTTTCTCCTTTCACCCTCTGCTGCGCCCAGTGATCTGAGAAGGCTTCTCAGTCAAATGCTGTAGGCGTAGGTTGAATCCACAGTCCTTCTGGAGGCTGGATCATGTTGGCCAAGCAGAGGGGGGCCCAGGACGGGAGGTGCCTTATCTCCAGAGGATCCTTACAAGATTATCTTGAGGCAGCTTGCCAGTGTCCTTGACGACAGCTGACCTCCCCGTACCCTTGGCTTAGGACCTCTGTACAGGTGGAGCGCAGGCCGCGCGTTCAGGAGTTGGATTTGTGCACAGCCTTTTGTGGGTTAAGCCGGGGCTGCGCAAGAAGGGACTGATGCAGAGAGGAAGAGGTGGCCTTTGGTCTTTGTTGCCTTCCCTGCTGCTTGCGGGGAGAAGGCGGGAGCAAATTCCAAAGCAGCAGCAGCAGCCCTGCAAATCTGTCTCTGCAATATTCCAAAGCTCATCTTTTCTAGTTGCAGTGCTGAGCACCAAGGAGGCAGAGGGTGCCTCTCACTCCCCTGCTGGGCTGTGCAGGAAAGCATTCTGTGCGGGACTTGACATCTTTCTGCAGGGCCTGCAAGACAGAGCTGTTCCGCCTGGCCTTTGCTTTGGACTCAGTCTGACCCTTATGTTTCCCTCCCCTTATGGTTTTGATCTATGGGCTATTATTAAAATAAGACTGTATTTTAACATGTATTTTAAATTGTTTCTCTCCCCCCCCCCCCATTATATTTTTGTTGTAATTTTACTGGTGCTAGCTGCCCTGAGCCCGGCTCTGGCTGGGCAGGGCGAGGTATAAATAAAAATTTATTATCATAATTATTATTCCCGCAAGGGCAGGGGATGGATCAGGCGAGGTCATGGGAGGATGTTTTGAGCATTTCGGGAGAGGGGAAGCGGCCCCATCTCTCTTGGCGAAGGACATGGGAAGCTGCTTTCTTCCGAGTCCAACTATCTCGGTGCTGCCCACACTGACTGGCAGCAATGCCAGGGTTTCAGGCAGGGAGCCTCTCCCAGCCCTCCCTGCAGATGCTGTTGGGAGGACTGAACCCGGGGCCTTCTGCATGCAAGAGCTATGGCCCCTGAGAGGCGCTTTGAGACAGAGGGCAGGGAATGCTCTGGTGGCAAAGTCAGCAGTGACTGAAAGTTCAGGCTACGTACTGGGATGTTCACCCTCTTCCTTCCTCGTAGAATTGCAGGGATTTTTCTCCCAACATGGGCCTCGAACCCATGAACCTAATTTTTGACCTTCCTCTTCTGAGAACAGCATAGGCCTCGGTTCCTTGATGCGTTGCTCACTTAGTCTCTGTCCATGTCAAAGATGGCCTTGATGGGAGGAGAACTGTTGTGTATCAGGAGCTGGGATAGCCGGCTGAGACTCTGGCCTAATCCACACTGTACTTTTAAAGCAGTATCATGTCACTTTAAACAGACAGTTTCCCTCAAAGTATCCTGAGAGCTGAAGTTTGTTCAGCGTCCCAAGAATTGGGAGCTACAATTCCCAGAGTGGTTTCCCTCTTTCCATGAAACTGGGAATTATAGCTCTTTGGGGAGAATTGGGTTCCCCTAGGAACCCTCCACACCCATAACAAACGACAACTCCCAGGATTCTTTGGGGGAAGAAGCCATGGTTGTTTAAGGTGGTCTGATACCGCTTTAAATGTGGAGTGCAGATGGGACATTCTTTCCAGGTCTAAAGGTGCTGCGTTGGGTTTGGTCTCCAGGCAAAATAAATACCCTTCAGTCAGCCGCTGGAACAAGATACCCTGGAGACCAAATTGGTGGGGGTGGCAGCGGTGGTGTTCTGGACTTTATAACCAGCTCACAGGCCTGGTCTCTAGCTCAAGGGGAGGGGAAGACCCTGACCGCCTACCCCTGATGTTGTTAGATTTCCTAGCACCCATCAGCCGCAGCAGCCATCATGAACAACATGTCTAGGAAGATGGTTTGCAGTTGCACAATATATTTTAGCTCGTCTTTGAGTTCCCCATCCCTGGGCGAAGGGAACTTGTCCACCTGAGCCCCGTCGATTGCCGCAACTCCTACCCTGCCCAAATCTTCCTCTTGTGTCCTGTGGTCATGCCTTCCTCCTTGTGAAATCGAGAGGAAGCGTTTTTGAAAAGCAGAACGTCTAGCTCTTGACAACCTCAACACAATTCTGGGGTGCAAAACCTGTGTCTCACACAGGGTCCGGGAAGCTTGGGGAAGGGCCTTTGCAGCTCGCTGGGAGGGTGCTCGCTTTGCATGCAGGAAGGACCCAGGTTCAAATCCCACAAGCATTTCTCTGGTCATTGGTAAGAAGAGCGGAGAAGACTCTTCCTGAGAGCTGCTGTCGATGGTCCCAGTAGATGGTTTCAGGCTAGGCCTGTACAGTGGTTCCTCGCAAGACGAAAAGAATCCGTTCTGTGATTCTCTTTGTCTAGCGGTTTTTTCGTCTTGCGAAGCAAGCCCATTGACGGATTAGCGCTATTAGTGGCTTTTAGTGGCTTTTAGCGGCTCTTATCGGCTTATCGGGTCAGCTGATAAGCGGCTTAGCGGCTTAGAAAAAGGGGGGGAGGGAAAAAGCCCCGCAGGAACTCGCAAGACATTTTCGTCTTGCAAAGCAAGCCCATAGGAGATTCGTTTTGCGAAGCACCTCCAAAACGGAAAACTCTTTCATCTAGCGAGTTTTCCGTCTTGCGAGGCACCACTGTATTCTTTGTTGACACCCCAGCACCCCCGCTGAAAGTTAAGGATCCAAGTGGATCCACTCTCGGTGGAACAGTAAGCATCCTCTCCTATGTATTTTTTAAAATATATAATGCCATCAGTATTTGCAAGTGTCTGGCTCATTTAAGATTACATAGAACCTTTATTCTCATTAATGTATGAAACTCATGGTGGGGGGAACACTTTTATTTTTAATGAATCTTTATTATGTGTAAAGGGAATATTTGTATGAGTTAATGCTTTATTATCACCTTGGAGCTGTTTTGTATCTTTGGGCTTTTGTCCTTCCAGACTTTGACGCTTTAAAATCTCTTGATTCTTTGTTATGTTTGCAAAAAATCAATGAAATAAAATGAAAAGTTGTCTCAGTTGCCAGTAAGGAAATACACAAAGATGCAGCCACACGATTTATTGAATCAGAAATAAAACCTAACCAGAGGGGAAAGGTGTGTGGTTCGTGATTTCAAAGGGTTTGATGGTCTAAATCAAAACAGTGGCAAGTTCATACTTAAAAGAAGATTAAAACGTAACCTTGGGCTGTACTAAATCCAGACACCTAGACCTGTGGGACCTGACTTTCCTGAGCCTCTGTGTTTGTGGATGAAACAAATGAGAAAAAATGGCAAAGCACTTTGGCCCCGGGACAATTTTAGCTCATGCGAGTCCCACCCCCTGCCCCCCAAGAAGGGCGATTTGCCAAGTCTTGAAATACCAATAATTGTCTAGATTATTGAGGTTAAAGGGCTTCCAAAACTTGGTGATTATGCCCTGGGGCCACCGTCAGAAGGTTCAAGATCAGTTCCCTGTTGTTGTGGTCTTGATCTGAATCTGCAAACAAGTTCAAGGGAGCCCGGCAAGTGGAGGGGGTGATATGTTTCTCGAGTTATCTTCCACTCATTCTCGTGGCACCCTTCCCTTCTCTTTGTGGGTGGTGCCACACGAAGGTGGGTGCTGGAGGATGGGAGGCCCCGCTTTGAAACTTGGCTCAACTCTCTGAAGCAGTTAGCTCTGTTGCCCAAAAAGTGTGGCGAGGAGGACAGGCAGGGAGCCACGTCTGCCTCCCTATGCTTGCCTTTTCGGCTGAGACGAATGGCTTAACTGTCCTCTCCTTCCTCCCTCGTAGGTTCATGTGTGCCCAGCTGCCCAACCCAGTCCTGGACAGCATCAGCATAATTGACACCCCTGGAATCCTGTCTGGAGAGAAGCAGCGGATAAGCAGAGGTAACACTTGGGCTAAATCTAGACATATATTTTTAAAAACGCGCACTGTGAAAATGCTTTATAAAAAAAGTTTTAAAATATATATATTGAATTTCCCATTGGCTCACCATTGCCACCTAGGGCCACATTTGATAATGCACTTAAAGCACACTTTGAACGTTACAGTGGTGCCTCGCAAGACGAAATTAATTCGTTCCGCAAGTTTTTTCTTCTTGCGAGTTTTTCATCTTGCGAAGCACGGTTTCCCATAGGAATGCATTGAAAATCAATCAATGCGTTCCTATGGAAACCGCCTTCAGACCAGGTCCAGGGACAGTCTGTCCCCCGACCTCTTCTGAAGGCTGGGGGGTGGGACAAGGGCTTTTCTTCCCACCGCCAGCCCTTCTCCCCACCTCCCGCCCCGCGAGCTCCGGGGACAGGAGTGCTTTGCTGCCGACCGCCAGCATTTTAAAAGCCCCCGCTGTCCTGGGGCGATTTTAAAATGCTGGCGGGCGGCAGCGAAGCCTCCGCTGTCCCGGGGCGATTTTAAAATGCTGGCAGGCGGCAGCGAAGGTTTCGCTGCCGCCCCCCATCATTTTAAGATCGCCCGGGACAGCGGTGAAGTCTCCGCTGCCCCGGGGGCTTTTAAAATGCTGGGGGTCGGCAGCGAAAGCTTCGCTGCTGCCCGCCAGCATTTTAAGATCGCCCCGGGACAGCGGAGAAGTCTCCGCTGTCCCAGGAAGGCAGGCGGGGGGGAGCAAAGACTTTTGTCCCCCGCCGGCCTTCAGAAGAGGTCCAGGACCTCTTCTGAAGGCCGGCGGTGGGCAAAAGTCTTTGCTCCCGACCGCCAGCATTTTAAAAGAGGTCCCCGGAGATTTCCCTATGGGCTTTCTTCTTGCAAAGCAAGCCCATAGGGAAATTCGTCTTGCGGAACGACTCAAAAACGGAAAACTCTTTCGTCTTGCGAGTTTTTCGTTTTGTGAGGCGTTCGTCTTGCGAGGCACCACTGTATATTTGCAGCTGTATAGCCGAGTCCTTGGGGGCCGTGTGTGCAAGAACTTGATGTTTCTTTGCTACGGTTTTTGCAGTGCTCTTCATATGTTTCTATGAGTGTGGTCCCATCTTCTTGGTCAGACAGACCTCATAGCAACAGCCCCACCATCTTACCTAAGTGAGCTTCAGGATATTAGCACCCGTCCAACCTGCTACAGGTGCTTATTCAGCAAGTCCCAAGCTGAGCATTGCTGGTATACCGAGGGCACTTTGCACAAGAACCTTGGGCGAGCTCACTGAGCGGCTTCATGTAGGTGTTCCTGGGTGGCTGCTGTGGAACACCATGGTGCTAAGACTAGAACCAATTTGCTGAATAGGAGGAGCATGACCTACAGGGGCACAGTTTCCCAGTTCCCAGCCCTGTCCAGAAGGATAGCCTCCTCAAAAGTATTGAAAGCAGCTACGCTCCCAGTGATGTTCCTCCATCAGTGTAACATGGGAGGTCTGGAGGGTATCAACATGAGAACAGGACCTTCCCAGTGATGGCTCCCTCCTCGTAGAATGCTCTCCTGGGGGAAGCTTGCCTGGCACCAACCTTACATAAAGGTAAAGGGACCCCTGACCATTAGGTCCAGTCGTGGCCGATTCTGGGGTTGCGGCGCTCATCTCGCTCTATAGGCCGAGGGAGCCAGCGTACAGCTTCCGGGTCATGTGGCCAGCATGACTAAGCTGCTTCTGGCAAACCAGAGCAGCGCACGGAAACGCAGTTTACCTTCCTGCTGGAGCGGTACCTATTTATCTACTTGCACTTTGACGTGCTTTCAAACTGCTAGGTTGGCAGGAGCAGGGACTGAGCAATGGGAGCTCACCCCGTTGCGGGGATTCGAACCGCCAACCTTCTGACCAGCAAGTCCTAGGCTCTGTGGTTTAACCCACAGCGCCACCCGCATCCCCAACCTTACGTAGCTTCAGGCAAAAATGTTTCTTTTCTGCCAGGCCCTTGGCTTCTAATTTGCTGCAGCCTCCTTGAGTGAGCGGGATGTTTTAATCCTGCCTTTAAAAAGTAGGATTGTCTTCTAGAGTTTTATAATGGTAACCGAATCTGGGTCAGAAAGCTCAATTTGATGTTGCTCTCGATGCCTGGAGCTATGTTGCCTCCTTTCCCAACCAAACTCCTTGCCCGGAAAGGAAGATCTGGGGCTGTCCCAATAAAACAAACGTTCAGGAACAGAGGATAGTTTTTTAAGAGGGGCTGCCTGACCACCTCCCCTGTTGGGGGCGGTGGGTTTTCTAACCCTTGGTTGTAGGCGGTGGGTTTAAAATTGGGAGGGTTGCTTCGATCGGGTACATAATCTAGGAGGTTGAATGTACGCCCAGTGTGTTGTGGCTTCTTAAGTGAAATGTTCCGTCCTTGGGAGGGGCAGAGAAGAACCTCCCCCCCTCCCCCCTGCCTTTGGCCTATAGCCTGTATCTCCTGGCCAAGTTCAGGCCTCCTTGGAGGAAACTCCCCCCCCCCATTCCCCTCGCTGAAGTTTCCAGGCGTAGCTTGAAAATATGTGGCTGGCACGAGAAGGGTGTTCTAGGTGGTGTACATGCCTCGCCAGGAAGGAGCAGCATTCCTGATGCCTGGGGAGTGTCGCTGCCCCCCTCTCCTTGGGCCTGGGGCAAGCGGAGACGGCGTCTCGTGCTGCGCTGATAGCGAAACTCTGCTCCTGCCAAGCAGATGGACGGCGGCTAAAAATAGCTGCCTTCTTCCCAGGCTCCTGTCTCGGGGGCCATCTTCCCTCTGCCTGTCCTACTACGTCTTGAGACAAACCCCAGTTTGGCTTCCTTCATCTCCTGGCTGTGCTACGGTCTCCTTTCCAGGTGGGGGGGGGGGCTATCACCTCTGCTGCCTTTGGGGTTGGGGGGCAGAGAAGGGAACCAGGCCTTGCCCCAGAGGAGAGGTTATAGGCAGATGGAGGGGCCCTTTGCTGTCCTGCTGCCCGAGTCGGACACAAGTGAAACATGTGTCTTATTGCAGGCCTGGAAATTTGACTTTTCTCCTTGCCCTGCTATCAGGAAGTGCTGCAGATGAGCGATAAGGCTCCACTTGACCCCAGCAAGCAAGAAACCAGGATGTGGTGGTCAATGAGCTTTGGTTTAGCAAATGAGCGCTCATAACACATTATTTTTTTTTTAAACTATCCTTTAATATATGGAATCTTGCAGTCACCAAGAAACTAGCTCGCAAACTTCATGTGCTCATGAAGAACCTATAAAACGCTTTTATAAAGGTTGGTGGACCTTTGTGTCTTACGCATCAACTAACAACTTACATAACCTGCACGTAGAAAAGAAATAATGGACTACCGGATTTAATATCTATTTAAATTGGTTGTATTAACTGTACTGTATGAATATCTCTTCAGTGGCTTCCCAACTTTTTTGGGGTGTGTGGGTGTGTTTCCTTCACTTTTTGTTGTTGTCTGCAAAAAGAAAAATTGTATAATGGTCTAACTCTTGGGAGGCTTCATTTGCTCAGAATCAAGCAGTCTCAGCCAACTCCTGCCCTTGTGGAGGCAGACCTCTATGCGTGCCTTCTGTGCCCTTTGCCCTCTCTCACAGAGATATGTGGCCAAGCCAGTCTGAACTCTGCTGGGAGCTGGATTCCCTTCTGGTGCTGGTCTGGCAGGGGCCTCCCAGAGGGTGCTCAGGAGCCGTTCTGCTGAGCGCCGGAGGGCAAAACAAGTGTGTGTTGATCCCCTCCGTCACGTTCCACAGGCATAGGGAGACAAGGATATGGCAGTGGTTGGACTGTTGTGCTTCAGGGTATCTTGCGTCCTGATCTCTGCCACCAGCAAGGTGACCAAGTCCCCTATGGGAAGCTGCAGCCCCTGCCTTGCAGAAAGAACGCTGCGGCACGAGGAAGACCAATGTGGCTCTAGGCGTTGGCCAATGAGCTTAGAGATGCTTCAGTGTTCGCTCTCCTCTCCTCTGCCCTCCTCATTCGTTTTTCCTTTTATAGCTTGTCTAATAGATGGAGAGCCGCCGGCAGGAAGAGGAACTGTTGTATGTTTTGCTGAACGTGAGCTTTTGTGCTTAGCAGCAGCCTTAAGATGAAGTATCTTAGAGCCCTTCAGGTACGCAGGCAGAAAGCTGCAGAAAAAGCAGGCTGGCAAGCTCAGTTGGATAGAAGTGTCCAGGAAATGCTAGTGGCATTTCAGAAGCCAGGGAGACAGGATTGATTTTGTCAACCTCTGTCACTATTATACCTGCTGGAGCAAAAGACACCCCCCCCCAATTTATTGCACCTTGTTCCCCTCCCAGTGTCAGGGGGTGAGGATCCAGTTCCCTTTCCAGCACTGGATTTCCAAGATAGGATCATCTGTGAAGCTGACCAGCCTTTGTTGATGCTTTGGGAGTAAACGTGAACAAGTGTATAGGATTAGTTCAACTTAGAGCCTTGGTGCTCTGGTTTGTTTTGTAATCTGTTTCAAGGTTCTGCCTGCTTTCCCGCTACCTTTGTTTCCTATTTAAGTTTCTTAATTTGACCGCTGAGCTGTGTGTGGTTGCCAGCCTCCAGGTTTCTGAATCCCCATGTGCCCAGATACCTGGCCTTCAAGCTGCTGGGAGTTTGGGATTGGCATTGTAAGCAGACCAGCGCACTCTTCTGTGGGTCTGGGAGAGAGTGTGGACTTCCACTACACTCTGAGCAAACCAGAAAGGTGCAGTTTGGACTCAGGAGTCCTGGGTCATCGGCTCAGAACCTTTTAAAAAAAGTAATTGCTTTAGCTCATCCTGGCTTCCCTCCCCTCTGGGGTTTCAGGAGTGAAAGGGTGGGTGGCATCGATGCCAGGCTGCTGTGTCACAGTTGGGCATCCGAGAGGCTGGGAGAGGCTCTCTGGAGCACCTCTGCTTCATCAGACCTTCCAACTCTACAATTCCACTATTAATCTTATTTATTTTCATATATGCCCCTGTGTTCACCGCCAAGGTAATTTTTATATGCAGTGCTTTGCAGATTCTTAAAATAAGATACCAGTAAACTCGGAAAGCCCCGCATTCCTGGCTGTTTGCTTTGCAAAGTGTCTCTGGGCGTGTGGGGCAGTGGTGGAACTTCTCTTCCGCCCCCTGCCCCAAACACTCGCCCTCCTTCCACCTTCCTGCCTGGAACACGGGAAGGAATGGGGAACAGGGTGTCCGGCTATTGCCTCCCAGGCCACCGCCCCCCCCCCATTGCTTTTCTTCATTGCTGCATCTCCTCTGTTGGCAGGGAGCCTTTTGCAAAACGGTGGGTGTGGCTGTCCGGTGATGTCAACGCTTTTTGCAGTGACTCACAGGAAGTTGGAATTCTTACTCCTATTGTTTTTCAGGAGGGCTGGGAGGGCCTCACTTTTTCCACACCTCATCCAGGCCAGGAAGTTTAGCCTGCGAGAGGTTTACCTGGAAATGTTTCAGGGAATCCGAAAGGTGGAAAAGCTTTTCTGGGATGGTGATTCAGAGTGTGTGTGTGTGTATGTATTTAGAGGGGGGAAACCATTTGAGGTATCCCCTTACAAAACCTTCCTTCCTTCCTCCTCCTCCTCAAACGTTCCAAAGGGAGATCTGGAAAAGGGAAGCTCTCTTGCCCTGAGTCAGGGCCCTGACTCACCTGACCCAGTGCTATCTGCAGAGACTGGCTGTGCTGGTTCTCTGGGGTTTCAGCGCCAGGCCTTTCCCCACGTGAGTTCAACTGGGGACCCTTTGTGCGCAAAGCAAGGTGTTTGCCTCCCTCCCTGGCACTGGTGCTTTCTCTCGGCCTGGAATAGCTTAACTTCCCCAAATGACACTTCCATTCTAGGAAGCAAGATGTGCACATCGGCATGGGGAAAGTTCCCCCTTTTCAGATTAATTGGAAATCACAGGGGTTTCTCTTTTTTTGCAAACAAAGGCGATTCTGTTGTGAGGGAAATTTGGCACATTCTGACCTCCCTCTTCCCCTTGCAGCATCTGAGAGCAATAAGTCTGCAGTGTCTGCTGTCCATCTCTCGCCAGCCTCCTTTGGCCGCCCTGAATTCTGCTCCTGGGCTGGCATGACCAACCATTTCTCTCTTGCAGCTGAGCTTTTGAATGCCAATACAGTGGTGCCTCAGGTTACAAATGCTTCAGGTTACAAACTCTGCTAACCTGGAAGAGTTACCTCGAGTTGAGAACCTTGCCCCAGGATGAGAACAGAAATCGTGTGCCTGCTGCGCGGCGGCAACAAGAGGCCCCATTAGCGAAAGCACGCCTCTAGTTAAGAACAGTTTTGGGTTAAGAACGGACCTATAGAACGAATTAAGTTCGTAACTAGAGGTACCACTGTACAAGGAACATCTGCTGGGTCAGGCCAATGGCCCGCCTGGTCCAGCATCCCATTCACACAGTTGCCGGCCAGATGCCTCTTTTGGGAAACTGGCAAGTAGGATCCGAGTGCGAGTTCAGCTCTCCCCTCCTGCGGTAATCAGAAGCAGTGCTGTCTCAGTGTCGGGTTGTGGGGAGAAGGGCAGAGCACAGCTGTAATGGCTAGTAGCCGAGGATAGTCCTCTCCTCCATGAATTTGTCCAGTCCTCTTCTGAAACTATCCAAGCTGGTGCCCGTCAGGGTCTCCTGTGGGAGTGAGTTCCATAGGTTAAATCTGCACTGCATGGAGGAGGACTTTCCTTTTATCAGTCCTAAACCTTGCGATGGCTCGAATTGCAATTGCAGTTTCTTCGTAAACCTCCGGTGGTGGCTGATGCAAGTTCATAGCCTGGCTTTTGGAGCGTGAGGAGAGTGCCTCTGAGCATGCATGAAGTGCACACCCCCTCATTGCCTGCAGTGTACAAGCCAGGGAACCTGAGCTGCAGGGTGGCTTGTTGTGGTAGGAATGTGAGCAGAAGGGTTTGTGAAAGCCTAGTTTGGTATGATATGTGCCACTCCGGGGCAGGGATAGAGGTGGGCGTGGGGAGAGGGAGGCAACATCCCTCTCTGCACTGGAGGGCACCCAGCCCTGGCTTGTGGGAAAGCCTTGGCCCTTGGTGACCTCCTGCCTGGCAGCCCAGTAACCTCGCCTGGAAGCTGCCCTTGGGAAAGTTCCTCTGCAGCTGGTGAGCCACAACTTCCCTTCTCAGTTACAATGAGTGTGTTCCTTCCACCGAATAGCTGATGTAATAAACAAAAACCTGCCCTTATTTCCTTATGGGGGACACAAGAGGCCTTATAGAGTCCTTTGTAGGTTCTCCATCAGTCGGAGAAAATAACAGAGGCCAACCAGAGACTATTGAGAAGCAAAGCAGCTTGTAAGCCTGATCTTTATTGAACTGTTGCAACAGGGTGCTCCCCTCACACGCAGGAAAGGGGGAGAACCCAGAACCAAGGTGTGCCTGCCCTTATATAGACATTTTAAATTTCCTGCCCTGGAGCTCAAGACCACCCCTGCATACATCATACATACATCACAGAAGGGGTGTAACCCAAGACCACCCCCCACAAACATCATACCTACATCACAGAAAAGGTGGTCTACAACAGAAATTTGAATGTTGTTGTTTTTCCTGTCTGCCAGGTTATCTGATAATGCCTTATCTGATTGCCTTTCCTGGTAGTCTGGCCATTCCTTTGAGATGGTGATTACCCACTTCCTGAGACAATGGGAAGGTTCTCTCCCCCCCCCTCCCTCCTCGCAGAGAAAACATTTGGTCAGTTTGGGAGTCAAAATGGTTTCAGGGCGGTCTTCCTGTGCTGCTCCAGACATGTGGTCCCCATATCTATGTACGTGCTAGATTGGTACATTTATGAACATTTATTATATATAAAAAATACCTTAAATTTTTTATTTCACTAAAAAAATGAAGAAATTCCCCAGCCTCACTTCATGCAGAAATCACCCGGCTGGTGCCTGATGTCTAATTCTCACTGCTGCTGCTGCTCGAAGTTAGCCCTTCGAAGAGTGGACAGAGAAAAGGTTTTTTCCTCCCTCTCTCGTAACACAAGAAGTCGTGGGCACCCAGTCCTGGAAGATTCAGGAAAGGTGATAGCACTTCTTTGCATAGTGCCGAGTTAACCTGTGGAACTCCCTCCCACAGTGATGGCCGCCAACCTAGATGACTTTAAAAAGGGGACTAGACAAATTCATGGGTCAGAGGGCCCTCTGGCTACTAGCCACAATGGCTCTGCTCGGCTTTCACCGTTGGAGGCAGCGACACTGGGCTTAGACGGGCTATCAGCCTGAAATCCACCAGGTTCTCCTGAAATTCTTGCGAGTTTCAGCCCCCCACTTCCAAGTGATGGTGGGATTTCTCCCTTTTCACTACCCTGATTATCATGAGTTAAAAGCCTCTGCTAGCAGCTATGGGGCTCTGATCCGAAGCAGCTGAACTGGAAAGGAATGCAGATGCCTTTCTGTGTGAATTGTCGTCTCTGCTGCACCAGGACCTCCATTATTCCGAGTTGTGGATGTGTATGGAGGCGGGGGCTGTCATCATCCCGTCTGCCCTGAGTTGGGGCCTCAAGCAAGACCCATAGCTGAGTGGCAGGGCACCTGTTCTGCTTGCAGAAGGCTGGGAACCCTACCTGTCCCTGGAACAGTGGGAGAGCTGCCATCAGCCACCCCAGACTCTTAGGTACAATTGGAGCAGCAATGATTCTGAATTCCAGTTTCTGGAAACCACAAGAGGGGAGAGGGCCTTGTGCCAGGGTCCTGCTTGCAGATTTCCCACAAGCTGGCCCCCACGAGGACAGAATGATAGACTAGATGGGCCCACCAGCCTGATCCAGCAGTGTCGCCTTATGCCCTTACACTTTCCTTTAAGTGCCGTATTTTCTGCTCCATAAGACGCACCAGACCACAAGACGCACCTAGTTTTTGGAGGAGGAAAACAAGAAAAAATATATTCTGAATCTCAGAAGCCAGAACAGCAAGAGGGATCGCTGTGCAGTGAAAGCAGCAATCCCTCTTGCTGTTCTGGCTTCTGGGATAGCTGCGCAGCCTGCATTCGCTCCACAAGACGCACACACATTTCCCCTTACTTTTTAGGAGAGAAAAAGTGAGTCTTATAGAGCAAAAAATACGGCATGTCTTAGGGTTAGGAAGTATAATGTGCAAGTACCCTTCTAGGTGAATTCTGTGAGATGAGGCAGCCTTGCTGCTCCGACCTTTCAGGATTTTTTAGCCAGTGAGCAACATTGGGGTTGTGACTGACGAGTGAGTTGTTTGGACACCAGGCTATAGAATCTCTAGGGTCCCAAAGAACTGCTGTCTGTCCCCCCGACCCCATCAGTCGCTGTACTCTTTCTGTTTGTCTTGTTCTCCAGTCCTTGGAAAAGGCAAACTATGTAAATTCCAAGCAACCAGCATGCCTCTTTCCTGTGGTGAGTTTGTTTGAGATGAGGTACTTCCTAGAAGTCATTTTCTGCAAGCTCTACTCCATAATAATTTTGAGTGGACGTTAAAAAATTCCACCCCCCTTCCGGTCACTAATGCATAGCTGTCAACATTCTCCTTTTTTTTAAGGGTAATTCCCTTATTCTGAATAGGATTCCTTGCAAGAAAAGGGGAAAGTTGACAGCAATTCACTAATGTAAAATTTGAAAACTTCGCAAAGAGGCTTAGCCATGTCTGCTATGTATGAGCGGAAGAGCAGACACTCATTAAGAATTCACATCACTATTATTAACTTTATTACCCCCAGGCCCCAGGATGGGTTACAACAAATTAAAATTCATAATTATAAACCATTGAAGCAAATCCCACACAGCAATATGGTTAACTTACAGTGCAATTATGTACATGTCCACTCGGATATAACTTTCTTTAACTAAAAACAATAGTTAAGACATCATAACACAGTTAGAACCAGTGATTAAAGTACAGAATGCCCAGTGTCTTGTCTCGTCTGCACCTTAGTTCTACAAGGCCCCTCTGAACAGGAAACTCTTAGCCAGTCCAACCTCCCTTGGGGGGGGGGGGAATCCCTCAATCTGGGAGCAGCTACAGAGAAGGCTCCACCAAATACCACCACCAGGCCTACTTCTTGTGTTGATGGGACCGAGAAGGGGTTCACCCAAGGATCTTGGCACCCAGGCAGATTCATCCAGAACCGTCTGGGTGAAATTGGACTACAGCTCCCATCATCCCTGGCCATGTTGGCTAGGGCAACAGTATATGGAGGACCACAGATCTTCTCCACCCTATTCTGGGGCTCTCACTACACCATCTAGGAGAGCTTCCTGTCTGATTTATGAGCTTTGGCTGATTCTCCAGCTACGACCGTTCCTGACCCACTGTAATCCACGCACTGGTAACCTCAAGGCCAGACTACTGCAACACGCTCTGTGGGGCTGCCCTTGGAAGCTCCAGACGGTGCGGAATGTGGTGGCCAGACTGCTGATGGGGGCATCTTTCTGACAACATGCAAAGCCCTTGTTAAAACATCTGCACGGGCTACCCATCTGCTGCTGAGCCAGGTTCAAGGTCCTTGTATTAATTTACAAAGCCTTGAACAATTTAGGTCCAGAGTAACTAAGAGGTCACTGAGATCATCCACAGAAGCGTTGGTGGCTGGTTCCAGAGTTGGTGAGGCACATTTGCAACAAGAACAACAAGTAAACAAGCCTTTACTGTCATTGGCTCCAGTGTTGTTCCTCTTCATTCCACCTCCATGTGGAATGTCTGTGGAATGTGGAGTTGTGGAATGCTCTGCCACTAGAGATTCTGCAAGACGCCTTCAGTTTCCTGTATTAAACACCTGCTGAAAACTTTTCTGTTCTGTCAGGCTCATGCAGGCAATTAAGAATGAATGGATATTTCCATAATCGTTAGCTGATTTCTGATTTTAACTTTGTTAGGTTTATCATTTGGCCTTTATAGAGATGCAGTAATTGTTGTAAACCACTCTGGTACTTTTTTAAATGAGTATCGGTGTATAGATAAATAAAACAAATGTCTGGGAGCTTCGCGCGGTCAGGGAGAGAGCTCCAGCTTCTCTTGTTCAGGCTTCCTCCTTGTGTGAAGCTCTGTTAGCAAGAGTGAACAGGCTCTGCAAATGCAGCTGCTCATCTCTCCCTCCCAAAGTCTCCCCCCCCCCCACTTCCTGTTTTCAACCCATTGTCTGTAAATTGGCTGACTTTGGCATGAGATGAACAGATAAAAGATTGTCAGGGCAGGAGATCAAGCTGAGCACAGCAGGGCCACAAGCATCTAGCCAGTCCAGAGCAAGGGGACAATTCCGGGCTTTGGGTTAAAACCCAGAAGCAGGTTCAGGCAAGCCAACAAGGGGAGGGGGGAATTCTTTAGATGTGCTCAGACTTGCAAGGGTGGACCTGAAGCAGGTCTTAGTCTCTTTTTTTCCAGTAGGTTGAAAATGGCTTCCGACCCATTTAACAGCAAAAAAAGGCCTCTTGACCACCCCAAGGTTATCAAGGCATACCCTCCAACATTTCTCTGATGAAAATTTGTTGTTGTTGTTGTTGTTGTTTAGTCGTTTAGTCGTGTCCGACTCTTTGTGACCCCATGGACCAGAGCACGCCAGGCACTCCTGTCTTCCACTGCCTCCCGCAGTTTGGTCAAACTCATGCTGGTAGCTTCGAGAACACTGTCCAACCATCTCGTCCTCTGTCGTCCCCTTCTCCTTGTGCCCTCCATCTTTCCCAACATCAGGGTCTTTTCCAGGGAGGCTTCTCTTCTCATGAGGTGGCCAAAGTATTGGAGCCTCAGCTTCACGATCTGTCCTTCCAGTGGGACATCCTATTCAATTATTATTATTATTATTATTATTATTATTATTATTTATTAATGTTGCTGTTTATACCTCACCCATCTGACTGGGTTTGCTGCAGCCACTCTGGGCCGCTTCCAACATGAATAAAAATATAATAAAACATTAAACATTAAAAAAAGCTTCCCTATACAGGTCTGCCTTCAGATGGCTCGGGTCAGATAGCTCCCTAACCTCCAACATGTCTCCGATGGGAATAGAGACATCCTAAGGAAAAGCGGGACATCTGGATCAAATCAGAAACTGTCATGGCTTCTGTAAATCTGGGACTGTCCCTGGGAAATAGGAATACTTGGAGGGTCTGTCAAGGCTATCGGTGGCTACTAACTACCATGCTGTGCCTCTGTTGGTCAGAGGCAGTAAATGCTTCTGAATACTAGTTGCTGGAAAGCACAGGAGGGGAGAAGAGTCTTGTGCTCTTGAGTTCTGTTTGCCAGTTTCCCACTGGGGCATCTGGTTTGGCTGCTGTTAGAACAGGATTCTGGGCTTGATGGGCCGCCATTGGCCTGATCCGGCAGGGCTCGTCTGATGTCTATTTGGGGGGACCTCTGGCCAGTGTCCTGGGCTGGCCGCATTTGCATTTCTTGCAGTGTCTCAAACTTTGGGTCCCCAGCTGTTGTTGGACTACAACTCCCATCATCCCTGACCACTGGTCATACCTAGCTAAGGATGATGGGAGTTGTAGTCCAGCAACAGCTGGGGACCCAGGTTTGAGAAACACTGCAACGCTATGGATTGGCTGGTGACTGTCGAATCCCTTGAGGCGGGGAGCCCAACATCACCAGCCCATCTGTGAAGTTAGAGAAATTGAAACTCAGCCAGCCCACAATAGCCAGATTGTGCCTTTCTGAGCTTTGCTGTTCTTCAGCTGTAGAACGGGACTGCATGCTTCAGTGCTGACAAAACATTTCTCTTCCCTTTTTTTAAAAAAAGTTACTCTTGTGATTAGCCATGCAGAAGCCGCTTCTTTCAACTGCTCCTTCTCTCAGCCTCAGACCTCCTCGTGTGTAAAGCAGGAGCGTTGACAGGTGGTTGTTTTTTTTGATGGGGGTGTTCCTTCAGCTCCACTGGCCAGCTGAGATTTCTGTCTTAGAATGCAGTACGATTGCATCTTATGCAGAGGTTCCGTTCCAATGAAGGTTCCATGTACACATGAGCATTGTGTGTACATTGCGAATCCCCCATACTCTATGAGAGCCAGCATGCTGAGCAGGCCTTGCCCCTCCAAGCAAGACAGAGAGCTAAAAGTTGTTCCCCTAGCTCTTCTCCAAAATCTTCCTCCTATTTTAGTCTTAATGAGATAAGGGGTTGTTGTTTAGTCGTTTAGTCGTGTCCGACTCTTCGTGACCCCATGGACCAGAGCACGCCAGGCACCCCTGTCCTCCACTGCCTCCCGCAGCTTGATCAAACCCATGCTAGTAGCTTCAAGAACACCATCCAACCATCTCATTCTCTGTCGTCCCCTTCTCCTTGTGCCCTCCATCTTTCCCAACATCAGGGTCTTTTCCAGAGAGTCTTCTCTTCTCATGAGGTGGCCAAAGTATTGGAGCCTCAGCTTCACGATCTGTCCTTCCAGTGAGCGCTCAGGGCTTTTATATAGTTTGAAAACAATTCCCTTGAGGATAATACTGGTTTAAATGGTTAGTTGATGAGGTTGTCATAAGACTGTAGAGATGGAGGGAGCCAAAGGGTAATCTAGTCCAACCCCCTGCAACCAGTTTTAGAAACTCGGGTATATAAGCTGGGCGCCAAATGGCTCCTTAAACCAGGGTTACAGTCGCCAAAGTGGAATGCCTAGCTGCCATTTCGGGCGCAGATGGCTTGAAAGTTGCATCCTGGCACCTGGGCATCTTCACTTCGGGTCGCAAGTGGCTGATAGCCAGGTGCAAAATGCGCCTGGCGAATTTCAAACGCTGCCTGCAATGCCACGCATTGCCACGTTTTCCCTGCAGCAAACTTAATCACAGCTGTCCCCTCTGGAAACAGTATATGCTTGCTGTCTCATGTGTAGTTTATGGGATGCAGCAGAGACTGGGCTCCATCTTGTTTCCAGCTCTATACACAATCTGTGTGTTTTGAGTCCAAGTGCAGGGAAGTTGGGGGGCCCTGCTTGAAAATGTAAACGGGGGAAACCCCATTGAGCAGAAGTGCCTGTAAGCAGCATTGTGCTTCCTGTTAACCCCTCTGTGCTGGGAAACTGAGCTGGCTGTCCCAGTGCACAGGCGGGGGTGTTGTATTGGCTCTGGGGAGTCCTCCAAAATGGTAAGAATAGGCCTGGGGGCACAGGCGAAGAAGAGATGTCTACGGTCCTTTATTTATTTATTTTTTTTAAAGCACCATTTAGAAGCAACAGTCAATATTCAACAATCTCTTTTCACACACACACACACACACACACACAGAGAGAGAGAGAGAGAGAGAGAGAGAGAGAGAGAGAGAGAGAGAGAGGAACCAGATGTCTAACTACATTTAACTTTTAACCTTAAGTTTTTCAGCAAAAGTATCATCCCACAAACCTCCATGTGTCGTCAGAGCCCATAAGCCATGTTCCATCAATATTACATATGTAATAAAACCAAGCCAGACTGATTGAAAAGTGGTGATGGTTTTTGTCTGCATGACTGTCTTGGATGTGGGTTGTCTGTTGGTCCATTGGTCTTAAGTCCCAGCGTTGTGAGGTCCAGATCTCAAAACAGGTCTGCATTTAGTGTCTTCCCTTTCAATAGATAGCAAGCCACGCTGCTGCCTTTATATCTCCAGCCAGGAATTTATATTTTAGCTTGTAGCATGGAAGGTTAAAGGTGGGCCTGCCTTGCCTCTACTGCCTTGTCCTCACTTGGATCAGCACGCTGGATTGTACACTGCTGCAGATCTCCCTTGGGATCCACCCAGGATGGCAACCCACCTTGCTTTTCAGCTGACCCTTTTTGAATTAACAGGCTGCTTTGGGGGGGGGGGTTAGTCTGTCCAAGAAAGCATACAGCTCACAAAAACCAAAATCCAATAGTACAAGCACCGTGTACATGTTTAAAAAACCGAGGCCAATTAAAATAAATAAAAAGGCTGTCCGTGCAAGAACAAGTCTCTGAAACGCAGCCTAGATTAAGGAAAAGGCAGCACAAAATAAATGAGGCTTTTGGAAACACAGCTTAAAATAAATTTGGACACCTAGGAGGGAAGGAGAGGCTGGGTCTACACTGACTGACATCTGCGGCTCTCCAGGGGGTCAGGCTGGGGGTGTTCGTACCTGGCAATGCTTGTGGGGATTGAACTGGAGGCCTTCTGCATGCAGGACAGGTGTCCTCTGCCCATGAGCTCCAGACCCTCCCCTTTCATGCTATAATCAGTGCTTCCCAACTGGTGCTCTGTGGACCGCAGGGGGTCCACGTAACCCACCCATGGCACCATTGACATAACAAAAACTGCCATACAGATATCGAAAGGTTCAGAAGCAGAAGGTCCATAGCTTGGCTTCTGAAAAACAGGGGTCCGTAGTACTTAGCTAACTGGGGACCACTAGATTGATGTGAGCTTAATCTGCAAATATTTTCCAAGTCCGTTTTGCTGCCCTGCAGATGACTGCATGCAAGACTCAAAAATTTGTGTCACCAGTTAGCTCAGCTGGTGTTGATAATGCCAAGGTGTCGCAGTTTCAATCCCTATATGGGTGGCCTGCGTATTCCTGGTTGGGGGCCCTTCCGACTTTGTGATTCTATGCCGCCTTCCTCTCCCCCCCCCCAGGCTACGACTTTGCGGCAGTCCTGGAGTGGTTTGCGGAGCGGGTGGACCGCATCATCCTCCTCTTTGACGCCCACAAGCTGGACATCTCGGACGAGTTCTCCGAGGTGATCAAGGCCCTGAAGAACCACGAGGACAAGATCCGGGTGGTGCTGAACAAGGCGGACCAGATCGAGACGCAGCAGCTGATGCGGGTCTACGGCGCCCTCATGTGGTCGCTGGGCAAGATCATCAACACGCCCGAGGTGGTGCGTGTCTACATTGGCTCCTTCTGGTCCCACCCGCTCCTCATCCCGGACAACCGGAAGCTCTTCGAGGCAGAGGAGCAAGACCTCTTCAAGGACATCCAGTCCCTCCCGCGAAACGCCGCCTTAAGAAAGCTCAACGACCTCATCAAGCGGGCCAGGCTGGCCAAGGTGGGTGCCCGTCCCAGGTGTGTGGGGGGGAGCTTTTTCCCTTCCTTCAAGGCCAGGGAGGTGTGTTCTGGCTGCCCAGTGATGGAAGAAGGGTGCCCATCCCAGGTGGCTCCCCGGATTGCAGGGGAGAAAGCTTTCAGTATGTTTCTTAGCACAATTCAAAGTGTCGGTGCTGACCTTTAAAACCCTAAACGGCCTCGTCCCTGTATACCTGAAGGAGTGGCACCACCTCCCTTGTCCAGCCCAGACCCTGAGGTCCACCTCCGAGGGCCTTCTGGCGGTTCCCTCACTGCAAGAAGTGAGGTTAAAGGGAACCAGGCAGAGGGCCTTCTCGGTAGTGGCGCCCGCCCTTTGGAACGCCCTCCTGTCAGATGTCAAGGAAATAAACAACTATCTGACTTTTAGGCAGCCCTGTATTGGGAAATTTTTTAACATTTGATGATCTCAGGTGTTTTTATATTTTGTTAGAAGCTGCCCAGAGTGGCTGGAGCCACCCACTCAGATGGGCAGCATTTTATTTTAATTTATTCAAGGGCAGAGAGGGCCCATTGGTTCACCCTCATCCAATGTCTTGTTTACGTCAGTGGTCTTCAACTTCTTGAGAGCTGGGACTCCTCTGTAGCAGGATGGGAGCCATTTCCAAGGGCAGAAGTGGGGCCCTTGGTGCTGGAATGGCATGGGCAGGGCAGTCCTTCTGTTGAAGACCAGTTATCTAGCCCAGGTGTGGGGAGCCGGTCTCCCTCCAGATATTGCTGGACTCTAACTCCCATCAGCCTCAGGACACCCGACCCAAAAGCCAGGGGTGATGGGATTTGTTGTCCAGCAATATCTGGAGGGAGACAGGCTCCCCACACCAGGCCTAGCCTCGCCCATCATTTATTTATTTTTGCAGCCGCTTGTGTCACCTGCAGTTGCTGAGTTCTCAGCCTCTGCTCTCCACCCCCCCCTTGCAGGTCCATGCCTACATCATCAGCTCCTTGAAGAAGGAGATGCCCAACGTCTTCGGGAAGGAGAGCAAGAAGAAGGAGCTGGTGAGCAACCTGGGGGAGATCTACCTGAAGATCGAGAGGGAGCACCAGATCTCGCCGGGGGATTTCCCCAACCTCAGGAAAATGCAGGTATGGAGGGATGTTGACCTGTGTAATGCGTTTGGGGCAGGAGCAGGCGGGACTTGGGTTTGCCTGGAGAGCAAGGAGGTCCTGGAGTCTTGCCGCATGTTTGTGTGTGTTGCAAAAATCACAATGTACGGGAAGCCAAACGATGCTTCTCTCGATTCCTGCAGCTCCTGTTAACTCTCTCCCCACCCCCACCCCGCGAATCACAAGAGCAGGCCCTGGAAAGAATCAATTGAGGAAAACCGTGAAGCCAGCCAATGCCTCTACATGGCTCCATCCTTGTTTCAGACATTGTGATACATCGCGGTGTTTAGCTGGTGATACATCACGATGCTGAAAATTGGTGGCTAGGCTCTCCTTATGATGTTAGTTGTGATTTTTGCCTGCCATCTTAAGGACCACAGACCTCCTGCCTCTGAGCACCAGTTGCTATGGGGACGGCAAGTGGGGAGAGTGGTGCTGTTGTGCTCAGGCCCTTTGGACTGATCCTGCAGGTGGGCTCCTCTTCCCCCGCAGTCAAGAGGCGGCGATGCTTCTGAAGACCAGTCGCAGGAAACCACGGGAGGGGAGAGTGTTGCTCTTGTGCAGGTTTCCCATAAAGGTCAGCCACAGTGAGACTAGGAGGCTGGACTAGTGGGGACCCAGCAGTATCCAGTCTGCTTGTTAACATTCCCAATGGAACCTCCAGATCCAGAGGCAGTCTTTCTGAACTCCCAGGTTCTTAGGGACGCTTGGCCACTATTGAGAACAGAATACTGGGTGGAAAAACTCTGGAAAAGTGATTTGCAGTTCGCGGCATGTTATTATTTGAAGGAGAACTACTTAAAAATGATTTACAGATGGTATTTAACTCTGAGTAGGCTTGCAAAGGTGTTTAAGACTGAATCAGATAAGTGCTGGAGATGCAAAGAGGTTGAGGGAACGTTCTTTCATATGTGTTGGACTTGTAAAAGGGTAAAAGAGTATTGGGAAATGATCCATAATGAATTGAACGCAAATGTTTAAAAGTACTTTCCCCCCAAAAACAGAGTCCTTTCTTTTGGGGATAATTCAGACTGAAATTCCAGTATGCCACTACTGTGGCCTGTGTTTTGTCAGCCCAAAAATGGAAAATGAGGTCTCAACCAAAGAAGAGTGGCAGCTTAAGTTGACAGAATACACACAGCTCGCAGACTTAACATATAGAATAAGAGAACAAGAAGAACATACATTTAGAGATGACTGGAAAACGTTTATTGAATACAGTGGTGCCTCGCAAGACGAAATTAATTCGTTCCGCAAGTCTCTTCGTCTTGCGAGTTTTTCGTCTTGCGATGCACGGTTTCCCATAGGAATGCATTGAAAATCAATTAATGCGTTCCTAGGGAAACCGCCTTCAGACCAGGTCCGGGGACAGTCTGTCCCCGGACCTCTTCTGAAGGCGGGGGGGGGGGACAAGGGCTTTTATTCCCACCCCCAGCATTTAAAAAAACCCCGGGACAGCGGAGGACTTCTCCGCTGTCCGGGGCGATTTAAAAGCCCCTGGGAAGGCAGGCAGGGGGGACAAAGACTTTCGTCCCCCGCCCGCCTTCAGAAGGTGTTCCCGCCCCGCCGCCCGGCTTCGGAGGAGGTCCGAGGACAGTGGGGAAGACGCGCTGCGCTTCCCCGCTGTCCCGGATATTTCCCTATGGGCTGTTGTCTTGCGAAGCAAGCCCATAGGGAAATTCGTCTTGCGAAGCGCCTCCAAAACGGAAAACCCTTTCGTCTAGCGGGTTTTCCGTCTTGCGAGGCGTTCGTCTTGCGAGGTACCACTGTATATGGGAAATAACTGTGTACAGCTGAAAACGCTGGCAGCATTAAGATAAATTCAACAGTGTAAATAAGTTATGATGGATGTAATAATGGAATGCTGAATGGTATAGTTTTTGTAAAATATGCAGGGATTTATGATACATAAAATGAACCTTGGAAAGAGGAGAAGGGAAATCATTTATATTTTAAGGATGTAAAAAATGAGTACTTTAGATTGTAAAACAGAAAATTTAATAAAAATTATATACAAAAACAAGAACGGAATGCTGGATTTTACTTCATGCTCTTCACATGCCCACCTTGTTGTCCCCCCAGGAGCAGCTGCTTACGCAGGACTTCACCAAGTTCCAGCCGCTGAAGTCGAAGCTGCTGGACGCGGTGGACGACATGCTGGCCAACGACATTGCGCGCCTGATGGTGATGGTGCGGCAGGAGGAGGCTCAGATGCCCACGCAGGTGGTGAAGGGCGGGGCCTTCGAGGGCACCATGAACGGGCCCTTCGGCCACGGCTACGGCGAGGGGGCAGGCGAGGGCATCGACGACCTAGAGTGGGTGGTGAGCAAGGACAAGCCCACGTACGACGAGATCTTCTACACCCTCTCGCCCGTCAACGGCAAGATCACGGGCGCCAGCGCCAAGAAGGAGATGGTCAAGTCCAAGCTGCCCAACACCGTCCTGGGCAAGATCTGGAAGCTGGCGGATGTGGACAAGGATGGGCTGCTGGACGACGAGGAGTTTGCCCTTGCCAACCACCTCATCAAGGTCAAGCTGGAGGGGCACGAGCTGCCCACCGAACTGCCCTCCCACCTGGTGCCGCCCTCCAAGCGCAGGCATGAATGATGCCACCTCCCTGTCGAGCGGGAGGGGGCCCCTGCCTCTTGACTCTGCCCAGCCTTTGGGTGGGCCGCCTGCCATCAGGAACTCGACTTTGAACTCCCCCGCCCCACGAGAACAAAAGACGCCACCCCAAACCCACAGATGATTTCGTTTTTTAAAGAAATGTTTTAATACATCTGCTATCTTTGAGGCAGTCGTCTTGTGTGGTGCTGGGGAGGGATCTCCTGTTGGTAACCTCTTCTCTAGGCGAGAGCCCGCAGGAGTGGGTGCCAGGTGTGGTGCCAGTCCCAGCACCTGTCTGATGAGGGGCTCACCTGGGCCGAGGCCCACACCTTGGAGCTTTTCACTCCCACAGGTCATTTTCCCAGTCAACGCTCGAGAGGGTGTCCATAATTTCCTCGCATCCAGTGGTGTTTGGGTCCTGGCTCAGGGCCTCTGGATCATTGTGGGGCCAGCCCCCACTTCTTGGGTGATGCCACCCAGCCTTGGCAACCTCCTCACTGCCCCCCCCCAACGCTATCACAGTCACTTTCTGAGAACATGCACCACCACCTGCTTTGACACCTCAGACGGATGCATCACTTCCTGCTTTGCCCAAGAGGTGGTGGTTGTTTTTTTGACATCACTTCCCCCTCCACCCACCCACCCACCCTGTGCCTTTACAAAGTGGTGCTCTAATGGGATTTAATGGGACCAGCTGCTCACATCCCGGTGGCAAAGGGTTGACGCTGCACCAAATGCATCTCCCCTTACCCTCCACCCCACCCTCTGCCATGCTATGCAGGCACTGGGCAAGAAATTGATAGGGAGGTGATGGGGGTGGCATTGATTGGAAGGGGGGCGGGCTCTCCATATTGCACTGATTTTTTGGCAGGGGTGGGCTCCACAGTGGGCGTGGAGGTCTCCAGGGATGAGCTAGACCCTGCGGTCTGTTTGGCTCAGAAAATCCAGGACTTGTGCATGGAAAAGGATTTGAAGATTTTAAGGTTGTACGTTGTGTCTGAAGAGAAGGGAGGCTTATGATGGTCTTTGTTACCCTCCAGGCCTGCCAAGGAAGGAAGGAGATATATAGTTGGGGGGTTGGCATTACAGCCTCCCCCCCAACCCCACCCCCAAAATGACTTCAACCTCTCTCTGTGTGTTTGGGTCGGAGGGATAAATGATTTCGCCCACCCTCTGCCAGAAGGTTGAAGGAAGATGGGCCCAGTATCTTAACCCTGTAGATGGAACATGATTGGCTGAGTCTGTCCAGAGCTGCTTATTTGGGATTAGATCCTGCTAAGACCTCGGAGGGGGGTCAAAAGTGCAGCTCGGTGTCAGAAGCGGAGGGAGCTGTTGAATGTTCCACCTGCATCCCTTGCATTAAAGTTGATTTTTGGAGATCTGCAGCTGCCTGTTCATTCCCCCCCAAACACACACACATCCACACTTTAGTATTTTAAAAGTTTAATAACCCTGTGCTGCTCCAGTGCCAACAAGATGGGCTGTCGTCGGCTACACAGCAAAGCCAGAAACTTCAACCTGGATGAACCTGGAAAGGTGTAGTGCTTTCAGTGGGGAAGATTACTGAACCCAGAACCCACCCCTGACCATTCAATGCAAGTCCTGCTTAGCCTGAGGCTCCACAGGACACAGCTCCCTAGAGTTGGCATCTTGTCTGTCTCAGGGGGACAGTAGAGGAGTGTGCCTTTGGGGGTGAAGCCAAACCACTGGAAGGTTGCAGCTCCTGCTAGGGCTGTAGAGACCGATATGGGAGAGACATGTTTCATTGCAGCCGGGGCAGATGAAGGCGTCCGGTTTTGCTGCTGCAGATGCACCAGGGTGTTTCTTCTCTTCTGCGCTCCTCCCAGCGGTCATTCCTCCTCTGGTCTTTGTGGATGCATGACCCGGATGTCCGTCTCCAGGCACTGCGGTTGTCTGCAAGGGATTCCCATGTGGTGGGGTTTATGTAGCCAGCCGTCCTATCCCCCTATGCATCCATGCCAACAATTGAATTCTGAAGGCAAGGAAGCTTGCATGTTAGGTATCAGGGTGTTGACAGGTGAAAATTATGTTTGTGCATATTGCAAATGCAGAAAACACCCGGCTCCGTTTCATTGAGGATTGTATGATATAAATAACAAGTCACCTGTCCGGTTTGTGGGTTTTTATCTCTGAAAAAGAGTGCTTTTTTCAGTTAATGTGATGGTTTTCCCTGTTGTCATGGAAATGTTGAAAGATATTCGGAATTTTCACCCTGAAAGTGAAGGTGGCCAAGAGAAAGCAAATAGAGGAAAGGTTTTCCTCCCTCTCTCTCATAGCACTAAAATATATGGCCCATCCCATGAAGTGAAATGTTGGAAGATTCAGGGCAGATAAAAGAAATTCCTTCTTTATGCAGCAAAGCGTTAACCTGTGGAACTCCCTGCCACAGGAGGCAGGGATGGCCACCATCTTGGATAGCTTTAAAAGAGGATTGGACATGTTCCTGGAAAGGAAAGGGCTATTGATGGCTACTAGCCAGGATGGCTTCTGCTCTTGCCTCCATTGTTGGAGGCAGCAATACCATTTGCTGGAAACCGCAGGAGGGCAGAGGGCTCTTGTGCTCAGGTCCTGCTTGCAGGTTTCCCATAATAGGCATCTGGTTTGCAACTGTGAGAACAGGATTCTGGACTAGATGGGCCTGATCCTGCACGGTTCTGCCCATGTTCTTATTGCTAACTTGAGGTGACTCAAAAAGCTCAAGGCTAGGAATAGCCATTCATTAGCAGGTATTTTCCCCTTCCATCTTCAGCCAGAAGGAAGTGATTGGAAGTATCTGTTCCCAACAAACCACCAGTTGCTGTTCTAGCAAAATCAGGACAAACTGTAGTTGGAATCGTAGATTATTTTTTTTGGAAGGAATCCTGAGGATCATCTTCTAGCCGCGCAACTCCCTGCAATGCAGGAATATGCAGCCGACCCGCACGGGGATCAAATGGGCAAACTTGGCATTATCAGCACCATGTTCTAACCAACCGAGCTATCCAGCTGATTAGTCGGTTTAAAATAGGATTGGCTTTGTGCCAACCTGAACGGGAAACTGTGGTTTGGAGGTGGGTCGTTCAGACAAGCCATATTTTAAAATAGTTTGTCGTGGTTTGCACAAACGATTCTCATTTGAAAACAATAGCGGGTACTTCTGCTCTTGTATAAAGTGGGAGATGAATTGATGTAGCCCCCCCCCCAAAAAAAACACACCAAACAGCTTAGGTGTTGCATCTAAGCACAGCCACTAAGTTAGATGTGGGGTGGAGGAGGGGGAGTTTTACACTGGTAGCTCTCATAAGGAGGAGCAGGCCAGGGGAAATGGGGGGGGGGCTAGAAATGCAAATGAAGAGATTATGGAGAAAGGGGTGTGTCCTTATTGGGGCGGGGGGGGGGGAGCAAATTACCCTGTTAACTCACTGGAGACAGTGTGCTGGGAAAAGTGACGCTGGCTGCCCAGAGAGAGAGAGAGAGAGAGAGAGAGAGAGAGAGAGAGACGGAAGTCTCTCTTGTGCCCTTAAAGGACTTTATGATTGGAAGCTGGTCTGATTCCCATCTGGTGCAGTCACCCTCAGGAATGCCGGTGTGCCGCTTGATGAGGCATTCCTTCCCATCCCCATTTAGAAAAGGGTTTCCTGCAGTCCAAGCATTCCAGCTTATCTTTGCCCTGGGTTCATGCCAACATTCTTGTTTACAGCTGGTCCCAGGGGCCAAGAAACAGTCTGGAGCAAGCGAGGAGGGGGTGGGTGGGTGGGTGGGTGGGTGGGTGGGTGGAGACCCGCAAGGCCCAGTCTCTTGTCTGTAATGCCACAATAGCTTTGAAGGGGCTGGCTAGGCAGGTGGGGGCCATGGCAGCTGGAAGATTCCTCCTTGTCAAGCCTTGATCTGCCCCTGCCCCAGGATCACAGCTGAGCAGCAAGGGGGCACTTTCTTGGCTGGCAGTGTGTGTGTGTGTGTGTGTGTGTGTGTGTGTGTGTGTGTCTGGTGCCACCACCCAGCCCTCACCAAAGCCAAGTGCTCTGTGACAGGCGATCAGGGGGCCAGAGGGGATTCCAGTTGCAGTCAGGTGTGGGTGCAGTTTTTCAGAGCCGTAGCTACAGGGGGACCAGCCATGTTTTTTGCCCCGGGTGAAACCTCCAGAGGGGTGCCATTGAGGCTCCCAGCCTGTGACTTTTGTGTGTACGCAAATGCGCGTGGAGATGAGTGCCAAACTGGGTCTTTGACCCAAGTGAAAATCAGCCGTGTTTCCCCCCTGCAGTTTTTTTGGACTTGAGAGTTTCAGGCATGCAATAATCTGTTCTGGGCACCACCATCTCTCCCCCGCCCTCTTCTTCACTTTCTTCATCACCCAAAAGTTTGAGCCAGACCTAGATGTTCAAATTATTTCCTCGAAGGAACCAGAGTTCTCTTCCTATTTCCAGTGAGTTCCTTTTTTAGGAAGTGCCAGAGCTCTCTTCCTGTTTTATCCCCGCAACTCTGCAAAGTTGGGTAGACAGCCAGTGGCAACTTATCTCTCCCATTTGATCAACCTGAATCAGCGCAGGGTGTACATGCTGGCAAGACTGAACGTATTACTTTCAGCAATACTACAGGGGAGATTTCAGAAAATACCATTTGCGCAGAGACTATGACCCTGTGGACAGAGACAAATAGAATCAGTTGCGCACTGTGCTTTTTTTCTTTAAAAAATGTTTAGGGGTACTCTCATTTTGACTCGAGGAAATCACCATTTTATAGTTCAAATTGGGAAAAATAAATACAGTAAATGGACAAAAGTACAAAGATTCACACAAAAAATTAGGGGTATGCGTCCCCCTGCATCCCCCCAGAAAAAAGCACTTTGTTCTTTTGCCCCTGATATCAAACAAGTTCATTAATCAGTTGGTTGTTAGCAGGGAGTAGCATTCAGATGAATGCAAGGTAGCCTTCCTTATGTTTACTCAGGATGGGGCTAAGATGGAGATAGTAGCCAGGTTTCTGCAACACACGGTGAAGATTCGTGAAGGTTTTCGCTGAGTGATTTTATTGTACCGGACCTTATTGGAGCCTTGTATATACGCCAATAAAGGTTTTGAGAATTTGAAATATGGCTGGGGTCAGATTGTGCCTGGCTCCTTCTGCATGCCAAGCAGCTTCCCTGCCACTGAGCCACAGCCTCCCCTGTGAAGCATGGGACCAGGCGAGAGGGGGCAGCAAGAATAGGGCTGGGGCTGAAGAGGAAGAAGCTAGTAGTGCTATGGGAGGGGCTTCTTTTGGCTGCTCTCCCCTCTTAAAAAGCAAAAAGATTCCTTCCCACCTTCCAAGGATAAGTCTGTTCCCTGCAGAGAGAATAATCCTGTGGACGCTTATCTCTTTCCCCCTAAAGGTCACATCATCTCACAGGCCATCTTGAGCATCTGGCAGTATTCTTGAGCCCATCATCTCCTGCCCTGTTTGGAGCAGAGTCCAAGGAAGGAAACTCACAAGAGTCCAAGTCCTGCTTCCTAGCAGTGTGAGAGAGAGAGATAGAGAGTCTTGCTTGCAGGAGCAGAGGTGGGGCACACTTGCAATCTGGGCATGCGCACCCATTTTTGTGGGTGCCTACCACGGGGAAGCATGAGGCTGCTGCCCTCTGCTGGCTGAAGTCGCTGTTTGCATGTCTAAACATAGAACCATAAAACTGCAGAGTTGGAATTGCAGAGTTGGAAAGGGAACCCCAGTGGTCATCTAGTCCAACCCCCTAGAATGCAGGTATCGCAGCTCAGTGATTCCTATGTTTGTGATGCAGTTCCAGACTGGAGGGGTGTGACTTCATCCAAAGTACTTGTGTTGAGACAAACTTCCTCAGTAAAGATAGGAGCGAGGGGTGATATGACTGGGTCTGGGTGCTTTGAAATTTAGCCACTCCCAGTCAGTAACCCCTGCTAGGTCAGGGATGCTGTCCGCATAGCCACATTGGGAATACTTTGTACAGGTCTGCTCTCTCAACCTCAGAAAGGATGTTGCAGAGTTGGAAAATGTTCAGAAAAGGGGAACTTAAAATGATCGGGGTGTGTGTGTGGAGCAAATCCCCTGTGAGGGAAGCTTGCAGCATTTCGGATTTTTTAGTTCAGATTCAGGAATCAGCAAACTTTTTCAGCAGGGGGCCGGTCCACTGTCCCTCAGACCTTGTGGGGGGCCGGACTGTATTTTGAAGGGGGAGAACAAATTCCTATGCCCCACAAATAACCCATAGATGCATTTTAAATAAAAGGACATACAGTGGTGCCTCGCAAGATGAAATTAATTTGTTCCGCAAGTTTTTTCTTCTTGCGAGTTTTTCGTCTTGCGAAGCACGGTTTCCCATAGGAATGCATTGAAAATCAATCAATGCGTTCCTATGGAAACCGCCTTCAGACCAGGTCCGGGGACAGTCTGTCCCCCGACCTCTTCTGAAGGCTGGGGGGGGGACATGGGCTTTTCTTCCCACCGCCAGCCTTCAGAAGGCTGTTCTGAAGGCTGGCGGTGGGAAGACAAGCCCTTCTCCCCACCTCCCGCCACGCAAGCTCCGGGGACAGGAGGGCTTTGCTGCCGACCGCCAGCATTTTAAAAGCCCCCGCTGTCCCGGGGCGATTTTAAAATGCTGGCGGGCGGCAGTGAAGCCTCCGCTGTCCCGGGGCGATTTTAAAATGCTGGCGGGCGGCAGCGAAGGATTCGCTGCCGCCCGCCAGCATTTTAAGATCGCCCGGGACAGCGGAGAAGTTTCTGCTGTCCCGGGGGCTTTTAAAATGCTGGGGAGAAGTCTCCGCTGTCCCGGGAAGGCAGGCGGGGGGGGGGAGCAAAGACTTTTGCCCCCCGTCGGCTTTCAGAAGAGGTCCAGGACCTCTTCTGAAGGCCGGCGGTGGGCAAAAGTCTTTGCTCCCGACCGCCAGCATTTTAAAATAGGTCCCCGGAGATTTCCCTATGGGCTTTCTTCTTGCGAAGCAAGCCCATAGGGAAATTCGTCTTGTGGAATGACTCAAAAACGGAAAACACTTTCGTCTTGCGAGTTTTTCGTTTTGCGAGGCGTTGGTCTTGCGAGGCACCACTGTATTCTAATAATAATAATAATAATAATAATAATAATAATAATAATAATAATTTATTTATTTTATTTATATCCTGCCTTCCCCAGCCGAAGCTGGGCTCAGAGCAGCTAACAACAATAAAAGTAACACAGCATTTCTAAAATCAATTCATTTTAAAATCAATTCAAAATCGAATTAATGGCAACCATTGGGCTAGTGTAAAAACATGCTGATTCCCGGGCCGGATTTAGAAGGCGATTGGGCCGGATCTGGCCTCCAGGCCTTAGTTTACCTGCCCATGCTCTAAGGGCCTTTTGTGGCAAGTGGGTACAGAACCGGCTGGCGTTTGTTCTGCTCCCCAAGTGTGAGTATTAACTATTGTTGCTGTTTTTCCCAGCAGAGGGCAGTGCAGCTTCATGCGAGCTGGAAACTCCCCCCCCCCCATAGGACTTTTGGATTGGGCATGTAGACAGGCGCAGGGCAAGGGGGTCGGGTTGATGATTGCGCAGCTGAAAGAGGTTGGATTAGGTGAGCCCCGTGCAGGAGGCACAGCAGCGGCAGTGGTGCTAATGTATGGAACTTGCAGTCCCCCGGTGCTTAAATGTCTTTGGAAAAGGAATTTGATGGATCTAAGTGGGACGTGGGTGGCGCTGTGGGGTTAAACCACAGAGCGTAGGACTTGCTGATCAGAAGGTCGGTGGTTCGAATCCCTGCAATGGGGTGAGCTCCCGTTGCTCGGTCCCTGCTCCTGCCAACCTAGCAGTTCGAAAGCACGTCAGAGTGCAAGTAGATAAATAGGTACCGCTCCAGCGGGAAGGTAAACGGCGTTTCCGTACGCTGCTCTGGTTCACCAGAAGCGGCTTAGTCATGCTGGCCACATGACCTGGAAGCTGTCTGAGGACAAACGCTGGCTCCCTCGGCCTATAGAGCAAGATGAGCACCGCAACCCCAGAGTCGGTCACAGTCTAAAGGGTCAGGGGGCCATTTACCTTTCCCTTTAAGCAGGCATAAGCAGTCCATGGCTATTAGTCATGGTGGCTATATGCAACTCCAAGGCTTAGGGCGGCAACCCAGTGCCATCTGCTGTCAAAACTGGAGGGGGCCTCAGGTGACACCTAGATACAATTTCTGAATGCCTAGTGCAGATGGCTGATCAGTCTCCATATGCTGCCTTATTGAGCTATGATTTGGAATGAGATAAGCAGGGCACCTGCTTTGCACGCAGGGAGGTCCCAGGTATCTCCAGGTAAAAAGATCAGGTAACTGGTGATGGGGAGACCTTTCTCCAGAGGGAGACCCTGGAGAGTTGCTTCCAGGCAGAGTGAGCAATGCTGGTCCAGATTGTATTTGCAGCCCTGTGCAACAGGGCTGCTCTTTGCAAGGGGAGAGTTGGTGGCCAATGGGCATCCCTCCAGTGCAGGGCCGGTGCAACCATCTCTGCCTCAGGCGGCGAGATCCACAGGGGCAGCAGAGCCCAATGTAGATTTTCATTCCCTCCTTGTTCCCCTTCCTCCCAGGTGGGGATGGAGGTGCCATTTTGTGCACCAAAGGGATGCGGGTGGCGCTGTGGTCTAAACCACTCTTGGACTTGCCGATGGGAAGGTCGGCGGTTCGAATCCACACGACGGGTGAGCTCCCGTTGCTCTGTCCCAGCTTCTGCCAACCTAGCAGTTCGAAAGCTCACCAGTGTGAGTAGATAAATAGGTACCACTCCGGCAGGAAGGTAAACAGCGTTTCTGTGTGCTCTGGCTTCCGTCTCAGTGTTTCCGTTGCACCAGAAGCAGTTTAGTCATGCTGGCCACATGACCCAGAAAGCTGTGGACAAACACCGACTCCCTCAGCCTGAAGTGAGATAAGTGCCACACCTCATAGTCACCATTGACTGGACTTAATCATCCAGAGATCCTTTACCTTTCCTCTTTTTTTGCCATTTTATGATTCCCATTAGGTGCCAAAATGACAGTGGCCTGTGATGAACACCTCAGGTGATCTAGCAGGAGGGCTGGACCTGACATTCTGTCCCTGCCACCATTATTACCCTTCCCTCTCAGTTTTAACCCTGTGGGGGGGAAAGCACAGAATCATAGGCTTGTAGAGCTGGGACCCAAGGGTCATCTAGTCCAACCCCCTGCAATGCAGGAATCTTATTTGTTTACTATTCAAATCCTTTGCGACTGATTCAGTTGGAATTAGAGGAAGGGTCACATCTTGCATCCCATCTCACCAGCTATGCATGCAGATGGTCCCAAGAGCTCAACCACAGGGATGGAACTGGGAGCAGAAGGTTCCTAATTTCAGGGTCGTGGGTTCGAGCCCCACGTTGGGCAAGAGATTCCTGCGTGGCAGGAGCTAGACTAAGATGCCCCTCGTGACCCTTACCAACTCTAGGATAGGAGCCTCGCTGCCCCGTGGCCCGGCATCCTGTCTTCACAGTGAGCCCCGCGTGGCGTCTCCGCCTTGGGCTGCGAAAGAGCCCACACCTGCAAGCCCGGCGATGCGCTGCTGCCAGCCCGTGCCGGCAACATAGAGTAACCGCAGGGGCGCGTCTGGGGCATCGGCGCCCGGGAGGAGGGTGGCGCTGGTCCCTGCGGGCGCTCCCGCTCCGGCGGCGCCCTCGCCCTCCTCCTCCTCCCGCTCCCAGCTGGGCCAGGTGTCGGGTTGCGCCCATCCCACCAGCATCGGGGCGGGGCGCTCCTCTGGCTGCTCCAGCGTCGGCGGCGGCGGCATTGCTGGCCGGGCTCCCGCGGCGTCCTCGCCTGTCCCGCTCCAGCTCCGCGGCGGCGATCATGTGCAGCCCGGTGGAGCGGCGCCTGGCCGGGCTGCGGGAGGCGCTGCTGGGCGAAGGGGCGGCGGCCGAGCCGGGGCTGGAGGCGCTGCTGGACCTGCTGCTCTGCGTCCACCAGGAGTGCAGCGGCGCCCCCCTGCGGCGGGAGAAGAACGTGCAGCGCTTCCTGGACTGGGGTGAGTGGGCAGCGGCAGGACTCTTGGTCGGAGGGTTCCTGGGCGCGTGCAGAGCGCCTCTCCGGCGCCACGGGTGGCTTGCGGGGCCGGGGCCAGTCAGTTTCTCGGAGTTAAGACTTCTCCCAGGTGGAGAGCAAGGAGCTTGTTTAGCGTGGCGGAGAGGAAGGTCTGAGGCTGAGTTCTGAAGCATGTAAAGTAGTAACATAAAATACCAGAAGAGGTGAAGGTGGGCCGCGGTTCATGAAGGCGGTCTAGTCCAACCCGCTTTTTGGCTGGCATGTGTCCAACAGGTGCCTCTGCTTGAAGATCTCCAGCCAGGGATAGCCTCACCACCATCAACCCCTGGCAAGGCCATTGGCCCCCTTGGTGAAACCCTCTTGCTGTCAAGAAGTCTCTCCTAATGTTCAACCAAAATCTGGTGCCTTGGATCTTAAAGACTATTAGATCAAGGCTTTCTGGGACAGCAGAGATTTAATACCTAGATGCCTACCTAGTGTGCACATGGCTTCCCCTCTCTCAAAGGAATTCTGGGAACTGTAGTTTGCTGTGGTTCCATGGCACCTGTATATCTGTGAGGGGGGAGCCGCAGTTCCCAGGATTATTTGGGGGTAGGCATGTGTTTTAAGTGGGTCTTAAATGTATGTTGTGCATCTGCCACTGTGTCCAGTGCTTATCTGACACTCATTCGAGTATCTGAATTGCAGAGGTATCACAACCTGCAAACCCGCCCCAATTAAACACACCATATTTTGTTCAGCTTTACTACCTGGGGCTTGTTTTCTGTACCCCTGACCATCTTCGCTGCCGCTCTCTGGACCTGTTCCAATTTGTCTACATACTGCTGTAGAATGGGTACTTCTCTTTAAGCATGTGCAGAGTGCCTCCCTCCCACTGATTCAACCTGCGCGATTCGGAGAGTAAAAACACCCACAGAATTCTCTGCCAGGAGGGAGTGAGAGCTACTGAAGGGACCACCCAAGCCCTCTTCTTTCACCCACTATAGACTAGGGGCCATCAGCAGGGCTTCTCCCCAGATGTTTTGGATTTTTAACTCCCATCCGCTCCAGAATCCAGTATGGCCAATGGTCAGGGGCGATGGGAGTTGTAGCGTGCAACATCTGGAGAGGGTACCCAGCCTCTGTTGTCGACCGTCATGGCTGTGGGAATAAGGAAACTGGTTGCTTGGGGTGAGTGGTGGGCGAACCGGGCTGATGCTTATCGCAAGAATGGTAAAGCTTCCTTAGCTACGCAGAACTCATCAACATGGGAAGCCAGTTTATACTGAATCAGACCATTGGCTCTAGCTAGCTCAGTGCAGTCTACACAGACTGGCAGCAGCTATCCATGACTGCTCCCAACCCTACCTGGAGATGCCAGGAATTGAATCTGGGAGAAACCTCTGAGCTTGATTTTGGTGTGTGTGTATCTAGAATGGAACGGGTGAAGCCTCCTTTTGGCTAGTTTCCCCGCTAGGGTTGGCCTGTCCCACCTCCACAACAACCCACAAATTATCCTCCCTGCTTGGGACCACCCACAGTCATGCCCCACGGAGGCCATAGTAGGAAATGAATGGACCGGCTGTGCCCTTGCGTCACAGAGAGGGGAACTGAGTCACGGAGCAGTGTGGTGATGTCACATGCCTCAAGTGATGCGCTGAGAATGTAGCCAAGCCAGAAAGGGACCTTCCTATCTCTTGAGATGCCAGCCTTTGGTGGCTTCTCTATCACAGTCAGGGGCTTATTCCTGCATTTCAGAGGGTTCTGCTGGATGATCCTTCAGGTCCCTTCCAGCACCATGATTCTATGGCTTGGTAAAGGAGGGCAAAGACATGGCAGGGCAAATGCCAGCCATGCCACCTGTGAGCTTTGCATCCTGTCTCTTGCTTGTAAAAAGGACCTTGGTGACAGGTCCAGGGGTGGAAATTCAATCTCTCTGAAACAGCAGGACTCTGTGGTGGGTTTAGGGACACCAGGACCCTTTCATGCCAGGTTAGAATATATGCTGCTGTGACTTGACAGCCATTCTCTGGGGCATCTGAGGCAAGGAAGGCTCTTTCCCACCTCCAGTTTCTTTAACACATTCGCACACTCAGGATTTGCATTATTGCCCAGGTTGGGGTGTGGAACCATCAATGTAATGGGCATTCTTTGCCATGCTGATGGGGGTTGTGGTCCGAAACATCTGAGGGCACCAGGTTGGTGAAGCCTGTGTAGTTTTGCTTGATCCTGGGAGATCCTCTTCTCTTCCTCCTCTCATCAACATCTGCGGTGTGTGTGTGTGTGTGTGTGTGTGTGTTTGTGTGTTATTCAGAATTTTATTCCTAACTTCTGAGCATAAAAAGGATAAGCACACTCGCTTTCCACCACTACCAAGAAGGCCCTCTGTAACTTCACTTCTCGCAGTGAGGGAACGGCCAGGAGGCCCTTGGAGCCAGGCCTTGGAGCTCAGACACAACTTTGGGGGGGTGTTTCTCTGCTCTATGAAACAGCCCTCCTGGATACTTCTGACTTCTGTTTCATTTAGAATAGTGAGGGTGCCCCACTTTCCTGCTTCAAAGCAGTCAGGGCAGCTTGGAACAATGGTGTTTGAAAACAAAAATAAAAATAAAAACCTGAAACATAGAATTTAACCTAACGGCAGCAAAGGAGGCCGATGCAACTGTCCGAGAAGCCACGAGTGTGGTGTTAAGTCGGCGCCTAAAGGCAGGGCCAGCCCAAGACATTTTGCCGCCTGAGGCAAAGGGCCAGACGGTGCCCCTCCTTCCAGAAGCCAACCGGAACACCATTTTGCTTCAACAGTGGTGACGGGACAACCACCTCCACAGTCCCTGAAGGCAGCAGGCTAATTGCTAGCTGGTGGGTGAGCGCCTTGCTTTGCTTTCCATGGCTTTGCTGCTGCCACCTCCCACAACCTCACTTTGCCTAATAGTAGGGCTGGAGCTGCCTAAAGGATGACAAACTTGGCAAGGGAGAGGGATTTCTGACGAGAGAGTCCCATAAACCACGATGCCAACAGACAGACTGCCTTGTCCCACTTGCCACCCTGAGAGCCTCTAAAGGTGTGGCGGGGGGGGAGCGGATTGGGGCCACCATTGATATGAAGGCTCTGGGCAGGTTCATACGGGAGAAGACACCCCTTTAGGTAACTTGGTCCCTAAAGTTCTGCAGCTGAATCCACCCCTTTGAGTTGCACCCAGCAACAGCCTGGAGGCCAGCTGAGATCTCCGAATGCCAGCTGCTTCTGCTGAGACTGGCAAGCCTTGGTTAACCGCACAGCTGTCTTGTAGCACCTGTTCCTATTGAGGTAAGAGCCAGGATGCAACAAGCAGATGGGCTCCTCTTCAGAGTGGAGCATTTACCCCTTCCTCAGCATCATTTGTTAAGGACACAGGAGGCTGCCTTAGACTGAATGAAACCCAGGCCCTCACACTGGGAAGTGGAACTATAAGCAGAGGTCAGAGAGGGCTTGCCCCACAACTGGCAATGTGAAGGCCTGGGGGGGGGAAGGGGGGTTGGGGGTGACAGTTCCTGCCCTCCCATGTTTATTGTTTTCCCCCTGAGCCTTCACATCTTTAAACCACACCACCAAATACTGCTTACACCAGTTTGTCCTGTTCTGACTGGCAGCAGCTCTCTTATGTTTCCCATAGAGAGAGAGGTTTTTCCAATTACAGTCATACCTCGGGTTGCGAACGTGAACCCGAAGTGCCACGTCTGTGCCGAAACCCGGAAGTAACCCGTTCCAGTACTTCTGGGTTCGGTGCGGTCCACAACCCGAAAATGTGCAACCCGCAGTGTTCGTAACCCGAGGTATGACTGTACCCATTAACACTGGGCTTTAAAGTTGGAAAGAAACATACAGTCTGGAGACTTAGATGGGTCCTTTGTGCCTTGGACGTAGGACGTTGGATTTTGGTTCCAGAAATGTGATATTTGCAGTGGCTGTGGACCAGAAACATTTCCCCAACCCTATCAGTGTGCATATGTGTTCAAACCCCCCCCCCAATAGCATTAGGCCCATCCCCTTTTCCCAACACCAATGCTGGCACAAAACAATCCCCTTTTGTGACGGTTACAAAAGAGCTGAATTGTATTGTATCAGGAAATATAATTCTATCACATATAAGGACATAAGAAGAGCTTGGTGAATTCCCCCAGGGACCACCCAGATGCCCATATGGGAAACCCACAAGAAAGCTCTGAGCACAAGACTCCTCTCCCTTCCACTGTTTCCCCGCAAGCATAGCTGCCTTCAAAAGCGGAGGCAGAGCATGGCCATCGTGGCTGGGAGCCTTTGATAGCTGGCTTCTCCTTCACGAATCTGTCCAATCCTCTCTTAAGGCTATCCAAACTGGTGACTCTCACTGCCTCCTGCAGAAGTGAGTTCCGCAGTTCTCTAACGATGCATTTTCTCGCACAGTCTTCTGGCTGGGACCCATGCCGTCTGCTGTTTTGTGTTGCATGGTTTTTATTCACACATTTGTACACAGCCTTGGAATTTTGTGTTGAAGGGGCAGAAGACGAGAGAGAGCAGAAAATCCCAGGTGTGACCCCCTCCCCAGGTGTGACACCCCCCCCAACAGCATCTCCAGGTAGGGCACGGAACAACTGCCTTTCTGAAATCCTGGAGAGAGAGAGAACCTCTGCCAGTCTGTATAGCTGACACTGACTTAGCTGGGCAAATAGTTTGGCTCTGCATAAGGCAGCTTCCTATAATCCCTAGATAACCTCCCCCACCACACACACACACACACACACACACACACACACACACACACACCCCGCTCCAAAATGGGTTAGTCCTGTTTTGAAGATAGTTCTTCTGGTCCATGGTCACATCTGAGTCTTAGTCAGCCCTGTGGGAGTCCCTCAGAGCAAGCAAGGCTGCTTATCTGGACCTTGCAATATTCAGAAATGCAGCTTGTAAATATCTGCATAACTTTGAAGTCTTCTATGAGCTGTTCGCTGGCCCGGCCCTATCGTTAGACAAAGTAAGGCATGTTCCCCTGTTCCCCAGAGGCATTCCTCTCTCAGAGGACAGTACTGGGTGGGAGTGCCCTCGTGGCCTGTCCTGGAGTGCCTAAAATTGCTGCTTGTCCTCCGGTGTGACAGAGGACAGGAACCCACTGCAGGCATGGAAGTAAGGTTCATCTCCCAGTCCCGTCGCCTTATGTGTGTGGATTTAGTGGGGGCACCATCTTGCCTTCCTCCAGGCAGCAAAATCCCTCAGGACTGCTCTGGCAATTGCAAACCATAAGGAAAACTGATGGCGGCAGAGCGGTCTGGCTTCAGGCGGCCTCAGTCCTTACACGGGTGTCTGTTCTACCCTCTTTCTCACTCTGAAAGGGTGCAAAGGCTGTCCAGATTGTTATGTGCTGAACTCTGTAGAAGGGGGCAGTTCAAGACAAAGAGGCCCATTGGACTGTCTGCTCAGGGCCAGCCCAAGTTCTTCTGCTGCCTGACGAATGGCATAGTCTCCTCAATTGCACCTGGAATTGGGCTCAGGGCAGGCCATGTGGCATGCAAGCTTTATCCTGCAACACAGGGGTAATGGCTGGGGGTGGAGAGGATGCTCAGGCAGAAGGGCTGGGCGATGCTGATGCTGCCCTCAGTTGCCTCCTTCTGCCCAATGATAGTGCCGGCCCTTGAAGCCATTCTCCACGAATGTATATCCATACCCTCCAACATTTTTGGCACCTAAATCCGGATGCTCTATTTTTGGTTTCAAGCTCTCACGAGAGCATGAAACTGAAGCCACTCTGTTTTTTTTTGTCCTGCAAGACCAACAAACGAGTGGATTTCGTTCCAGTGCTCTGGCACAACCCTGCTGACTTGCACCAGAGTGAGTGTCTTTTGGTCCGGCGCTTTTGGACCAACAAATGGGAAATTCTGGGGTCCAAACAGAAGCCGGGATTGGCTTCTGTGATTCTGGGATTTCCCGCTTTAAATGGGACAGTGCATCTCACCTGAAAAAGTGTGCTTCCCTCTTCTGCCTTTTTGCAACTAGCCAGTCCCAGAGAATTGTGGGAAGGTCTGCAGCCCATGGATGACAGAGCACCTGCCAGGTGTCAGAAGGCTCTGGGTTCAATCCCTCCTTGAGGCCCTGGAGACCTGCTGTCAGTCAGAGCAGGCCAGAGTGGGCTAAATGGGACAGTAGTTTGGCTGGCTATGAGGCAGATGTTCTAAGCCTGCTAGTAATTATATGCGCATCAGTGTGGTGTTAGCGGTGAGAGTGTTAGACTAGGAGCTGGGTCCAGGAACACTGAGCAGTTTACAGCTCTTTAGGGTCTCTGCCACGACCAGGCAAGGCTCCTCTTTGCAGATGCCATCAGAGATTGAACCCAAGGCTTTCTGTGAGCCAACAGCCACAATGACCCCTTCTCTCACTCATCTTCATTTCATTTCAGTTCACTTTTAATTTGTATACCGCCTTTCTATATTACTATACATGAGGTGATTGGTGCAAGGGCATAAGAAGAGAAGCTTTTTAGGGGCTATCTTTGGCTGGATACTCCCCCTAAAAAAAGGTCAACAAGTTCCAACACCTCTTTTTCTAGAAAAAAATGCCCTGCATGATAAAACCATAACTTTAAAATAAGCAACTTACACTGAATAAAGCAATATTCAATAATCCATTAGCGTATAACAGTAAACGGTAAAATTAAATACCAGCAAACAAGAATTAAACAGTTTACACGTAACAAGTACAATAAAGAATGACTAAACTATAAGCAATGAAAATAACGGCAAGTCACAATTCATAAAACACCACAAAACCATGTAAATGGATCGAATTGAGAAACAAGGACACACAACTTATAAAATTATTATTTTTTAAATATCCCTAAACTCCTCCCTTCGTTGTCAAGAGAGGAAGGAACCAGCAGGCTGACGATGTAAAATCTGAAGGCTGTTTCTCTAGCTTCCCCAACAAGTGCTGAAGCCAGTCTGTACCCCCCCTTGACATTGTCACAACTCCCAACTTTGCCCAATGGTCAGGGATGCTGATGATGGGGGTACTAGTTCGGCAGCATCGGGGGGGGGGCACAGGTTCCCCACAACTGTTATATTGAGGCTAATTCTGCAAGCAGTGGGGATGTGTAGGTCAAGGTGGTGGTGGTGGTGGTGGTAGGGACACTGCCTTTTTCTCGGCGCCTTGTTCCTAACCTCAGTATGTTTAGGGACTGGAGAGGTTGCAGCATTTGGGACTTTTCAGCTTAGGAAACAGGCAAGTAACGGGTGACACAACTGAAGCATACAGAATTGTGCGTGGCATGGAGAAAACAGACCGAAGTTTTTTCTCTCAGAACACTAGAGCTAGTGAGCATCCCATGTGGCTGAACATTCTTAGACCCAGGACAGATAAAAGACCTTTTTCAGGCCGTGCACGGAACTCACTGCCACAAGGCCCCAAACCTAGATGGTTTTAAAAGAGAATTGGACAAATTCATGGAGGAGAGAGGGCTATTGATGGCGACTGGCCATGATGGCTCTGCTCTGCCTCCACAGATGGAGGCAGCAATGCTTCTGAATGCCAGTACAGTCATACCTCATACTGCGAACACTGCGGGTTACGCCCTTTCAGGTTGCGTCCAGCGGTGAACCGGAAGCACTGGAAAGGGTTACTTCCAGGTTTCGCTGCTCACGCATGCGCACATGCGGTGAATTGTGACCTGTGCATGCGCTGTGTTCCTTTCAGGTTGTGAACGGGGCTCCGGAACGGATCCCATTCGCAACCAGAGGTACCACTGTATCTGGAAACCACCGGAGGGGGAGGGGGGCTCTTGTCTTGCTTGTAGGTTTCCCGGTTGACCCCTGTGAGAACAGGACTAAGAGAGCCATTTCCCCGATCCAGCAGGGCTCTTCTGTTCTCATTCTGAGAGCTTTTGGTGCAGGGGGCGGCCGGTGGCCTGCGAGCACTCCAAAAGGTCTGCAACAAGCCATTGTGATCATCTTTAAAAGCCAGCTCTCCCTTGCCTTCCTGCATCCCCACTCCCCTCCGAAATGGGCTTTCGCTGCTGTCCGGTTGGTCGTGGAACTGCTCCGCAACGCTGCAGCTGTTCAGAGGGGGAACTGGCAGCCTCAGGATGTTGACAAGGAGGGGAGCTTCCTTGCAGGCAGGCAGGAAGAGAGGAAAACTTCACGCTTGGGCTTTTTGGGTAGTAGGAGGGGAAATGAAATGTTCCGGTGGCAAGAAATGAAGCCTTGGGAACTGTCTCTCTCAGATAGCAGTAGAAACACGTGGACCTCCAGTGAAGCTGAATGTTGGAAGATTCAGGACAGGCCCAAGAAAATGCTTTTCCACGCAGCACGTAGTTTAAACTATGGAACTCCCTCCCACTGGAGGCAGCGATGGCCACCAAGCTAGATGGCTTTAAAAGAGGATTGGACAAATTTGTGGAGGAGGGAGCAATCGATGGCTGCTCCATAGCTGGAGGCATCAATGCTTTTGAAGACCATTTGCTGGAGAACCCAGAGGAGGGAAGAGGGCTCTTGTGCTTGGTTCCTGCTTGTGAGTATCCCACAGGCATCTGGTTGGCTGCTGTGAGAACAGGATGCTGGACTAGATGGGCCATGGGCCTGATCCAGCAGGGGTCTTCTTAGGCTCTTCTGCCAAGCAGGAAGGCCAGAGAGGTGTTTCGGCACCGTGTTGAATTTGCCCCATTGGAATGAACTTAGCAGCTCTCATAGCAGAGGAGGTTCCTGTGGCTTCCTGCCCATAGCATGATTTAACTCAAAGGCAAGGAAGAAACCCAACCACCAATACCGCCACCACCACCTTGGTCTTCCCCTATCTTAATAACCGGGGCCGCAGCCCCCGCCCTGCACAGGGGCCTCTCTCCTCTTTGCCTGCATGGATCCATCTCCTGCCAGGATAACCACTTGAGTGTTCCTTCTGAGCAAGATGTGATGTAACTCTCGCCACCCAACCCCTTTCCCCCTGTGGCTCCTTCTTAACCACGTGAATTGCACTCCGCAACCAGACAGGACCTGTTCTTCAAGTCTGGGTGCTGGGTGGGTGTGTCCTTGATCTTGCAGCGTAGATATTTTTAATCTGGGACCCAAAGTGTGCTCCCTCGGTGACAGTGGTGGCTGTTTGGCAAGGGATGTGCATCCATTCCTGAGGTGGATGGAAGGAGCAGAGGGGTTGCCTGAGGACTTGGTGCAGAAACCAAGGAAGCTGCCAGACCCTCGACCCTCCCATCTAGTTCAGTGTTGCCTACATTGACTGGTGGCGGCAGCAGCTCTCGGGGGGGTCTTGGCCCAACCCTCCTTGGAAACGCCAAAGACTGAGCCCTGGGCCCTTTTGCTTGCAAAGCATACACTCTGCTCCTTCCCCATAAAGTTGAGCAAGCTGTTAGTCCTCATGGAGTTTGAATAAAGGGCAGATTTTAACAAAATGCAGAAAGCCACATTCTAGCAAGTCCGAGCGCTGCTCCAGATGCACTGGCTCTCTGGGGTTCTGCAGGGGTCTTCCCCAGCCCTTCTGCATGCAGAGCTGGTGCTCCAACTCCTTACTGGGGTCTGCAGAGACTTCCTGAAGTGACAGCCTGCCCACTTCCTAGCTCAGCCTCTTGGGGGGGGGAGCTGCTTGTGCACTGCATGGCTGGAACAAGCCAGTATCTATGTAACCTGGGCTGTCTATCCACAGAGCTGCCTGCCTGCCCCTCCCATGGGATCTCCTTCCTGCCCCACCAATACTCCCTGAGTGGGTGTAAAAACCAGTGGCATTTCCCCTCTCCACCTGATAGGGAGCTGCTGCTGCTGCTGCCTGGACTGGCTCATGATAGAGGGTGACGCATCATCCGTGGGGGGGGGGGCAGGAGGAATACCAGAACTGTTTGTTGCTCCTGTCGCCAGGGCAACCTGGCCAGGTCTGGCAACCTGGTAGGTAGGTTTTGGATTCCAACCTGTCTGTCAGTCTTCAGGAGGGCTGTTTTTCTTATTTCAGACGGGAGGCTTTTTAAGGTAGCAGCAGCAGCAGCACACTTAGCCAAGGCCCCACAGAAGCCTCTCCCCCCCACCCCGCCTCCTTGCGCATGAAGGGTGCACATGCCTGAGGGTGGGTGTGCGCATGTTCACATTCTCTGCGCTGAAATAATCCACATTCTGCGCTGGGAAAGGGTGGTTCGCATGGCCTGGGTCAGCTGTTGGTCTCTTTGGCACAAGCTGGTCTGCTTCCACTATTTGCGGGTGCGAATGAAGAGGCATCAGCTACACACACACCCACACCCCGAATGCTTGCAGACATGCTCATCAACCTCTTCTGGCTCTTGAAATTCCACTAAGCACTCCCCTCCCTCCTCTGTGATAAGGCCTGAACCGTTTTTCTTTTCGGTGTTTTCTTGCACACTGGCTGGCAGCAACTCTCAAGGGTTTCAGGGGAGTTTCCTTCCCAGCCCACCTTGGAGCTGCCAGGTATTGAACCTTCTCTCTGAGTTTTGCCACGAGTCCAACTAGCAAGCTGCCTTATACCAGGTCCTCAAGCTCCCCATCTTCATATCTGACTGGCTATGGCTCCCCCCCTCCTGCCCAGGGTGGTCTCAGGCAGAGAGAGGGTCTTTCCCCTCACCTGCCGCTACCTGCCCCTCTTTTTAAGGGATAGAACCTGGGACCAAATGCTCTGCTATCGAGCGATAGCCCTTCACCACTAAGCACGCTCCTCCTGATAGGGTGACATCCTGCATTTTTTGATAAATTTTATGAAAGGGGAGCCACCTTGTGGCAAGGCTCTCCCGGGATGTCCCAGCATCTGCTGTCCCCTTTCTTGGGGGGGGGGGGAGAGCAGGCAGCTAGGCCTGGGAGCAGGCAAATGGGGCAGTGACCCATGGGAAGGGGCTGCCTCTCCTCTCCTCTCTGGCGTGTGGGGTTCAGACCTGGCTCTTGTCCCCACCCTGCTCGCCTTGCGAGGAATGCGGTCCCGCTGGTTCCTCTGGGCGTGCCTAGGCCAGCGCCTGGTTTTCCACTGAGGAACTAAGACTGGAAACTCTTTGGGAGCAGAGGAACACCAGCGGAAGAATTTGCGAAGGAGGCCCTCTCCTCTGGGCCAAGAGAGGGCAGGCAGCAGCTGCTGCCGCTGCCACCATCGCCACACCTCCTCGCCTTGCGAAGGCACCAGCTCTCTACACCCCCTGCTCTCATTCAGAGGCTGTGGGTTCATAAGGAGAGGTCTGCAGGATCAGGCCAGTGGCCCATCTAAGCTCAGCAGCCAACCAGACGCCTGCGGGAAAACCGGCAAGCAGGATTCAAGCCCAACAGCCCTCTTCTCCCCTCCTGAGGTTTCAAGCATTCAGAAGCACTGCTGCCTCGACTGAGCAGAGCCACCATGGCGTTTCACCATAGCAAACCCCTCTCCTCCATGTCCAATCCTCTTTTAAAGCCCTATATCTTCCAACATTCCTCTTCATTGGATGTTCATGGGCTCTAGTGTCCTGAGAGAGGGATCAATGAGTTTCTCTATACACTTTCTCCAAGCCATGCATCCTTTTATCATCTCGCCTCTGACTCACCTTTTCTCCAAACTAAGAAGTCCCAAACACTGTTTTTCATAGGGGACTTGCTTCTCCCACTTCATCATTTCGGTTGCCCTTCCTTTAATCTTTACCCATACTGCAGGATTCTTTTTGCTGCAAAGTGGCTGAAACTGTACGCTGCACGCCCTTGCCCACATGATTCTCTGAGAGGTCAGCTGACATCCACAGAGATAGAATCGAAGGCTCATCTGGACCAGGTTTTCCCCAACTTGGGTCTCCAGCTGTTTTTTGACTACAACTCCCATTATCCCCAGCTGGCAGGCCAAGTGGTCAGGAATGATGGGAATTGTAGTCCAAAAACAGCTGGAGACCTAAGTTGGGGAAACCCTGATCTAGTTCAACCCCCCTGTGTTGTCATTTTCCAGTTGGTGGGTAGAATCATTTCAACCCAACATTGGTGCTGTGTTTCCTGAAACAAATGAAGTAGGAATTCCTCTCCAGCTACTTTCACAACTGCAATTCAGTTCTGCGCAGCCCCATCTCTTCTGATAATAAATTTATGTTCTGGAAGAAGCCAGCTTTCCTCCACCAGATCATGTGACAGGGCTAATAAAGGCGATCAGCAGAAGGACCAGAATGACTGGATGCGCCAGGTGCCACTGGAGGCGAAATTCATTAGAGGGAAGAAGCTCGTTAGTGAATTTGTGCCAAATTGCAAGCAGAGAACGAGAAGGATCTCGAGGTGTTTTAAGTACATTTACTGTGATTTATCTGCAGTCTTCTCAATGGGCCACCCTGTAACAAAATTCTCCAGGCTGCTCGCGAGAACGGGATTTAATTAAAACAGGTTGAATTGAAACGAGGGTATGATTTTTAATGCATTTTAAACATATCGTGCCAGTTTAGGTTCACCAAGGACAGAGAACGTCAGCCCCCTGAAAACGACACAAACACACAATTCCCATTCCCCAGGGAAAACGCTGACTGCCGGACCTTGTCCAAACTTACGGAATCTTAGAATTGTAGAGTTGGAGGGGCACCCAAAGGCCATCCAGTCCAACCCTCTGCAATGCATCACAACTAAAGACATTATTATTATTATTATTATTATTATTATTATTATTATTATTTCTATCCCGCCCTCCCCAGCCGAAGCCGGGCTCAGAGCGGCCAACAACAACAAAAGCAACACAATTCACATAAAAGCTTAAGAGCTTAACATCAGCCCTGCTGGATCAGACCAAAGGGCTCCCATCTAGCCTAGTATCCTGTGCACGTAGACATGCCCCCATGGGACCTCCCCACTGGAGATTCCCAGTGGGATGCATAATTCAGATGCATCCTGAGTTAATTGGAGCTGGGCTTCCACCTTCCTCTGTGCATGCCGCTCCGAAAAGGAGAGCTAGTGGTTAGGGCTGAGGAACCAGACAATCCTCATCAGCCATGCTGGCTGCTCCAACTGCATCTGGAAAGCTACAGGCCTGGATGAGAGCCAGGACTCCTGGGTCTCTCTTCCACAGGGTGCAGCCAGGGAGCCAGGCTCAGCAAATCCAGAAATTCTGCATGCAAGCAGCATCTTTGGGTACGGTGCTTGCCCAGTGGGCATTTTCCTGTCAAGGATTGGGGAGAGCTGCCTGCTTGTGTTGAGACACTTGTGCCCAAGCTTGCTGCTGCTGCCCGCCTGCCCGCCTCTCTTCCCTGTCCCTACAGCATAGGAGTGGGCCTTGGGAGTGCAGAGTTTCCAGTTATTGTAGAATTGGAAAAGATTCACCTGGTACGCAGGCTAAGACCCTACCTGCCCACGGACTGTCTCGCCAGAGTGGTGCATGCTCTGGTTATCTCTCGCTTGGACTACTGCAATGCACTCTACGTGGGGCTACCTTTGAAGGTGACCCGGAAACTGCAATTAATCCAGAATGTGGCAGCTAGACTGGTGGCTGGGAGCGGCCGCCGGGACCACATAACACCGGTTCTGAGAGATCTGCATTAGCTCCCAGTACGTTTCCGAGCACAATTCAAAGTGTTGGTGCTGACCTTTAAAGCCCTAAACGGCCTCGGTCCAGTATACCTGAAGGAGCGTCTCCCCCCCATCGTTCAGCCCGAACACTGAGATCCAGCGCCGAGGGCCTTCTGGCGGTTCCCTCATTGCGAGAACTGAGGTTACAGGGAACCAGACAGAGGGCCTTCTCGGTAGTGGCACCCACCCTGTGGAACACCCTCCCTTCAGATGTGAAGGAAATAAGCAGCTATCCTATCTTTAAAAGACATCTGAAGGCAGCCCTGTTCAGGGAACTTTTTAATATTTAATGCTGTACTGTTTTTAACACTTGATTGGGAGCCGCCCAGAGTGGCTGGGGAGACTCAGCCAGATGGGCGGGGTATAAATAATAAATAATTATTATTATTATTATTATTTATTATTTATTAATTCAGGAAAGGGCAACCAAAATGATAACAGGCTTGGAGTGGCTCCTCTATGAGGAAAGGTTGCAGCATTTTAGTTTAGAGAAAAGGCGAGTAAGAGGCGAGATGGTAGAAATTTAGAAAACGATGCATGGCATGGAGAAAATGAACGAAGAAAACTTTTCCTCCCTTTCTCCTAACACTAGAAGTCGTGGACGTCCAGTGAAGCCAAATATTTGAAGATTCAGGACTGGTAAAAGGAAGTACCGTACTTCTTCTTGCAGTGGGGCTGCCCTTGAAGCTGATCCAGAGACTCCAGCGGGTGCAGAATGCCGTGGCGAGGCTCCTTATGGGGTCCTTGCCACGGGATCACGTTCATCCAGTGCTTTACCAACTGCACTGGCTCCCGAAGGAGTACAGGGTCAGGTTTACGGTGCTGGTTTTGACCTTTAAAGCCCTATGCGGCCTAGGACCCACGTACTTATGGGACTGCCTCTCCTGGTATGCCCCACGGAGGACCTTAAGGTCCACAAATAACAACATTTTGGAGGTCCCAGGTCGCAAGGTGGTTAGATTGGTCTCAGCTAGGGCCAGGGCCTTTTCAGTACTGGCCCCGACTTGGTGGAATGCCCTGTCACAAGAGACTAGGGCCCTGCGGGACATGACATCTTTCCGCAGGGCCTGCAAGACAGAGCTGTTCCGCCTGGCCTTTGGTTTGGACTCAGTCTGACCCTTATGTTTCTCCCCCCTTATGGTCTTGATCTATCGGCTACTTTTAAAATGAGGCTGCATTTTAAATTGCTTTTTAACTTGTATTTTAAATTGGGGTCCCCCCATTATGTTTTTACTGTGATTTTATTGGTGTTAGCCAACCTGAGCCTGGCTCTGGCCAGGGAGGGTGGAATATAAATAAATAAAGTACATTTACTGTGATTTATCTGCAGTCTTCTCAACGGGCCACCCTGTAACAAAATTCTCCAGGCTGCTCGCGAGAACGGGATTTAATTAAAACAGGTTGAATTGAAACGAGGGTATGATTTTTAATGCATTTTAAACATATCGTGCCAGTTTAGGTTCACCAAGGACAGAGAACCTCAGCCCCCTGAAAACGACACAAACACACAATTCCCATTCCCCAGGGAAAAGGCTGACTGCCGGACCTTGTCCAAACTTACGGAATCTTAGAATTGTAGAGTTGGAGGGGCACCCAAAGGCCATCCAGTCCAACCCTCTGCAATGCATCACAACTAAAGACTTTATTATTATTATTATTATTATTATTATTATTATTATTATTATTATTATTATTAAACTACAGAACTCACTGCCACTGTAGGCAGTGCTGGCCACCAACCTGGGTGGCTTTAAAAAAGGATGGGGCAAAATCCCTGCAGGAGGAAAAGGCTATCACTGACTTCTAGCCACAATGGCTAGGCTCTGTCTCTTCTGAAGACCAGTTGCTAAAAACTACAGGAGAGGAGAGGGCTCTTGTGCTTGAATCCTGCTTGCAAGTTTCCCACTGGGGCATCTAGTTGGCCCCTGTGAGTACAGGAGCCTGGACTGGAAGGGCCCCTGGCCTGACCCAGCAGCCTCTCCTTGGGTTTTCTTCTCACCCAGCCAAACCCTGCAAATGTTGTTGCTTTTGAGAGACAGAGAGAAAGAGATCCCTTAATGGAATTGGCAGCGCCTGTCACTTTCCACCTGTTCCAAGCCCGAGGCAGATTGTACAGCTTGATTAATTTTATGTACGGGAAAAGGAGTGTGCTGGGCTTATTTTGGCCAGCAAACTTGCCTGCTTTCAGGACCGGGGGTTAGTTTCCCGCATTGCCAAATGACGGCTGAAAAACAGTGCCTCTGAGGTTGAGCAGAGTGCAGTCCCGCCATTAAGATCACCCCAACTTTCCCCCATACCTCTGGAATAAGGGGCCAAAGGTCCAATGTTCACCTAGCCCTAGCACATCTCCTGTTTTCTACAAGTTAGGCGCTGGAGGGAAGGGGAGGTTTTTCTGTTAATCATGCACCTCAAGGCTTGGGCAATTCATCAGCTCTTAAGTAGCCTCCTGCCTAATGTCCTCCTGCCAAGAGACCTGGTCGCCTGGGGGGGGGGCGAGGTGGGCCTGTGGCTGGCTAGATGTTGCTGGGCTCCCAGTTCCCATCAAGGCAATTGTCAAGGGAGATGGGAGTTCAACAATATCTTGAAATTCAGAGGCTCCTCACCCCTGCTGTACATAAGAACATCAGAAGAGACCACTGGATCAGGCCACAGGGGGCCAATCCAGTCCAGCCTCCTGTTCTCACAGCGGCCAAGCAGGTGCCCATGATGGGAAACCCACAAGCAGGATTTGTGTACTGTAGGCGACAGTAGTTTCTATAGTGCCTGCTGTGCATAGGCGCCGACTCCATGGGGCTTGAGGGGGCCCGAGCCCCCTCAAAAATTCGTTTGGGGGGGCTCAGCCCCCCCAATAATCTCGGGCGGCGGTGGGCGCGTCCGCGGCTTTTATAGGGCGCCCGGCGCGCACCAGCTCGATAACGGGCACCGGCACGGCGGGGGGCGGCGGGCCGGGGGAGGGGGGCGGCCGGCCTGTCTCCTTGGCAACCCCATTGAGCAGCGCCGGCTCCCCCGGGAGGGCCATCCCCCCCCCCGCGCCGCCGATCGCCAACACCGCCGACGCTGTGGCTGCCCGAGCCCGAGCCCGAGCCGAAGCCCGAGCCTGAGCCGAAACCCGAGCCCGTCAGGAAGGAAGGAAGGAAGGAAGGAGAAATGGGGAGGGAGACGAGGGAGGAAAATTGCGCGCAGGGTGAAGAAAGGAGAAGGGCGAACGAGACGAGCTTCCAACCCAAAAAAGGGCTGGAAGACTGGGAGGATGAAGGATCGGGAAAGAAAGCGACGCCTTCCCCGCCCGCGACGTCGCCCGCTTGTCATTGGCAGCGCAGCGGGCGCCCAGAGGGGCTGGGCACCGGCACAGGGCCGCTCTGCAGCCGCGGAGGACAGCTGCGCAGCTAGCAAGGTGTGCCGCGTAGAGCGCGGCCCTTGTGTGGCCCGGTGGCCAGGCAAGCTCGGGCGGGGACCCCCATGCGAATCTAAGACGGGAGAAGAGGGCAGAGCAAAGGGGGTCCCTTCCCCAACCTCCGGCTCTGAGACTTCCCTGCGCCCCAGAAAAGCGAAAGGATTTTCTCTTCTTCTTTTTTTATAAATATTTTATTAAGTTTTCAAATACAAAGTTAGAAACATACACTGAAGAAAAAAGTAAAAGAACAAGAAAAAGAAAAAAAGAAAAAGAAGAAAAGAAAACCAACCATTCAACACATTTTTTATATAACTAACTGGACTTCCTCGCATCTCCCTTACCCTGCATTCTTTATAATAAAGATATCAGCAAATTATTACCTTGTTTCGTACCTTATTTTGTACTTTTCAAATACTATACCTCTAAATTTAACATACTTTTCATCACTTACTTATATCTTAAATTAAACATAGTATTACCTTAGATTTTGACCTTTTCTTACTTAAAATATAATTTCCTGTTTCCCAAATCTAATTGCTGAAGCTATAGTTTCCAAATCGTGTAAATTTTTAACATTCATACAACTTATATTGTTTTTGTAAATAGTCCTTAAATTTTTTCCAGTCCTCTTCTGTTGTTTCTTCTCCCAAATCTCGGATTCTGCCAGTCATTTCAGCCAGTTCCATGTAGTCCATCAATTGCGTCTGCCACTCTTCCAGTGTGGGCAAATCTTGTGTCTTCCAATATTTTGCGATAAGTATTCTTGCTGCTGTAGTTGCATACATAAAGAAAGTTCTATCCTTCTTTAACACTTTCTGGCCAACAATGCCCAAGAGGAAGGCCTCTGGTTTCTTGGGAAAGGTATACTTAAATACCTTTTTTAACTCATTATAGATCATTTCCCAGAAGGCCTTCACTTTTGGACAAGTCCACCAGAGGTGAAAGAATGTCCCTTCAGCCTCCTTACATTTCCAACATTTATTATCAGACAGGTGATATATTTTTGCAAGCTTGACTGGGGTCATGTACCACCTATAAATCATTTTCATAATATTTTCCTTCAAGGCATTACATGCCGTGAATTTCATTCCGGTGGTCCATAACCTTTCCCAGTCCTCAAACATGATGTTATACCCAATATCCTGAGCCCATTTTATCATGGCTGATTTGACTGTCTCATCCTGAGTGATTTTCTCTTCAACCTGCCCTCCATCCTCTTGCAGAAAACTCTTTGCCTGCCCTGCTCGTATCTCGTTTTTGCTTTTTAATTCCACACACGCACCCTTCGGACTTCGTGGCAATCGGGCGCGCGGGTGCGTTTCCTAAGAGAGTGAGGACCCCCGCCTCCTCCCCACCTGCTCCCTCGCCAGCCAGCCAGCCGCGCGCCCTAGCCGGAGAGCCCCGGCCGTCCCCGTCGCGCAATCGGCTGGATCTCCCTTCAGCAGGCCGTGCTCACAACTCGGCCCAGGGACCCCCAGCAGCGGATCTCCGGCTCAGCTGAAGAATCCGGCAACAAGCCCCCTCCTCCCCAATCGCTCCGCCAAAATACGCTCCAAAACCCCCCAGATAGGCCGCCGGCCGCCAAGTCTCGTGGCGCCCTGAGCGAGGGTCTCTCCCCAACACTGCCACCTCGAACTGCGTTCTCCTGGCTACCCGAGCGAACCAGCGGCAGGACCCCGGTATGGGCCCCCCCAATATTTTTTATAAGTCGGCGCCCCTGCTGCTGTGCACCTCTGACGGAAGCAGTATACTGGGGAAGGTGGTTTAGTGTGTTCCAGTGTGACTTCTCCTTCCCAGAATGGTTGGGTGTGCAAATTCTGCACCAAGACCAGTTGGCTGTTGCAATGCAGAGGAGCTTTAGAGCCTTCCATGAATCGGCTTGTTCTGGATAGGGGAAAGAGAGAGTCTCCAAACCTAACCCCTGGACCCCCGCTTTTGCTGTCTTCGCTCTGCAGCAATACTTGTTCTGCTTAAAGGGAGAACTGCTTCCCCACTCTGTCCCAAAGCTGAGGCTCCAGATCTGGGCCTGACCCTGCATTTCATGCTTGGAGCGCAGGAGCCTGGCGGTGCTCCAGCCCTGCTCCGACGCTCCTTCTCCCAGCTAGTCGCTCTGCCTCCTTCCTTCTCAGAGATGCCTCGGCGGCCCATACAGGAAGAGACAGGTGCCACCGCGTGCGTAAGGCTGCCAAGGGTGGCATGATGGGGCATGCAGGCATAGGGCCCCACCCCGGGCACCGAAAGGGGCAGGTGAGCAAGTTGGATCACAGCGGCTTTTCACGCCACAGGCAGAGCTTAGCAGCCTCTCTCGGAGTGTTCCTAACAGGGAAAGAGTGTGAGGAGCACGGCTTCAGCTTTGGTAGGAGTGATACCTAGTGGTTAGAGCAGGCATGGCCAAACTTGGCCCTCCAGCTGTTTTGGGACTACAACTCCCATCCTCCCTAGCTAACAGAACCAGCTGTCAGGGATGATGGGAATTGTAGTCCCAAAACAGCTGGCGGGCCAAGTTTGGCCATGCCTGGGTTAGGCAAGGAGGTGTGTGAATCAGCATGCTGGGATTGTGGCCTGCTTTAAAGGCTCTAAAGGGGGTGATGGAAAATGGATCCCAGCTGCCTCCTGTTCCTTGCGCAGCAAAAGACGGAAATCTAGCTTCTGGTTCATACCTTCCCACCAAGAGGGCTCTTGTGCACAGATCTTGCTTGCGGGTTTCTGATTGGGACATCTGATTAGCCACTATGAGAACATGATCCTGGACTAGAAACCGGGATGGCTTCTGTAAATTCGGGAATGTCCCTGGAAAATAGGGACACTTGAAGGGACTGTTAATGGGATGGGATGAGAAATGTGTGCACCTTTCAGTGCTTGTTGGACTCAAGCTCCCATCATCCCTGACCATTGCCAGGGGATGATGGGAGTTGGAGTCCAATGACATCACAGGCTTCCTGCTGCTGCTGTGAGTTGGCCACACTATCCTGGCCAGCTCTGCCAGGCAATCTCAGAAACGATCCATTCCGCATTTTGGTGCTGTTAATCAGGAACCCACTTGCCCCCCCCCATGTACTTCAGGAATGGGTCACCTGCGGTGCTCGCTTCGGCAGCACATATACTAGGAATGGGTCACCTGCGTTCTCCCAGGTCTTTATGAACTCCCATCAGCCTCAGACAGCAGGGCCAGTGGTCAGGAATTATGAGATCTGTAGTCCAATAACATACCCTCCCCCCAAAAACCCTCCACCCCTTAGTTGCGCAACTGCAAAGACTCAGGAAATTGTTCCGTTGTTGTTTTTTGTAATTAAATTACATTGTTTTGCACCAAGCTTAGCTGTATTATAATCCGCTTTGTCAAGGCTGTTTGCTTTGAGAATATAACTAAATAAATAGTGTCCACACACGGATCAAGACACCTGTCTCTTGTTTCTCAACTGTAAAATACACAAAATATTTTCTGCATGCTTAATTCTTTGATGGATGGTGTCATCCGAAAAGTCGCTTCAGAGTCGGTTGGCTTCCTTTGACTTGTGTTTAGAGATCTCCGGCATGGCTTCGTTGGAACTGCAGCTTGTGATCACAACAGTGGGGCTACATGCCAGGGTTGTTACAAACCTCCCCCTGCCATGCTCTTGTGCAGTTTTGGAGCTGCTGGATAAAAAAAATGAAGTTATATATGGTACATCATGAAGAACCCTAGCCGGGAGGGCAAGAACCACCTTATTACCATTGCTACTACTCTGGGAGCTGTTTCTGGCTGAAGAGACAAAAATGACTAAATAGATAAAAATAGGAATAAAAGCTTTTGCTGGCGTCACTTTGGGTTGCACATAAACCAGACTGGTGCCTGCAGCTTAGGATAAGCTTTGCAAGACGTTGGCTGTACGAACTGGAGGTTTAGAATTAACAACTAGAGCGAGTCATCTCCTGTTTCCTGAATTCAACAGCTTTGCTGAATTTTGGCTGAGCGTGAAGGCTCTGCAGCTTTGTAAGGGGAAATCAAAATTTCAGAATTTGCAAAGCATTTCCCTTTCGAATTGCTCATATATCACTGACCTGTCCCAGCTACAGTATTGCAGTGACTGTGCGGAGGAAGAGATTTGGTTCTGAGAAACCAAGCGCAGGTGCTCAGAGGCTGTAGGATGAGCAGGAAATGTGTGTGGATGTTGTTTTTTTAACAACGAAAGGCTCTGTGACAGATTAGGGTCCCATAAAATGTATACACCACTTGATTATTTTTTAAAAAAAACCTCAAAGTGGTTTACAAAAGAGATAAAACAATGAAATTGTCAATAAGAAAAATGAACAACAAGAATATAAGACTTTCAAAAAGCTAAAATAACAATAGACTAAAACTGGAATCGGCTAAACAGCTGGGTGGTCCAAATGAAAATGTTTTTAGAAGATGCTGAAAAGAGTACTGTAGGGAGGGAGTTCCGAAGTTTAGGTACTGCCACACTAACAGACTGAGTCCTTACAAATGTGGAACAGGCAGGTATTATGTGGAACAGTGCCAGTGTACATGAGGGCCGGTTTTGGAGAGAGTCTTCATGTACTCATCTTTTTCTTCTTTAATTACGGCCAATGGATACCCCAGTAAAACCAGGGGGGCCCTTCCTGTCTCTTATTCTTCTTCCAGCCTCCCCTTTCGCCACCAAGGCCAAGCAGCTGCGCTTGCGAAGGGATGACTTTGAGATTCTGAAGGTGATCGGACGAGGGGCTTTTGGCGAGGTGAGTGCCAGTGGCGGGCGCTGTCTTTGAGGGGGACATAAAAACACCTGCCCTGCGAGGATGGGCATTTTGACCAGGGCTGCCCGCCCTCCCTGCTACAGAATTTTAAAGGATGAGACCACACACCCCCTTCCCTGTCTGAAGCTTTTGCTGGAATAAATTTGACCCAGGACAATTCTTTGCAAGTTTACGCAGGTGCAAGTCCCATGGGCATATTCCTTATGGGCAAATGCCTGGGATAGTGGCCCTTCATTCTTTTAAGTTCAGAAAGGGCAGGTTCTGAATTGATCTGCAAACGAATGCATCCTTTTTCCAAAATCCCAGGCTTTATGAGACCCTCAGCCCCACCCCACAGGGTCTGGGGGAGGCAGAGGTATATTTCTGAGCCTAGAGGTCCAATCTAATCTTACTGGCTATCGCCCAGCCACACTGGCAAAGATGGGCCAGAGGTTTTTGCACCAGAAAGCATGATGGTCACTTTTTAAAACAGCGTACTCTATCATGGACAATTGGCTGTGCTTTAATGATGACCCAAAGTCTGCCACCAGAGTAGGCTGGGGAGAAAATGGGTGACGGTCTAAGTGTTGTTGTCCCCCTCTGCACCAGGTGGCGGTTGTGAGAATGAAACAGACAGAGGAGGTTTATGCCATGAAGATTCTACACAAATGGGAAATGTTGAAGAGAGCAGAGGTATGTGCCCCCGTCATGTGCCAGGCCCTGTCTGAGAAGCAGAAGACGTTTCTTTCAAGGCTGATGAGTACAGAGCCTTTGGGGGGGGGTCCATTTAGCACAAGAGTGGGGAGCCAGAAACGAAAAATAAAATGAATTCCCTTTAGATCTTAGCTCCTTTCTCTCTGCCTTTTCCTCCCTGCAGACGGCTTGCTTCCGGGAGGAGAGAGACGTGCTGGTCCGTGGGGACAGGCAATGGATCACCACCTTGCACTTTGCCTTCCAGGACGATCACTACCTGGTGAGCCTCATTGCACAATGCAGTGCTGGGGGAGAAATGGGAGGTGGGAGAGACTTTTCTATCGGAAGGCATCATGCCATCTTCCTCACCTTGGTGACCTCAAGGTGTTTTGGGCTGCAAGGGTCATTGCCCCTGATTATTGGCCCTGGCTGGCTGGGGCTTCCCAAAACACCTGGAGGGTACACCAAGTTGACTAACACTGCTCTTGGGTCTTAGAATTATAGCAGAGGGTACCCCCAAAGGTCATCCAGCCCAGCCCCCTGCAATGCAAGAATCACAACTAAACTGAAGAGTTCCTGGCAGGTGGCCATCCAACCTTTGTTTCGTCTTGGGCAGAGAGGAGATTTCCCCCAGCCCTCCTCTCTGGTAAACTGGAGATGGCGGAGATTTGAACCCAGGACCTTCCTCGTTTGAAGGCAACAGAGAGTCAGTGGATGTGTGAGCCCTGCTGAGTCCTACCCCCCAGCCCACCGTTCTTTTGTTCTTCTGTAATTCACTCCTCCTTTCCGCAGTACCTAGTGATGGATTACTACGCAGGAGGGGACCTCCTCACCCTCCTCAGCAAGTTTGAGGACCGCCTGCCTGAGGACATGGCTTGCTTCTACCTGGCTGAGATGGTCCTGGCCATTCACTCCCTCCACCAGCTCCAATATGTTCACAGGTAAGTTTGTCTGCCTGGCTCTGGAGCTGGCAGGGAAACGCCCTCCTGCCTCAGCTTCCTCACTCCCAAAATGGGGAAGAGTGGCATCTGGTCTCCCTACTAACCCCAAGTGGAAGCAGAAGATATTGGCATGCAGGCAGAGTTTCCTCTTCTCTCCCTTTTATCTGTTTCCAGATTAAGATCTTTAGAGGCCCTAAACACTTAAAATATTTTGGTGGCCCCATATATATCTAATTCAAAATATGAACAATCATAAAATTTTATTTTTTGAAATGAAATAAAACCTGCAGTAAGGTGGATACTTTTGTATACTTTCACTTTACTTATATTTGAGATTTTTTTTTCTCCTTTTTCTAATTGCAAAATCTTTGATCAGATCCTCAGACTAATCTTACGTCACACATCTTCTTGTATGGTTAGTTGAGATAAGGCATCCAGTCTTCCTTGTTGCAGTTGTTTTGTTGGGACTTTTAACTGAGAAAACGAACACCTAGCTGAGCTATTTGTGACTATCAACGTTAAAAATCCTGCAGTGGAAAATTTCTTCCCTCGATGCCCTAAGCACGTGCTTATTTTGCTTAATGGTTAATCCAGCCGTGGCTTTCATCCCAGCCTGCCAGACTCTCCTTCCTCTGGAAGACAGAAGTGGGACTCTTGGGGTCCCTCTGGCCCACAGACCCTCAATGAGTCCCAGTTTCAGGCCCCGTCCCTTCTGCCACTGACCCCCGGGACTCTTGCTCACCACTGTGGGTCCCCCCTCTGCAGGGACATCAAGCCGGACAACATCCTCATCGACACCAACGGGCACATTCGTCTGGCCGACTTTGGCTCCTGCCTGCGCCTGCATTCAGATGGCATGGTGAGTGTCGGGGGGGGGGGGGCTGAGAATCACTAGGACTGACTCTGACCCTGACCCTCCTGCTTGGGTGCAACCTGTGATGAATGGTCCTTGGGGTGTGGTGACCCTCAAACCCCCAATCTAGAGGAGGTTGATTTACGATATGATACAATACGATAATCTTTATTGTCATTGTCCCATGCAAAACAACAAAATTGAAGAAATCTACACCAGACATTCAAAAACCAACAAGCCTGTTATCCCAGCCTGGTTAACCCCCTAAAAACTCTGATACCCCATAATTAAATACAATATACTCCCACAGAGACTACCTTACACTGCATTTAAAACCAAAATCACATTTGGATAAAAACTGTTTCTCAGGCGGCTAGTCCTAGTCCTAGTCTTTATAACCCTGTACCTCCCAGAAGGCAGAAGCTGAAAGAGATTTATTTATATCCCAGCTTTTTCTCCAAGGAGCTCAAGGTGGGGCACACCCTTCTCCTCATTTAATCTCCACAACAACATCCCTGTGAGGTTGGTTAGACAGAGATGCAGGGACTGAGGTCAAGGTCACGCCCAGTGGGCTTCATGGCTGAGTGAGGGGATTCGAACCTTGGTCTCTCCCAGGTCCTAGTCCAGGGGGCAGCAAACTTTTTCAGCAGGGGGCCAGTCCACTGTCCCTCAGACCTTGTGGGGGGGCCGGACTATTTTTTTTGGGGGGGGGGAATGAACGAATTCCTATGCCCCACAAATAACCGAGAGATGCGCTTTAAATAAAAGCACACATTCTACTCATGTAAAAACACCAGGCAGGCCCCACAAATAACCCAGAGGTGCATTTTAAATAAAAGGACATGTTCTACTCATGTAAAAACACGCTGATTCCCGGACCGTCTGCGGGCTGGATTTAGAAGGCGATTGGGCCGGATCCAGCCCCTGAGCCTTAGTTTGCCTACCCATGTCCTAGTCCGACCTTCCAACCACTACATCGCACTGCCCATCGGGGAACGATGCAGCTGAGCTGGAGTCCAGATTCTCTCCCTTCTCTGCCCCCTCAACCCCCAGGTGGAGTCTCCTGTGGCTGTGGGGACCCCTGATTACATCTCCCCAGAGATCCTGCAGGCCATGGAGGACAGGAAAGGGAAATACGGCCCCGAGTGTGACTGGTGGTCCCTGGGGGTCTGCATGTACGAGCTGCTTTTTGGGGAGACCCCGTTCTATGCCGAGTCCTTGGTCGAGACCTACGGCAAGATCATGAACCACGAGGTGAGTGGGGCAGAGCAAGGTCAGGATGGGGGTAGGGGAGGCAGCAGTGGGGCAGCAGAGCAAACGGGAGAATTGGTGGTGGGCCTGTTTTCCTAATGCCTTCTGTGTGTAATCTTTGGATACGGCTGGGGAGGGGGAGGAGGGCTGATCCCACCGTTGGGTTGGCCAGAGGGGCCGCCGAGGTGAAATGCCACTTTGGTTCAGGGGCACCATCAGGTGGGGGGGGGGAGAGACTATAGGGCAGAGACCTTGGGCTTTACTTAGCAGAATTGGCTGGACAGACCCAAACCACAGGCAGGTGGGTTTATGAGGTTTAGAAGGAAGCAAATTTATTTATTTATTTATTTACTTACCTACTTACCTACCTACCACCTTTACCCCTCACCCACCGTGAAGCTCAAAAGTGTGGTGCATGTGGTTCTCCTCCTCCTCATTTAACCCCCACAACAACCCTGCGAGGTAGATTAGGCTGAGAGGCAGTGTCTGAGTTCAAGCTCATCCCCCAGTGAGCTTCATGGTGGCAAGAGTAGGAATTTGGGCTCTGGTGTCTCTCCCAGGTCTTAGTCTGACCCTCTAAACCAGCCTTTCTCAACTTGTGGGTCCACAGATGTTGCTGAACCACAACTCCCATCACCCCTAGCTAGCAAGGCCAGAGCTCAGGGATGATGGGAGTTGTAGTCCAACAACATCTGGGGACCCACAGGTTGAGAACCACTGCTTGAACACTCAGCCACATGGTCTCTCTGTTTTATTTTTATATTTCTATCCCTTATTTCCTCTGAGGAGCTCAAGGCGGTATACTTCGCTCTCCTCTATCCCATTTAATCCCCACAACAACAACAACAACAACAACCTTATAAGATAGGTTAGGGTTGAGAGGCAATGACTGGCCCCAAGGGCACACCTAGTGAGCCTCATGGCTGAGTGGGGATTCAAACCAGGGCCTAGGCCAACACTCAAACCGCTACACCACATGTTATTGCTCCCTCAAGACTGGGGGTGGGGGTGGGGGTGCAAGACCAAAAGATCTGGCATAGAAAATGACTCCCTTACCCCCTGTTTCTCTCCTCTGGCTCAATCTTTGCTTATGCTCCTGAAGGGAGCATAGGTATTCCTCTCCTTTTATTAAGTTTGTACGCTGTCCTTCCTCCCAAAGGAGTGTGGTGAAGTCAACATCAAAATGTTAAAAGGATACAATTCAGAATACAGTGGTACCTCAGGTTAAGAACTTAATTCGTTCCGGAGGTCCGTTCTTAACCTGAAACTGTTCTTAACCTGAAGCACCACTTTAGCTAATGGGGCCTCCCGCTGCCCCGCCGCTGCATGATTTCTGTTCTCATCCTGAAGCAAAGTTCTTAACCCAAGGTACTATTTCTGGGTTAGCAGAGTCTGCAACCTGAAGCGTCTGTAATCTGAAGCGTATGTAACCCAAGGTACCACTGTAAAACAAAACTCTTAATCTCAGGGTTATGGGTTCGAGGCCCATGTTGGACAAAAGATTTCTGCATTATAGGGGGTAGGACTAGATGACCCTCATGCCCCCTTCCAACTCTATGATTCTCTGAAAAACCTATTTCAAACATTCAAAAACACTGGATACAGACATAAGAAGAGCCCTGGAGAATCAGGGCAGTGGCCCACCTAGTTCAGTATGCAGATTTATTTTAAGTTCCCAGCAATCTCTACCTCAGGGCTTTTTGATATGCCCTCCTTGCCCCCACAAGCGTGGAGGATGCCTGTTACCTGCTGCGCCCCCTGATTCCCCCTTGGCATCTCTCACACTCAGGACCACCTGCAGTTTCCGACGGACATCACCGACGTCTCGGAGAGTGCCAAGGACCTCATCCGAGGGCTGCTGTGCCGGCAGGAGCTGCGCCTGGGCCAGAAAGGCATTGAGGATTTCAAGCGCCACCCCTTCTTCAAAGGCATCGACTGGGACAACATCCGCAAAAGTCCCCCGCCCTACTTGCCCGAGGTGGCCAGCCCGGCCGACACATCCAACTTCGACGTCGATGATGACATGATCAAGGAGTCGGTATGGGAGGAGCTTGTCTCACTTTCAGGGCTGTTCTAATACAGTGGTACCTCGGGTTAAGAACTTAATTCGTTCCGGAGGTCCGTTCTTAACCTGAAACCGTTCTTAACCTGAGTTACCACTTTAGCTAATGGGGCCTCCCGCTGCCGCCACGCGATTTCTCTTCTCATCCTGAAGCAAAGTTCTTAACCCGAGGTACTATTTCTGGGTTAGTGGAGTCTGTAACCTGAAGCGTCTGTAACCTGAAGCGTCTGTAACCCGAGGTACCACTGTATAGATGTTATACGTGGGGCTGCCTCTGAAGGCGGTTTGGAAACTTCAGCTGGTTCAGAGTTCAACAGCCAGGTTGCTCACCCAGGGTAAGACTGTCTGAGCATATAACCCCAATCCTGGCCCAACTGCACTGGTCACCTGTTAATTTCCGGGCCCAATTCAACATTGCTGGTTTTCCCTATAAAGTCCTCTGTGGTTTAGGACCCCAATACCTCAAGGACCACCTCTCCACATAGAAACGGACCCAGACCCTGCAATCGTCATCTGAGGCCCTTCTTCATGTGCCCCCTCCACCAGAGGTCCAGAGGGTGGCGACATGAGAACAGGGTCTTTTCAGTGGTGGCTTCTTATTTGTGGAATGCTCTCCCAGGGAGGCTCGTCTGACGCCATCATTGCATATCTTTAGGTGCCAGGCATTCCTCTTCAAGCAGGACTTTGGCTGTCAATGGTCTATAACCTTTTAAAGTGTGTTGGTTTTAATATTTTCCCTGCGCTTGTTGTTTTGTTTTTGGGAAAACGCCTGTGGCGAGAGGAGGCATCTAAATAATAATAATAATAATAATAATAATAATAATAATAATAATGGCAATGTGCAAGGGGTGGGGTGAGTGCTAATCATTTCACAGCCATAACAGTGCCACCCATTCCCAAGAGGGGAGGTGCAGCACATTCAGGAAAATTGCAAGGTTTGCAGAAGTATTGTTGCTGTTGGTGTGTGTGTGTGCCCCTTGAAGTTCCTTCTAACCCTGCGATTCTATCAATTTTCCCCTTCCTTCCTAGGAAACACTTCCGCCTGTATCCCACGCTGCCTTCTCTGGCCACCACCTGCCTTTTGTGGGATTTACCTTCACTTCTGGGAGGTATGTGGAGTCTCCATTTTATTCTCACACATTTCAGTATATGCGGTGGGATTTGGGGCTGGGGGTAGTGGGTGGGATCTGACAGAGAAAGTAGCTTGAGGTCCCCCTTTGTAGCTGAGAGAGGATTTGAACCCTGGATTTGAGCACCCCCAGCTCAGCCTTCTAACTGCTACTCCTCAATCTCAGCTTTGGCAAATGTGAAGCCTCGCCAATTTGTTTCACTCACCCTCGTTGGTTGTTTGCCCGAGGCTTGCTATGTTCATGCAAATGTATGCAAAACAGACAAGGGCCCTGACCCTGCAACCGCCTCTCGTTATCCCCTGCAGCCTCCTCTCTGAGAGGCACCCGGCCTCCCCCTCCAGCACTGCCCGCCTAGAGAAGAGAATCCGCCACCTGGAACGGGAGAAAATGGAGCTGGCTCGGAAACTGCAAGGTACTTATTTGCCATATGCCACATCTATCTGTCTGTCTGTCTGTCTGTCTGTCTGTCTGTCACATTTCTGGGAGTTGCAGTTTTGTAAGGGTGCTGAGAGTCGGTAGGAGCAGTGGCGTAGCGTGGGGGGTGCAGGGGGGGCCGGCCGCACCGGGTGCAACATCTGGGGGTTAGGGTTAGGGGGCGCAAATCCACGGGTTAGGGGGCGCAAATTACTTGCCTTGCCCCGGGTGCTGACAACCCACGCTACGCCACTGGGTAGGAGACTGCTCATTCCCCTCCCAGAACCACAATTCCCAGAGGGGTTTAACAACCAATCCCTCACCCCAGGGAACTCTGGGAATTGTAGCTCTGTGAGGGGAATGGCAAGGTTTCCTCACAACTCCCAGCACCCTAAAAAACCACAGCTCCTAGACTTCTTTGGGGAGGGGGGAACCATGGTTGTTTAAAGTGGTGCTCATGTGCCCTAAGCTTACTGTGCAGTTGGGGGTCTAAATTTCAAGTCTAGTTTGGCCCTGAATAATGCCTTCAAAATAACCGTCAACTGACTCAGGAAGGACCTGTCTCTCACTGACAGTGAACCACAATGGCTCCAAAAGCCAAGATGGAGATCTGGACTACAACTCCCATCGTGCTTGGCCATTAGCCATGCCGGCTGGGGTTGTTGGGAGCTGGAGTCCTGCCACATCTGGAGGGCAGAGGTCCCCCATTCCTGCTCTGTGGGGCTCAGAGGCTTGGGGGCAGGCAGTGGGAAGGGACCTATCCTGCTCACGGGCTTCCCTTCGGAGCATCTGGATGCTGGGCTGGGCAGACCGTGGAGCTCATATTGTGTTTTTTCACCCTTATGTCACCCCTGTGCAGATTCTCTGGCAAAATCCCCTTCCAAGACTCTGGCCAAGGACTCTGAGTTCAGGAGCCTCCAGAACGAGATGGCAGCTTTGCAGAAGCAGTTGGCAGGTACCTGGGCGCTGGTGGGGCTTCGGGAGAGACAAGGCCTTCTCCTCCTATTCCTCCCTGAGCTCTTAAGGGCGCAGGGGGCAGCCTGCCCTGTCTTTAGGCAGAGGGAAATGACCCTTTCAGGTGCAGAATTATTATTTTTACTACTACTACTACTACTACTACTACTACTACTACTACTACTATTAATAATTGTAGCCCGGTTTAGGGAAGTCTTTAATATTTAATGCTGTATTGTTTTTAACACTTGATTAGAAGCTGCCCAGAGTGGCTGGGGAAACTCACCCAGATGGGCGGGGTATAAATAATAAATTATTATTATTATTATTATTATTATTATTATTATTATACCCCACCCATCCAACTGGGTTGCCGCAGCCACTCTGGGCAGCTTCCAACATGATAAAAACACACCAAAACATCAAACAATAAAAACTTCCCAATACAGGGCTGCCTTCAGATGTCTTCGGGGAGACTTTTGCCCCATTTGGTAGGATCGCAGAATTGTAGCGTTGGATGGGAACCCGGGGGTCATCTAGTCCAACCCCCTGCAATGCAAGAACCACAGCTAATGGATCCTTGGCGCTTGGCTCAGAAGGTCACTGGTGCCGGCAGCTGGAAGGGAAGGGGGATCTCTAGATTGCATCTGGGGCTCATGTACCTTCCCTTCCAGAGAATCGGTTGGAGAGCGACAAGGTTCAAAGGCAGCAGCTTGACCGGGTGGAATCGAGACAGGTGAAGACCCTGGAGGAACGTGTGAGGATTCTGGAGGAGGAGAAGAATGAAGCACTACAGGTACCGTATACCACCTCGGTCCACTGTGGGGGATTTGGACCATCCCATCATAGCGTTGTGGTAGTTTTTGGCCAAGGAAAAGCATTGTCTGTTCTGCCAAAGAGAGCCCAGGAGCTCCTAGCCTTCAGATTCTGCAAGGGGGGGGGGCTCTAATAAGGACCTCAATGGGGTGTGGAGCCAAAATGAAGGACAAGGGGGAACTATCAGCATCCTCTGGGGAGCCCCAATGTTTGTTGAGGAGAACCAAACATGTGAAAAAACACTAGGGACACCCAGAAGAACTCAAAAAGGATTGAGCGTTCTTGATGGGATGTTAGAAGAATGGAAAATGGATTGGGGAGTGGGGAGTCAAAAGGAAGGAATGGGTGGCCGGCCGGCCTGTCGAACAGGAACCATTCCCCTTAGCGGGCAAGGGTATTCTGCAATGTTTTGTTGCAGGTTTCACTTCTTATAAAACGCCCCTCCATCCTGACTCTTCACCTGGAGAGATGCAATTTACGTTGTTCCCATTTTCGCAGCTGGCAAATCAAGGCTGATTTGCATCTTCACTAAAACGGGGTCATTTTAATAGGGTTTCATGGCAAACGCTTTAGCTATGGGAGGAGAATGAGGGGATTCCACATCATAAGCAATAGTTGCTTGGGGGGCAGGGATCTTAAAAATGAGGACTAGAAACAGTCCTCCTTTTTTGCTTTACACTAAAGCGTGTTCATTTTCGAGCTTCTGAACATTTTGAAGAATCTGGCTGATTATGTTCCAGTAAGCTAGAGCCCCAGATGCAGCCCCCTTCTGCAGAGAAGGCTCTCTCTCTCTTGGAGGCTTGAGCATGTGGGTCCAACTTCTACAGCGCCTTTATTTTGTTTTTATTTATATATTTCCTTTATATAACCCACCTTTTCTGCAAGGATCTCAGGCTGGTGCCCATGATTCTTTCCCTCCTCATTTAATCCTCACGACACCCCTGTGAGGTAGGTCAGGCTGAGAGGCAATGACTGGCCACCAAGGACACCCCCAGTGAGCTTCACGATGGCTGGGTGGAGATTCGAAGCCTGGTCACTCCCAGGTCCTGGTCCAACACTCTAACCACTACACCACCGCTGTCTCTTTTGGGGGGGGGCAGGATCTGGCCAAGGCCCAGGAGCAGCTCCAAGCTCAGGCCTGGGAGCTGCAGGAAGAACAGCTGCAGCACAAGGAGACCTCTGAGGAGCTGCAGAGTGCTGAGGCCAAGTGCGGGGAACTGCGAGCCCAGCTGCTGAGACACTCCCGGCAGCTGCGGGAGCGGCAGGAGGAGACGGAGGCAGCCTCGCGGAGGGTGGAGGGGCTGCGCAAGGAGCTGGCTCGCTCGGAGAGCGGGCGCAAAGAGGTACCCCCACATTTTATTTCGCCGTCCGTTCCTTGCATTTATATTCCTCCTTTCCTCCCCAAGGAGCACCAGGTAGCATACGCAATTCTCCCCCTCCTCGAATAATCTTCACCACAACCCTGCGAGGTAGGTTAGGCCGATGGGAGTTGTAGTCCAAAATACCTGGGAGAAGACCATTTGTGATTCTTAGATCCTGCATTTATTTTTATTTTGGGGCCTGATTCAGCAGCTAGGCTCTTACGGATAGCTCAATTTGGTTAGAGCGTGGTGCTTGCAGCGCCAAGGTTGCAAGTTCGATCCCTGTAAGGGAAAGCTGTATATTCCTGCATTGCTGGGGATTGGACTAGATGGGTCTTTCCCAACTCAATGATGATGATAATAATAATAATAATAATAATAATAATAATAATAATAATAATAATAATAATGTGATAAAACATCAGACATAAAAAACTTCCCGGAACAAGGCTGCCTTCAGATGTCTTCTAAAAGTCAGATACAGTGGTACCTCAGGTTAAGTACTGAATTCGTTCCGGAGGTCCATTCTTAACCTGAAACTGTTTTGAACCTGAAGCACCACTTTAGCTAATGGGGCCTCCTGCTGCCACCGCGCCACCGGAGCACGATTTCTGTTCTCATCCTGAAGCAAAGTTCTTAACCTGAAGCACCGTCTCTGGGTTAGCAGAGTCTGTAACCTGAAGCGTATGTAACCTGAGGTACCACTGTAGTTGTTTATTTCCTTGACATCTGATGGGAGGGTGTTCCACAGGGCGGGCGCCACTACCGAGAAGGCCCTTTGCCTGGTTCCCTGTAACTTCACTATGATTCTTTAGGGCCGTTTCCATAGATGCTAGATGTTCTTAGGACATATATCGCATGGATGCATGAAGGAAACTCTCAAGGAAGCCACTTCCTGGGCCTCTGTAGCCTCAGAAGCTGCTTGGGGATGGGGAGTAGGGCAGTAAAGACCCCAGAAATCTGAGCCCCCAGACCTTCTTCCCCCACCACAGTCAGGTGGCATCTACAATCAAGTGCTTCTTCTCTTTTGTAGCTGGAGGCTCGGATTGAGGGTCTCATGAACGAAGTCTCCAAGCAGCGGAAGGGGAGAGAGAGGGCCGAGCAGCAGCTGAGGAGGCTGAAGGAGGAGCAGGAGGAGCTGAGGGTAAATACAGCTTGGCAAAGTGGGGGAAGTGGGGAGGGAGATGCCCCACTGTGAAGAGGGTCATCATGCCAGGGGGGCATGGCAAAAGGCGGAGGGATGGGTCTGTTCCTGGCTTGTGCCAGTTTTGCAGGTAGGGGCAGTAGAGGCCCAGTATTGCCAACACTGACTGGCAGCAGCAGCAGCAGCTCTGCAGGGTTTTGGGCAGAGGACATTCCCAGCCCTCTCTGCAAACGCCAGAGGTGGTTGAACCTGAGGCCTTCTGCATGCAAGGCAGATGCTTTGCCCCTGAAATCTGATGGCCCTTTCCACGTTTTTATTCCATCTCATTTTCACTCTGTCCTGTCTTGTTTCCAATGCACTGCAAATTCCCACCCACCTCCAAATCACCAAAATTCAAGCTTTGGGAATATGCATTTCAACCTAAAGGGTGCATTTTTGAACACGTTCTATGCAACAACAACAAAAAAGTGCATTGGCATATGCGTTTTGGTACTTTTTTTTGAGCCAAGAACTGTGCTGCAAAATTTGGAGAAGTGCAAAAAAACCCCCAGAAGGCTACCTGCATATCTTTGCATTCCTCTGGGGAAAGAGGTCCAGGTAGGTTTGCATCTGCCCTCCTCTCCGAATGACTTTGCTGCCCCCTGCAGGTGAAACAGAACGCGTCCTTCTTCCTGGCCTCTGGCTCCAGGCGATCAGGAAGTGTTTCCTATACCACAAAGGAGGAGGTGCGAGGCCTGCGGGAGGCGCTGCAGACCAGGGAAAGGCAGCAGGAGGCCTTCCGAGCTGAGATTGCCCAACTCCAGGAGCAGCTGGAGAAAGCCAAGGCTGAACGGTGAGGAGAGGCAGGGATCCGCTTGGAAGTGGGGTGGCGAAAGGAAAATGGAGTGCAGTGGGTTGGTCAGAACAAAGGAATAGGAAAACTAGAATGGCATCTATTTTGTTAGGCCACAGGCCACAGCAGAATAAAACAGCAAAACATAACCCAGTATAAACTTCCAGAAGGCTGCAGAAATCACACTTGAAATCAGAACATTCCTGCATTGCAGGGGGTTGGAGTAGATGGCCTTTGGGGGCCCCTTTCAACTCTGTGATTCTCTGAACATTAATAATAATACTAATAATAATAATAATAATAATATTTTTTTATTTATACCCCGCCCTTCCCAGTTCAAAAAACCGAGCTCAGGGCAGCTAACAACAAATTTAAAACACTTAATTGAGACAACAAAAAACAGCATAAAACACAGTATAAAATGTGATGCATAAAAGATATACATGCATTCTGTGTCCCTGAAATAAACAAAGCTTTGCTTTAAAAACTAATAAACATTACTAAGAGGAAGAGAATATAAAAATCTGACAGGTGGCATCAGTAGATTTTGTCAGGATGCAGTCGTACTCTTGTGCCTTTATACCACAATGCCATCTTCACCGGCCAAAGAAACATGATCCTGGCATTTCCATTCTCTGCAAATGGCGTAGGGGGGACAGGTGATCCAGTGGTAAATGGGAACTATGGGCTGGATCCAGACTAAGTTCTCTTTGCATTTAGTTCCCATGGGAACTAGTGGGGCAGCTTAAGTCAGCCTTCCCGAACCTGGAGCTCTCCAGATATTTTGAACTACCGCTTCCATCAGCCCCATCTGAATGATGCGAGTAGTAGTCCAAAACAGCCTGGCTGGCTGGGGTGGATGGGAGTTGTAGTCCAAACATGCAGGGGGAGCGCTGGGCTAGGGAAATCTGGATCCAACCCAAAGAGACCACATTCTTAGGTTCACTCCCCAGCTCTCAGTTTGGAAAAGTTGACTCCCCATCTCTTCTCTCTCTCTCTCTCTCTCTCTCTCTCTCTGATTGCCTTTCCTTCCTAGTTGGGGAAATCTGGATCCAAAGGACTGGCACAAAGAACCACACAGTTTGCTGCCCAGGGAAGGTGTCAGTGCCCTGCATTTTGGAGACCAGGTATGCATACATTTACCTGTGACTCTTGGCTTTGTGGCCAGGGATGCAGCCTCTAGATTGTGGCTTCTGCAGGCGGCTTCTCCAGAGCCACACACTTCTCAGGTGTGATCCCAAAAAGTCAGGAAGTCCCCAGTCATCGCTTAAAATAACGCTGAAAGCATGAAGTCCTCCAAGTCCTTGATTCTGTGCTTTTAAATACTTGTCACCTGAATATGAGATCTCCAAGATCCTCAAACACAATGGTCATATAAGCCTCTTTCTTTATCTCTTTCTTTTTTACTGCAAAGTTCTCTGCAGGCTTATTCCTGCAGAAGTCACTCAACCCCACCTGGCAGAGGGAAGAGGGAAGCTTGTCTTCTTCACATCTGTCTTTGCTTTTTTCCTTTCCTGCAACAGGTGGATTCACTCGGCGCTGATAGCCCCCAACAGGATCAAGAACAGTGCTCTTCAGAGACCCACAAGTTAGCCTTTGCCAACTGGGAGATGCAGATCACGGACATCTTGCGGTGGTGAGTTACCAGCTGTGCACCTTCTCTGTGTAAGGCCTGTCACACGGAGCAGTGATGAAGAAGACAGGGGTGCACCTGAGCATAAGCAGAGTGGGTCCCCCTCCCATAGTCTCTGGTGATTCACCACAGCCTGCTCCCAGATTCAATGGGGAAGGCATAGCTTTCAGGCTTGAGCTGCAACACCTTTGTTTTGGCAAATTTAACCACTGCTTGTCCTCCGCAGTAGAGGCAGGGCATAACCTGTACCCCAGGCATAGCCAAACTCGACCCTCCAGATGTTTTGGGACTACAACTCCCATCATCCCTGACCACTGGTCCTGTTAGCTAGGGATGATGGGAGTTGTAGTTCCAAAACATCTGGAGGGCCGAGTTGGCCTATGCCTGCAGTAGCCACTGATAGCCATGCCCTCCATGAAGTGGTCTAACCCTCTTTTAAAGCCACCTAATTTGCTGGCCGTCACTGTGTCTTGTGGCCGTCACTACTACAGTGGTGCCTCGCAAGACGAAATTAATCCGTTCCGCGAGTCTCTTCGTCTTGCGGTTTTTTCGCCTTGCGAAGCACGGCTATTAGCGGCTTAGCGGCTATTAGCGGCTTAGCGGCTATTAACGGCTTAGCGGCTATTAACGGCTTAGCGGCTTTAAGAAAAAGGAAACAAACTTGCAAGAACTCGCAAGACATTTCGTCTTGCGAAGCAAGCCCATAGGGAAATTCGTCTTGTGGAACGACTTAAAAAACGGAAAACTCTTTCGTCTTGCGCGTTTTTCGTCTTGCGAGGCATTCGTCTTGCGAGGTACCACTGTACTGCAGCCCGTGTTTTGTTAGCCCCAAAATGGAAAACAAGCGAGGTCCCAACCAAAGAAGAGTGGCAGCTTAAGTTGGTAGAATACACACAGCTTGTAGACTTAACATATAGAATAAGAGAACAAGAAGAACATACGTTTAGAGAAGATTGGAAAACATTTATTTGAATATATGGGAAATAATTGGGTACAGCTGAAAACGCTGGCAGCATTAAGATAAATTCAACAGTGTAAATAAGCTTTGATGGGTGCAATAACGAAATACTGAATGGTATAGTTTTTGTAAAATATGCAGGGATTTATGATATGTAAAATGAACCATGCAAAGAGAAGGGAAGTCATTTCTAAAGGATGTAAAAATGAGTATTTTAAATTGTAAAACAGAAAATTCAGTAAGAATTATATACAAAAAAGAAGGGCCTTTTTCATCTGTCTTGAACTCTGTGTGCCTCTTTGCCTGCATCTCAGGGTGAGTGATGAGAAGGAGTCGAGGGGCTACCTCCAGGCCATGGCGACCCACATGATGGAGGAAGTGGAAGCACTGAAGCAGACGGGAGCACAGAGCCCCAAAACTCCGGTAAGAGAGCCTGTCTCGGAGCCGTGGACACCTTGAGAAACTGGGGAGGGGGGCTCTTTCCCCCTCTGCATGTCTCCCCCTTTGCAACCCACATTCTGGTTGCCCCAGTGAGAAGAAGCCCTTGCCCCCAGAGGCTCAGGATCCCTGGTAGGGATGGGGGCCTCTTCCCCCTTCCCCCTCTTCACACCCCACATTCCAAGAGCTCCAACAGTCCCAGGATCTCTGCTGACATTTCCCCCTGCTGCCTCCTGCTCCAGGACACCCTCTGGAAGGCGCGGCGGCTGCAGAAAGTGGAGGCGTCTGCCAAGTTGGAGCTGCAGTCGGCCCTGGAGGCCGAGATCCGGGCCAAGGGAGGTGTCCAGGAGGAGCTGGATAAGCTGAAGGTCTCGCACCTGGCGGTTGAACGGTGAGCAGGCGGCAGTGGTGGTGGCAGCAGGTGGTGCACAGGCAAGAGTAGGGTTGGATCCTGCACCGTAAGGTTTCAGGGCCCAAAGCTGTGTCAGGGGCTGGCAGAATGGGAGGCACCAGCTGGGGAACCCCCGAGGGAACCCCCGGAGGAGGAAGAGTCGGAGCCAGGGGATTGGTGGTGGGACACCAAGGAGAGATCAGAGGGAGAAGATTGGGAGCAGGGGCTGGATGCCAAAGGGGCAACAGGCTTTAGTGAGCAGGAAGAGCCGGTGACAGGGAGCAGCTCAGACTCCGAGGCTGAAGCAGAGGATAGGGGAGTCAAGAGGCTGCTCAAGAATCTGGGGGCTCTCCCTCTCCTACTGTAGCAGGCTCCCCCCACCCTCCTCTCTGAAAACTCACAGAGCAGAACAGAGGTCAGAGGTGTGCAGACGCAGTTTGAGACTGCTTGGGAAACATCTGGGAGAGGAGGAGCCTTAGGAAAGGTGGAAGGCAGGGACCTTCAGTCCTGGCAACTGCTCCGTAGGGGCAAGAACTACCGGGAAAAATTGCTGGATTGAATGTCGTTTCCTTGAATAGAGAGTTAACTTCAGTGACAGCCTTGCGTCTTTTGAAATGGCCCGTGTCTGACTCCAGCCCTGATGACTTGAGACCTGGGCATCTGATGATGTCCCCAGAAAGTGTCTATGCATTAATTTGCAGAGATGGAGGTTAACTGGGAGAGGAGGAGCTGCAGTGGAAGAGGGCAGACTCCCTCCCCAATAGTCTGTGCAATAATTTGCGGAGATGGGGGTTAATTGGGATTAACCTTTGACGCGAAGGGAGAGGCCTAGGGAAGCTAGAAATTCTGCACCCCATGTTTTTACAAAGGCAAGATAGAGTTTTGGGGCACTTTGCAAATCCTCCCCCTACCAGCTGGCAAAGAAAGAGCCCTTGATGGGTCCATGGCACAACCCCGTCTCCTCTAAATGTTATACCTGGAGTGAAGGGAAGCCCCTCTTACCGGAGGCTGAATTTCCTTATATGCCATAAAGTCATATTTATCTTTTCCTCTGTCTGTGTCCCAAAGCCAGTTGCAGGAGGCAGAGAAGCAGAACCGGGCTCTGCGCCTGGAGCTGGAGAAGGCCAAGGGAGAGCTGAAAGGACGGTCCCAGGAAGGTGAGCTTCAGGCTGGGTTGTGGATGGCGACAGCCCCACCACAGCCCCCACAATGGCATATCCCAACAGTGGGGCAAGAGGCGGGCCTTTGCAGAATGTAGGGGGCCGGTCTCTCCATTGCTCAGGCCCGAGGGTGCTGTAGTCGTGAGGATGCTGGACTAACACCTGGGAGAGACCTGGGTTCAAATCCCCCTGCTCAACCACAAATCTCCCTGGGCGAGCTCACTCACTGCCTCTTAGCGTAACCTACCTCACAGGGTTGTTGTTTGGGGGATTAAACGAGGTCTAGGCCTCCAAGAGCTTCTAAAGAAGGGGGAGGTTTTCAGAAGGAGGGGACAGGGCAGTGAGCACGCCATGTTTGCGTTCAGTCCGTAGGGTTAGGTGTCTTGTGTTGTACTGTAAAATACCCACAAACCCTGGGGGATTCTATGGGGAAAGGGCTTAGCTCAGCAGCAAAGCACCTGCTTGGCATTCAAAGGTCCCAGGGTCAATCCCCAACATCTCCAGGTAGATCTGGGAGATGCTGCTGCCACTTTGTGCAGACAACACTGGGCTAGATGGAGCCATGTTTCTGTTCAAACCAGGCCTTTATTCAGATCCATGAGAGCTGGGACCTTGCTTCCCTTTTAGTGGAACACCCTTGCTTGGAGGGGGGGTAGAGCATCTTCCTTGCCTGCAAGAGGCCGCAGGTTCAGTCTCCACCATCTCCTAGCCTGAGACCCTGGAGAGCCGCTGCTGCCAGTCAGTGTAGACAGTATTGAGCTAGATGGACTCAGGTTCCTGTGCCAGCCAGTGACAACTGTGGTTAAGAACAGGGCCCATTCCCAGAGTGTGTCCTTTCTCTTCTCTCCTGACAGGCACCAAACACCAAGGACCTCTGATTCCGTTCCTCTCCTTCCGAAGTGCCAGCGTAAGTCTTTTTGTGAAACAAATATAGTCTTCTGTATAAAAGGTGACTCTCAGTTTATGCAGGGGATAAACGTTCTGGGGATCGCTCATAAAGCCCAAACCACAAATTCTCAGTGGAAGGGTTTCATTAAATAATATGTTTGAATGTTGAATGTCTACGTCTAGAGACAATGGATAAAGCAAACACCATTAGATGCACTGCTGGCTAAGTGTTTAATGGTTTTTGCATTTGTGGTTTTAAAAAAACCAATAAATGGCAGGTGGGATTGCCAAAGTCTTTTTTCTCCAGACACCCGCTCCCTTTCCACCCCCTTTTTTATTTTTAAAAAATGCACACAAGTTTAATACACATAAGTTGTGAGCTATACTTGTATCTGATGTCAGTTGGAGAAACCAAGAGGCCGGATCTCTGGGCTCAGAAGAGAAGTGGAATTCGAATTGTACTCCTTCATAAGAAGGCAGGAAGAGCCTGCCTGCTGGATCGGTCCAAGAGTTCTGTATCCTGCAGCATCCTGTTCTCTCAGTGGCCAGCCAGATATACATAGATGCCTGTGGGAAACCCGCAAGCAGGATTCAAGCACAAGAGCAACTCTCCCCACTTGTGATTCCCAGCAATTGGCCATGACAAAGTTTTTGCTGCCTCTGACCGTGGTGGCAAAGTATAGCCGTTGTGCTTAGTAGCCATGGATGGTCTTACATTCCATAAAGAGGAGCTGGTTTTCCACTGTGAGAACAAGGTGGAACGTTGGCCGGGCCCAGCAGAGCTGCTCTTATGTCCTTAGGGCTTCTGGGGAGGTTTGTGTGTTAGCAAAAATCTGAATTGTGTCCAGTTAAACGCTCTGCTACCTGTGTTACCCTCTTTGCCAGAAGGATGCTATCGTTTTTGGGGGTGCCCCAGATTCCCAGGAGGCTCGGAAGGCCACCGAAGAGGTCCAGCTACACCCTGAAGGGCGGAGGAGCCTGCGGTCCAGCGTGAGTAGCCCTTTTGGCCATCCCAAAACAGGCCAGCTCTGGAGTGGCGAGGCTGCCATTTTCCTCTTGGGTGGCTTTAAGAACTGATTAGACAAATTCATGAAGGAGTCGGTGGCCACCCCTGACTCCTGCGGGAGTAAGTTCCACAGTTTAACGATGTGCTTCATGAAGAAGGACTGTATTTTGTCTGTCCTGAATCTTCCACTTGGCTATGCACAGGTTTGAGTGTTACGCATTGTGCTGACAGTGGTGAGGAGATGGGTGTTGGGAGGTTTGAATGAGCCAGGAGACCTTCAAAGACAGAGGCGTGATGATCTCTCCCTACTGTTTCCTCTTCTCCCCTCTCTCCAAAGGTACCACATTCAATGTCTTCCACCCAGTCCATTGCGGGTTCTTCAGAGAGCAGTAACAGTTCTGGATCCTTGAAGGTAGTGACAAGCACTTGGCCTAAATATATTTCCCTCCCTTGTTTCTGGACTGAACCCCGCTTCTGAGGGGGCTGCCCTTTTTCCTCCCCAGGCCTTTCCAAACTGAGCTCTGGATGGTGTAGCAGGAGGGTGCTTAGTGGGGAGGGAAAGGCCTTTTGTTCGTTAAGTTGAATAGCTTTAATACAGTGGTACCTCCGGTTGTGAACAGGATCCATTCTGGGGGTCTGGCCACATCCCGAGGAATTCGCAACTGGAGGACCGCTTCTGTGCATGGCGTGGTTTAGTGCTTCTGCGCATGTGTGCGGCGCATAGAGACCCAGAAAAATACTTCTGGGTTTGCTGCTTTCATAACCCGAAGTTTATGTTGCCCAAGGGTAACGTAAGCCGAGGGTCCACTGTAGGCTGATCTATCTTTGGAATAAAAACCCAAAAGAAACCTGTTTGCTCTGGTCCCTGCACTTTTAAGGAGGGGATGTGTATGTGTGTCGATGTGCTTTTAAAAAGATTGAAAGTTGCCTGGAGCTAAATAATATGTCTAATCCTTCCTGCGCCCCCTTCTCTGCTCCATTTCCCCAGCCCAAATCGCACAGCTTCAAAACCCACAGCTTTTCCACACCCACCAAGTGTATGCGTTGCACATCCCTCCTGGTGGGGCTGGTCCGGCAGGGCTTGACTTGCGAAGGTGAGTGGCATCTTGTTAGGTGGAGTGAGAAGGGGGTCCAGGTCAGGGGAGGTCCCCAGGTTCGGTCTCTAGGTAGGGATGTGAAACACCCCTTCCCTGCCTGAGGAGTTGTGACCCAGCCTGGGTGCTGTAGAATAGGAGAGGGTTCAAGGTGGGGGGTAGGGTCCTGTTGATTCATTTTTTCTTTAATTCATAAAATTCATACATCATTGCAGTGGCTCAGTGGGGCCTGTTGGCTGCCTACTTACGCTTCCTCCTCCGTTTTCCCAGCCTGTAACTTCGTCTGCCACGTATCCTGTGCTGGAGGGGCCTCCATCTGCCCCCTACCCCCTGAACAGCTCCAGAAAACCTTGGGGGTCAACCCAACAAGTGGAACAGGGACGGCATTTGAGGGGTTCCTGTCGGTAAGAGGTTGAGTCTCCCCCGAGTCTGAGAGAGCATGGAGCAGTCCATGTGGACAGGGTGGCTGTCGCCGGTTCAGGGATCTGATTGGGCACATTCTGCCAAATACACACCAAGAGCCCAACGTTGACTGCAATGTTGAAAAGTGGGAGAAAATGGAAGTGGATGCTGGAAAATGGAGACACTGCAGGAGCCCAGCCTCCTTGAGGATGAAAATTGCTCCCCTTCTGACCATCAAATTGATCATTGGATGAGTGGGAGGGGCTGGGTGCCTGGGGGTGGGTCCTGCGAGATAGTGGGGTGACCGGACCAGGCTTTTGGCCACACACCCTTCTGGCATGCTGCCCCCAGTGATTTGGCCAATGGTGGTCAAAAAAGATTTGCCACCCTTGGTATAGACGATGCTGGAAGGGGAATGGGACAGACTCCTTGCAGCTGAAATAATGTTCTCTGATTGTACCACCTTCGCTCCCCAAAAGGTGCCCAAGCCTTCCGGGGTAAAGAAAGGCTGGCAGAGGGCTTTCGCCATCGTCAGCGATTTCAAGATCTTCCTGTTTGATGTGCCAGAGGGGAAGGCATCACAATGCGACGTGAGCATCATGCACGTTACAGACATGAGGTAAGCAGGTACACCTTGCGCAGGAAGTGGCGCTGTGGGCGGCTGTGGGGTGGAGGTCTGACAGAGCCTTAGTATTTTCCAGGAATCCTAAATGAAGAAGGAAACCACCCATTATCTCTAGGGGTGCCCAAGGAAAGATCAAACGGTTCCATTCCCCCCTTCTGCTTCTTTTTGTTTGTTTTGATTCCACTGGTTTTCAGTGGGATACGCAGCCGGGGTTGTGCTGCCGAGAATTCCATGCTTTCCACCCAAATGGCCTCTGCTTCGATTGGCAGAACTGCCACTGCTACAGGTGCCACATAATAAGACCCCTTCCCCATTTGTAAGAACGTGAATCCTTTGGTGTGGCAGCACCTGCACTTTGGAACTCCCTGCCGATTGACGTCAGGGAGGCATCCTCGCTGTGCTCTTTTCAGCGCCTTCTAAAAACAGTGCTGTTTAGACAAGATGTTTAGAAAGTGGGTGCAAGATTTAACTTTTTGAAAGTCTGAAATTATTGCTGTTAACTTTTCTTACCGAGAATATTATTGCTCTGTCTGCGTTGTAAACTGCTTCAAGGCTTTTCTTAAAAACAGTGTATATACATTTAATGAAATAAAATAAATAAATAAATGCAGGCATTCCTCTAATCCCTGAGGAGAATTAGACATGCCAAATGTCATAACCAAGGATGCCAGGTGATATTGGGGGTGTGGTGGGGAGACGAACCTTAGCTGGTGCCAGCACACCATGCAAATTTTAGGAGAATTCAACCCAGGAATTGCCATTTTCAGAGGCAGCCCTAGGTAGTCCTTAATTCTCCCTTGTCACCTGGGTGAGGGAAATAGCCCAAAATGAAAGAGAGAGCAATGGGGATTCCACCTCCATCGCCAAAATTATCTCATCCACTAGGATGGGGTGGGACGAGGAGAGCTGTGGCCCCCCAGAGGTTGTTGCACTCCCATCTTACCTGACTGTTGGCCATGTTGGTTGTGGCTGATGGGAACTGTAGTCCAAGAACATCTGGAGGACCCTGGGTTCCCCATGGCTGCCCTGAGGTAGCTTGCTGTGGTTGTGGTCCTGCAGATAACACAAGGCTCCCCTTCAGCCTCCACTCAGGAGAGAGAGGGATGTCTCTAAGGCTCCTGTTTTTCTTTTGGCAACAGGGATGAACAGTTCTCCGTGGCTCCAGTCCTGGCAGCAGACGTCATCCATGCCAGCAGCAAAGACGTGCCCTGCATATTCCGGGTAAGGAAGAAGAGAGGAATGGAGAGAGGAGCCCCCACTTCTCAGAAGACATTTTTCAGATAAAATTTCTGAGGTGTCTCTTTTCCCCTAGAAAAAAAGGCCATTCTCTTCTGAATATTCTCCAACAAAAGTTTTTTGTGGCAGTTTCCATTCCTCTCTGCCAGTCTCCTCGCCCCAGCCACCTTTCACACAACCTTTACTAACCTGGCGCCCTCCAGATGTGCTGTACTACAACTCCCATCAACCCCAGACACCACAGTGAGTTGTGCTCATTAGGGACAATCAGAGTTGTAGTCCAAATTATCTGGAAGGCAGCAGGCTGGTGAGATTCCCTTTAGAATAACATGAGATCCGGGGCCTTGGGGAGGATACAGAATGGAGGCCGGACTGCCATACGATGGCTACTCCTGACCCTCACAGCAGCAGCAGCAGCAGCAGCAGCAAGAAACAAACAAAATCTTGGGGGGGGGGGAGAGGTTGTGCTACAACGCACAGGGAGCCCACCCCTAAGAAACCCCAAGAGAATTTTTCTGTCCCCTGAATAAATTTGGTGAAATGATCTCCCCAGTTTACCTGACCACAAAGAGGGTGGGTGATATTATGCACGACCACAATCTGAGGGGTGAGAGACTTTCGCGGTTCCAGGGCTTGGTTTCCTTGAAATGAGGGTCAGCGAAGATTGTGGTGTCTTTAGGGTATATGGTTTTATTTACACATCTCTACAACCTGAGCATAGGACGGAGGGGCTCACGGTGTCAGCACCCCAACAGATCTTGCTTCTCCCTCAGTCACAGCTTTGGATCCAGCACGGAGCAAGCAGGTCTCTGTGTCTCCAGCTTCCAGCCTGCTTTTCCAGCTCGGCTCACATTCACCGCACTGGCTGTTGTTCTCCTCTCTAGCAGCTAGATGGGTTGGGTGGGTGGAGGAGACCCAGGCACAGGCTTGGAGGGCAGCATCACTTGGCTGCATCTCTTGCAACCTGCTCATTCTTTGGGGATGCTGATGAGGACACTTAAGTGGCCAGCTAAGGCCACTGTCTTATCAAAAATCACAGAATTGTAGAGTTGGAAGGGACCCCTGAGAGTCATCTAGTCCAACCCCCTTGCAATGCAGGGATCTCAGCTAAAGCATCCCAGACAAATGGCCATCCAACCTCTGCTTAAAAACCTCCAAGGAAGCAGAGTCCACAACCTTGTGAGGGAAACTGTTCCACTGCCGAACAGCTCTTGCTGTCAGAAAGTTTTTCCCAGATGTTTAGCCAGAATCTCCTTTCTTGCTGATGCCTGACTTGTTCAGCAACCGCCTCCATTTCCTACTAACCCTCCCTGGGGACCACAAGAATCGAAAGGGACACAGGCCATCATCCAGACTGACCCCACCCCCCCAATAAAAAAACCCACAGCGCTATAAAACAGAATAAGTAAAAATCTCTTTTTTATTTTTTATCAATTTTTTATTGGTTTTAACAGATATAACATATAAAACATACAAAAGAAACAACATTACAACACTGAAAGAAATAAAAAACAAAAATAAAAACACATATTCCTTCTGAAGTTCTTTTTAAATTCCATTATTAACTGACTTACTCGAATCCCCCCTGACTGAATTTCATTGTATCACCTCGTAACTGTTCTCCAAAATCATCTTTCTACTACTATTTACTCCTTCAATTTACTATCTTCATCTCTTTTCTTATTGACTTAAATCCATATTACTATACAACATTCTTATTCTAATCCTAGGCCTATTGGATACTTTCAAGTAGCTTCTAATTATCTTATATTACAATATTTAGCTAGACAGAATAAGTAAAAATCTCAATACAACTAGCAACATGATGCAGAGCAGGGGAGGAAGAGATCTGGGTCCTAGCAGGGAGCTGGGGACCCTGAAAGCCATGTAGTCAAGGCAAGGATTCCTCCATCTGGGTACCCCTGAGGCCAGCTCCCCTTTGCTTCTCCTCCTCCTCTTCCTGGCAACCTTTGGATGACCTGGAGTTTCCTCTTGGCTCGGATTGCCCCTCAGGGGCCGGAACGACTTACCTGTGCCTCCATCCTCAGGTGACGGCCTCTCAGCTGAGCTCCCCGCACACAACCAGCTCGATGCTGTTCCTGGCTGACAGCGAAGGGGAGATGAGGAAGTGGGTGGAGGTTCTGGCGGAGCTTCACCGCATCCTGCGGGAGAACCATCACCACGACCGCACCGTCTACATCCTCAAGGAGGCCTACGACAACACCCTGCCCTTCATCCCCCATGCCCTGTCGGCAGCCATCATAGGTACGCAGGGAAGAGGGCAGGCCTGCTTTCGGAGGGAGGGAGAGGGTGCTGGAGGCAAAGCACCCTAAGCTTCCGCCATTGGGGCTGAGCAAGGCTTGGGCAGGGCTCTCAGCTCTCCTATCGATGAGATGCCTGATCTGCCTGAGGGCAGAATTTTTGAGTCTCTAACCGAGAGAAGGAAGTGTGCTTCTAATGTCATCTGTTCCCTTTTGCAGACAGAGAGCGGATTGCTTTGGGTACAGAAGACGGACTGTTTTTGATTCACCTCCGGACAAATGGTTTAGTATTGTTTATCTTTCGAATTACATAGTGCTGTAATATTTTGGGTGCCTGGGGACTCTAAAGCAGGCTTCCTCAACCTTGGCCCTCCAGATGTTTCAAGACTACAATTCCCATCATCCCTGACCACTGGTCCTGCTAGCTAGGGATCATGGGAGTTGTAGGCCAAAAACATCTGGAGGGCCGAGGTTGAGGAAGCCTGCTCTAAAGGTTTTAAACTCCTCTGGAAACTGTAGCACTGTGAGGGGAATAGGGGTCTCTCAGCACTCTGAAACAAACCACAGTTCCCAGGATCCTTTGGGGGGGACTGTTTAACCTATTAAGATTGATATCCCTCTTGCCTAGTCTACAACTGCACCAAACTGCTCCTTCCCTCATCCAGTTAATTTTTTGCTTGCTGATGGCCTCTGATCTGATTTCTCTCTGATACAAACCTTGTGTCATCACTCCACCTCTATACTTTACTCAGTCACAGTTTCAGTTTTCTATTCTCCTTTTACCGATCTATATATCTTATCGGCTTTCCTCACCTTAATTTTTTTTTAAAAACCCAATACAGTATGGTTGCGTCTTATGTGCATTTAACTTGCGCAATTTCAACCACATGCAGTCAAAGGCAGGCTGGTTGAAATCGCACGACTTAAACACAAGCAAATTTAATGGGGAGCAAGACTCTCTCCAGGTCTGGGATGCTCCCGCGGGATTGCAGGAACTTGGACAGCCCCACAAGATCTTGCAAGAGCACCCAAGGACCTCCCAAGCCAGTGCACAGAGACGGCCTTGTTTCCTAAGCGAGGCAGAGAGCTCAAAAGCTTTTTGCACTGAGGAAACCCGGCGCAAAAATAGGATTTAAGTTCTCTGCCTTGCTTAGGAAACAAGGCCCACTCTGGGAGCCATTTCTGGGAGCCCTGGGATGCTCATGTGGTGGTACTGTTCCAAAGACTTGAGTATAATAATAATAATAATAATAATAATAATAATAATAATAATAAATTTATTATTTCTTCCCCAGCCATTCTGGGCGGCTTCCAACAAAACATCAAAATACTGTAATGCATCAAACATTAAAAGATTCCCTTTTAATGTGTTTTTGCATCTGTGCAAAACCCTTGGATTCAAACCCCCATGTAAGATGTAAACATATTTAGGGGAGGAGGAATTACTGTTCACTTCTGGCCTGTGTCCACCCCCGGTCACCTGCCATTTCCTCCCCTCCCTCTGCAAATTCACAGTTCCTGTCCTTAGCTGGTAATGGAGTTGTGCCTCTTCTTTCCCTGCCCCAAATTCCCCCCCCCACTCCAGATGTGCTTCAGGTTGGGGACTGCCGCCGGGTGCAGCTGCTCCTGGTCTCTCCCAAGGCCCAGCTGCTCTCCGTCCTCTGCGGCAAGAACCACAGCCTCCGCATCTTCTCCTGGGTGGAGCTGGAGACCCCAGAGGCCATGGGGACCAAAGTGGTGGAGGCCAAGGGCTGCCAGGCGGTGGCTGTGGGGCTCGTCTGCCGCGGGACCACCCCAGTCCTCTGCGTGGCCTGCAAGCGGCAGGTCCTCTGCTTCCAGCTGACGGCCACGCGGCCCCCCCACCGGCGCATCAAGGAGATCCAGGCACCCGGCTACGTTCAGTGCTTGGACATCCTGGGCGACCGGCTGTGCGTCGGATGCCCCTCCAGCTTCTCCCTCTACCCTCTGCTCAATGAGGGACCCCCCGTGAGCCTGCCCCACCCCGAGGACCGCCGGGCAGCCGCCGTGACCCACATGGAAGCGCTGAAGGCCGTAGAGGTCAGCCTGAGCGAGCTGATCCTCTGCTTCAGTGGCTTTGGCCTCTACGTGGATGGGCAGGGGCGCAGGAGCCGCCCCCAGGAGCTGATGTGGCCCGCGCCTCCCCTCAATTGCTGTAAGTGCCCCTTTTGGTTGGGGTTGGGGGGGTCTAGATTATTTGAATATACTCGTGGTTTATACTCATGTTCCTCACTCTGCAGCCAAAAAGATAGTCCCTGCCAAGAGGTTTTTGTTCTAAAAGGACACGACACACAAGGAAAAAGGACAGGGAGGGTAGAGGAAGGGAAACCAAACCCAGGCACCAATAAAAACAGTTGTTCTTCTAATGACCAGCTGGCACAGCTCAGGTCAGAGGGGCCTGGTGGAGCTGGGCATTTGGCAAAGCTGATGGATTGAGTCTGCTGCTTCCCCGCCTTTCCCACTGAGGCAGCCTAAGGAATGGCTCCCCCCAGGTGGCAGCGGAGGGAGGAGGCCTGGTGGTTGGCAGAGAGACAGACTCTCAGGGCTTACCCACCCTTAGTTTTTTGCCCCACTCTTTCCAGGCACTGGTCTGCTCTTAAAAGCCCCATGCCTATAAACACACGAGCAGGATTTGAACTATGAACAACCGAAGGGATTGAAAATTACGGTACAATAGCTTTGTTAAGGTTTAAGAGATAGAAGACGGGGTGTAGCAGAGGCAGAGAAACAGAAACACCATGGAAAAGGGGTGGGAAGTTGGGGGGGACATAATAAAAACTTTAGGAAAAAAGCTCTGTTTCTGAGCTTTCACTCTGAAAAACTACACTTTTAGTGCTTAATCGGAGCAAATGTCAGTTTGGGTTTCCTGCAGACTACAGTTTGCTCTGATTGAGCTTTAAAGAGTGGGGTTTTGCAAGAAAAGCTCTGGAGCAAAAAAGAAGGCTGCTCAGATATGGAACTTTAAGGCGTGTGCCTGGAGAGAGCGAAGGGCAGATAAGAAAGAGCAGAGGACAGATAAGTGTGGACAAATCTTTAGTGAAGAAGCCAGGCCATTGGTCCATCTATCCCAGTGCAGTCCACTCAGACTAGCCGGCATTTCCCATCCCCTGCCATTGACCTGATCCTTGGAAGCGGCGATGGCACTGGGGGTCTCTGGCAGGTAAAGTGGGTGCTCCATCTCTCAGTCAATGTCCCACCCACTAATAAAGAGTGTACCAGTAGTGTTGGGTTTTGGAGTTTTTTGTTTCTGTCTTATAATAGATACAAGATTATAATCTCTAGCTGTGGTGTGCAACCTGTGTTTTCTTGGGGGGAGGAAATCAGTGGAAATGTTAATGTTTTTAAAATTAAATAAAGAGTGCATCAACCCAGGCAAGACTTGAACCCAAATCCAGAGACAGGTACTGTACTTGTATCTGCCAGGCTGAATGATGCAGCCAGAGGGTTGTGGGTCCATACGTGTCTGCCCCACCCCAAGCGCCCAGATATTTGTAGTGCTGACTGCAGCACTGGATGAATGAGGGGAGATGTGCACCCCAGCCCGACAATCTGGTCTTCATGTCCTTGTTTCCCCCTCCCAGGTTACAATGCTCCGTACCTGTCAGTATTCAGTGAGAACGCAGTTGATGTGTTTGACGTCAGGAAAGCTGAGTGGATTCAGACGGTGTCTCTGAAAAAGGTTTGTGGGGGTTTCTTCTGGGAGGTTTTTTGGTCTTAATCCCTCACCCGTAGGGTTTACCCTCCCCACTCCCCAAATCGCTTGACTTCATTTAACTGTTTATCACATCCTTACAGCCAATCTCAGGGGCTGAGATTGGCGGAGGGGGTCCTTCACCCTCAGAGGTTTGGCGTCTCAGCAGCCTGGGACAGGGCCTTCTCTGTGGCAGCCCCTGAACTGGGGGACTCCCTCCGCACTCCCTCCCTCCATACCTTCATTATACAGCTTTCGGCACTGCTGAAGACGCAGCTTTCCTCCCGGCCTTTGACACTTGAGATACATATTTTTAGGACTCATATCTGTGATTTTACATTGTTTTGAACTGTATTTAATATTGGGTTTTAATTACTGTAACCTGCCCTGGGTCCTTGGGGTGCAAGGCGGGTGATGATGACGACGACGATAAACTAATGTTTTGTTCGCAAGTGTTTTTAATTGATTGATGGTCTTTGGATCAATTGACCTGGCCAGTCAAACGACTTAACAGTGTGACCCAATGCATGTCTACTCCGAAGTAAGATGCACTGAGATCCATGGGCCTTACTCCCAGGGTTGCAGCTGTCCTCTTATCTATTTTGCATATGCGTGCTAAAAACAGGATTGTTTTGGTCAGGAATAACTGATGAGCTCCAGGGTCCTCTGGTGGGTGGGTGTGCTGGTATGGATCAAGGGCTTCATCTCGGTGGGGGGGGGGGAGGCTTTCAGCATCATCCTAAGCTTTGCAGAATTGCCTTCTCATGCTGCAGGGAAGGGGGTTCTGCCCCAGGGAAGGTTGGCAAGTACCCCATCTGGAACAAAACCTTTTCTCTGGAAATTTCATATTTCAGAAAAGTGTCCCTTTCTCTGGTTCCCAGGTACGAGCACTGAATCCTGAGGGCTCCCTTTGCACTTTTGGCAGCGAGAAAGTCCACCTGACGTACCTCAGAAACAAGGCAGCTGGTAAGTGGGGGGAGGGGAGCAAGGGGATAGGTGAGGAACACACACCCACACACCCACACACCAAGGTGGCCCAGGGCTCATGTTGCTTCCAGGCAACTTTTCAGTCCTGATGTGTTAGCAGGGAAGTTATATGACATTGTCCGAAAGCAATTATCACCTCACACTTTCCAGGGCATCCCACTTTGTGAGGTGGGAGAACTGAAAATAATACCAATATATCTCACATCTGGCAACCAATGCGCCCCTTTGGTTGCAGATAGTACATGGGTAGACAAGTCTAAAAAGCCCGGGACACAAATTTTCACAGCCCTCTAGCAGCTATGGTGGCACATTTACCAGAAGTAATGCATTTAGCGTTAACTGTAAGTGTGTAATGGAGCCTAGGACTTGCCAATCAGAAGGTTGGCGGTTCGAATCCCCGCGACAGGGTGAGCTCCCATTGCTCGGTCCCTGCTCCTGCCAACTTAGCAGTTTGAAAGCACGTCAAAGTGCAAGTAGATAAATAGGTACCGCTCCGGCAGGAAGGTAAACGGCGTTTCCTTGTGCTGCTCTGGTTCGCCAGAAGCAGCTTAGTCATGCTGGCCACGTGACCCGGAAGCTGTATGCCGGCTCCCTCGGCCAATAAAGCGAGATGAGCACCGCAACCCCAGAGTCGGTCACGACCGGACCTAATGGTCAGGGGTCCCTTAACCTTTACCTTACCTGCAAGTGTGTACTCAATTCTGACCAAACTGAGCCTCATAGCATAAAATGTACATCAGTATGACACCACCACCACCACCTCAAGTATCATAGAGCCATAGAATTGTAGAGTTGGATGGGACCCCAAGAGGCATCTAGTCCAGCCCTCTGCAATGCAGGAATCTCAGCTAAAGCATCCATGACAGACGGCCATTCAGCCTCTGCTTAGAAACCTCCAAGGAAGGAGAGTCCACCACCTCTCATGGGAGTCTGTTCCCCTGTCAAACAGCTCTTACTCTCAGAAAGTTCATCCTGATGTTTCGTCGGAATCTCCTTTCTTGTAACTTTGAAGCCACTGATTTCTCCTCCCTACCGCCTCCAGATCAGGATGAGTTTGAAATCCCCCAGCCGACGGACAACAGCCGGCGGCACCTCGTGAGGACCAGGCACAAGCGCCGCTTCTCCTTCCGGATCTCTGAGGAAGAGCGGCAACACCAGAGGAGGTGAGGCGCATGGTGGCCGTCTTGTCGGTGGGGTCTCTGTCACTGCTGCTATTGCGTTCGGGGCTCAGAGGACATGCAGACATTTCAGAAGCTGGCTGCAAGGGCAGAGACGCTTGGAAGGACACGTGTGTGTGAGGTTGGTGGGGTTGTTTCAGGGACCTTGGCATGCGGCAAGTGGGGATGTGGGGCCTGTACATGAGAACAAAGTGGAAGACTCCCAACGAAAGATCCAACAGTCCACGCTCTTGGGCTCTTTCTCATCTGTTAAAAGGGTTTTGTTTTATGCCAGGCTTTAAAATGCTTGTCTTATTGTCTCACAAAGCTGCTTTATGCTTAATTATCGCAGTGTTTTTGGCATGTGGGTTTTGGCATGTGCTTCTTTTAAAAACATTGCTGTGTTGTGGAATGAGCGTAAGAGATCAGAAGAGCCCGTCTAGTCCAGCATCCTGTTCCAACCAAGTGGGAAACCCACAAGCAGGGTCCGAACCCAAGAGCAGCTCTCCTTTCCTGTGTTTTCCAGCAGTTGGAATTCAGAAATATTACCGCCTCCAACTGTGGAGGCAGAGGATAGCCATGGAGGCTAGTATATTATGCACCACTTAATTGTAAAAAAACCCAACAACATCAAAGCCATTTACAAAAGAGATAAGGCAATGAATTAGCAGTAAGAAAAATGAGCAATCATAATTTAAGACATTTGAAGAGTTAAAACAACCATTTTATTTTTTAATATAGCCTTTACCCTCCCCCATGAATCTGGCCAATCCAAGTTGGTGGACATTGCTGCCTCCTGTGGGAGTGAGTTCCATAGTTGTAACTATGCAGTGCATGAAGAACTGGGTTAGGAATCCACCTTATGCCGTGTCAGGCCATTTGTGCATCTAGCCCAGTACTGTTGACACTGACTGGCAGCAGTTTTCCAGGATTTAAGGCAGGAGTCTTTCCCAGCCCTGCCTGAAGGTGCTGCAGGAGATTGAACTGTGGCCCTTTCCCTGAGTAGAGTTGCTTCTGCCCCTGGATGGTTTGGGTTGCCCTTTTCCAGCCCTACAGCCCTCCCCCTCCTGCTAGCCTTCTCGTCTCTTGCAGGGAGATGATGCGCGACCCAACCCTCCGCTCCAAACTCATCTCCGGCCCCAGCAACTTCAACCACCTGGTCCACGTCGGGCCGGGCGAGAAGCACCACCAGCTGCAGGACCTGCATGTGGTGAGTTGTGTGGCGGCGGACTCAGAAGACGCTTCCTTGCTGCAAAAGGGCAGCCTCTGGTTTTAAGGGCATAAGGAGGGCCTACTGGATCAGGCCTATGGCTCATCTAAAACCAGCATCCAGTTCTCATTGAGGCCAACCAGTGGGAAACTCGCAAACAGGATTCAAACACAACAGCAACTTTTCCCTCCTGCGGCTTCTATTGAGAAGCATCGCTGCCTCCAACTGTGGCAGCAGAGCAGCGCCTTTGTGGCTAGTAGCTGTCAATAGCCCTCCAAGAATTTGTCCCATCCTCTTTTAAAGCCATCCAAGATGGTGGCCCTCCCTGCCTCCGACGGGAGCAAATTCCAGTTTAACTCTGCGCTTTCTTTTCTCTTGTCCCGATTCTTCCAACATTCAGTTTCATGAGATGCCTATATGAGTTTTAGCATTATGAGAGAGGGAGAAATATTTCTCCTCTATATGCTTTCTCCGTGCCAGGTGTGGTTTTATGAACTTCTGTCATTCTTCAGCACTGAGATCTGGTCCTTCTCCATTAAAAACGACAGGTCCCAGCATCCTTGGGTCCTCCAACCCATTTGCGCTTATTCGCCCCACACACCCTCCCTTCTCCCTCAAGTATGATCCTTTCACGGCCTTTGTTTCCAGGCCCAGGAAGAGAAGAGGCGAGAGGCTCAAGTCCGGATGCGCTGCAGCAGCCTCTCCGAGACCCGGCGTCCCTCAGCTGCAGGCGGCACTAGCAGGACCCCGGGAGCCGCTGGTCCTTCCTTCTCCTCCTCCTGTAAGAGGGGCCATGGCAAAGGGGAGGTGGGGACCTCATCCAGGGCCACAGGGGCTGGGCTCTGCTGTGGCCCAGTGGCACCTAAGCAAGTGGGTTTTTTGGGGGGTGCAGCTGCCGATTCCTCAGCTGAGCTGCCCACCCTCTTGTCCCCGCAGTAAAGCACAAGTCTGGCAGCTCCATGTCTGATGACTCCTCCGCTGCTGCTCCGAGCTTTGGCGTGGGCAGTGCCACGCTGGCAGAGGTAAGACATCCCTGTGCAAAAGGGAGGAAACGGGGGCCTGGATTCCTGTTCTGCCCTTTTGCATTCCCCTCTCCCATCCCTATTCTGCATCAATCCTTGCCTCTTTTCTCCCAAGAACCATAGAGCCCTGTTTAGGGAAGTTTTTAATATTTAATGCTGTACTGTTTTTAACACTTGATTGGGAGCCGCCTGGAGTGGCTGGGGAAACTCATCCAGATGGGCGGGGAATAAATAAATAAATAAATAAATAAATAAATAATCGTTGTTGTTGGAAGGGACACAAAGGCTCATTTAGTTCACCCTGCTGCAGTGCAGGAATCGAATGTTCAGACAGCAGTGGGTGAAGGCCCTCCCTACCCACACAGGCCCTTGCTAATAGGATGCCCATCCTATAAACGCAGGGCTTTCGCACTCCGCTGTTTCACACCCACACCCCACCCACGTGCCTTCTCCTCTTCTAGCAGATCTTGGATAAAACGCAGAGCCTCCCTCCGTGCCCAGGAAGCACCAGTTCCACATGATGGGAGGCATCACTGCCCGGCTGCAGACCTGCCTTGGACGGCTCTGGCTCCCTTGACTCTGTCCACCAAAATGTGCCTCCCTGTCTGGACTCGAAGGGCAAAGCACCGCCTGGCAGATGCCCAGAGGCAGCGGGAGACTGCCAGCCCTTGTGAAGCGGCCTGGATCGCAGCACTTCAACCTTCATAGGTGGACCGGGGCTGGAATGGGGGTCAGCCAACCTCCATGAGGATGCAGCAAGAACTTCTCCCACCCCACATCTCAGGGAACACGGCCGGCCACGCCCAGCTGCCTCAGCACCTCTGCTCCTGCCCCCAACTGCCCCACCAGCTCTCTCTTCTCCACATGCACCTGAACCCCCTGCCCCCCACTGCAAAAGCAGCAACGGAACCAGAACCGCCTCCCTCCAGCCTTGATGGAAACATTTTTAAAAGAGTCCCTAAAGTTTGCTTTTTACAAAATCTACGCTACTTTCAGCCATATTCTAAGTAAAGCCTGAGACCATCGTGCCAGCAGCAGGGTGGTGGTGGTGGCAAGACAAACGGGTGCCCTTTGAGGGCCAACCTGCCAGATGTGCGCCCTGGCAGGGAGCAGAGGGACCCTCTCAGGGAATGGCAAAATCTCAGCCAGAAAGAAAATGCATTAAAGAGTTAAAAAGTCAGCGCCACTGGCAGGTTTTCTTAGGGGTGGGGAGTCACTGGATAAAGGGGGGGAGGGGATAAAAGGTTTGATGCCACGTTGCTCCTCCATCAGTCTGGTTGGCATGAAGCGTGTATGAACAAGCACAGAGGGGGGTGCCTTTTTCACCTTCACTGGAGCTGCTGTGGTGCGCTAATCAAATTAAAGCCATGGTTCGGCTTAGCACAACATGCAAACCTCAGCTGGTGGTTTGTTTCACTCCCAACCGTAAGCTGGAACCAAGGTATGTTCCTTGCTTGCAGCTCGTTGGTAGCAAGGCCAGCTCCAGCACAACCAGCTCTGCAGGGACTCTGAAGTCAAACCAGGGCTCTCCTCTGATTAGCAGGGGGGCAATGGCAGAAGAACATGAGGAGCAGCAAAATGGGCGCTGTCTCTCCTCCGCTCCCCACTTGTTGACGCTTGCCGAATACTTGCAGAAGTATTGTGGCTTGGCTTAGCCTTTTAAGAGCTTGCTGGATGAGGCCAGTAGTCCATCTGGGCCAGCATCTTGTTCTCACCGTGGCCAACCAGATGCCCGTGGGAAACAGGATTCAAACACAACAGCCCCCTCCCCTCCTGTGGGAGTATTGCTGCCTCTGACTGTGGAGGCAGGGCAGAACAGGCTAGGAGCCATCAAAAGTCCTCTCCTGTCTAATCCTCTTTTTTCAGCCATCCAAGTTTGCCATCCCTGCCTCCTGTGGAGAGGCACAGTTCCAGAGTTTAACTATGCGCTGTGTGCAGGACCACTTTCTTTCGTCTGTCCTGAATCTTCCAGCTTCACTGGATGGGCACAATTTTCTAGCATTACGAGACGGGCAGGGACATATTTATCTGTGCCATACATAATTTTATAAACTTCTATCGCAAAAGTCCCCAGTGCTGCAAACCTTTCTTCACAGGTGAGTTGCTCCATCCCCTTGGATCATCCCCCTTATGGGTGCACCAGGTGTGTGTGTGTGTGTATCCCTTACTATTTCTGTATCCTGGGGAGCAGAAAGGCACACTCTGCCTGTGTCCCCTCCAGCCATTGTTTGGATTCCAACTCCCATGAACCCTGATGACTGGCTGAGCTGGCTGGGGAAGAGGGGAGTTGCATGCCCCATCTCTGGGGGAGCCCAGGCACCCCACCCCTACCCTTAAGCTGCAAAAGTAGGGATGATAAGAGTCTGCTGGATCAGGCCAGCATCCTGTTTCCCACCACATACCTGTGGGAAACCCACAAGAAGGATTTAAGCAAAAGAGCCCTCCTGTTTTTCAAGTAACAGGTATTCAGAAGCAGCACAGTGGTACCTCGGGTTACAGACGCTTCAGGTTACAGACTCTGCTAACCCAGAAATAGTACCTTGGGTTAAGAACTTTGCTTCAGGATGAGAACAGAAATTGTGCTCTGGTGGCGCAGCAGCAGCAGGAGGCCCGTTAGCTAAAGTGGTGCTTCAGGTTAAGAACAGTTTCAGGTTAAGAACGGTCCTCCAGAACGAATTAAGTTCTTAACCCGAGGTACCACTGTACTGCGACATTCAGTACAGCCATCATGGCTAATAGCAGACGCAGGCAGGCCTCTGCTGTCCCGCAGGTGCAGCCTCAGCCTGCCGGCACAGCTTCCAAAGCTGGCTGGCATGGAAGGCTTTTTTACATTATCGGTAAAGAGTTAATTTATTTGTCGGCTTCTGCATAAACCAATGAAACAGGCAAGAATCACATTTCACACACATACAAACATACATCCTGTGCTGGAACACCAGCCGCTGTACAGAATAGCTACTCTATGGAGACAGAGGGAGAGAGAGAGAGAGAGAGAGACTGTCTCCCCCCACTGGGTAACTTCTCCCCGCCCCCAGGTGAGGGCATTTGGAATTCAAGGTGTCTCCGTCACTGGAGGGGGAAGACTCAGTGAACTGGAAACGCTTCTTGGCAAGCGATGATGGAGGTAGCAAACTCCCCCCCCCCCCAAAAAAAAAACCCCACCAGGCTCTGCATCTTCTCCCTCTCCCCCTGCCCAGAAAAAAAACAACCTAGGGGAAGGAAGAGATTTGGAGACATGCCAGAAACAGCCCTTCTTCTGCCCTCCCCCACCGGCAGCCTGCTACCCCCCTAATAAAAAAGTAAAAGGGACGGGGTGTGTCAGTCCAGCTTCCTGGCGCCCAGCTTCATGGGTCCCTTGGCCGCCTTCCGCTCTGCTCGCCGGGCCTCCATCTCTTGCTTCCGCTCCTCTCGCTTTTTCCGTGCTAGTTCAGCCTTGCTGGGCCCTGAAAAAGCACAAAGAGAGCCTCTCCATCAGCTCCAGGGAAGCTACAAGGGAAGGGGGGCAGGAAGGAGTGACTTGCCTTGCTCTGACTCCAGCGCCTCCCAGTTGTCTTGGAGGTCCCAGTCGCCCAGCGCCTCCACGTTCCTCTAGACAGAGGAGAAAGAGTCAAGGGGAATATAGAGATAAAGAGACCCTGGAAGGGGCAGCTCCTTCCCCACCCGTTAAGATATTTAGACAGTTACCAGCCAGACTAAAGCCCCATCTGCGCAATACCTTTGAAGCAGTCTCTTACCGCTCTGAATTCTAGGAGTTGCAGTTTGTTAAAGGTGATGAAGGTTGTTAGGATGCCCGCTATCCACCTCACAGAACTACAATTCCCAGAGTTCCCTGGGAAGAGGGGCAGATGACTAAACCACTCTGAGAATTGTAGCTCTTTTAAGGGGAGTACTGTAACAACTCTCAGCGTCTTTAACAATCGACAGCAGTGGCCCTCCAGGGTCTCCGGCAGGAATCTTTTCCCCAGGCCCTACCTGATGGCTTTGGGGACTGGGCAAGAGGTTTTCTGCGTGCTGCTGCATGTCCTCTAAGCCCTGAGCTACAGCCCTTCCCCAAAAGAGAGGAAGATCATAGAACTGTAACCTTGAAGGGACCCCAAGGGCCTCTAGCCCACCACCCTGCAATGTGGGAATTGCAGCTAAAGAATCCTTGACCGCCGGCTGCCCAACCTCTGCTTAAATGCCTCTGGTGTCCAGAGGTGCCTGCCACCTAGTCTGACTGTGAAGGATGCATGTTTTGAACTTTTCTAAATAGATTAAATGTTGCAACCCACTCCGGGACCTTGAGGTGATGGGCAGCTCTCTAGGGAACCCAATTTCCTTCTGCACACAAAGCACTATCCCTGTGCCTGAGTGAAGTCCCTTCCCCAAAAGTTGTGACTTGGAGCCTGGACTAGTCAAAGCAAGCTCTTGAGACAGGAAGCTGGTCTCGCACCTGCCTGTCCGCTGCCGGCTTCTCCGCAAGAGAGGAAAACGGGTCTGGCTTGTCTGCGCTGCCAAGGCTCTCCCAGTTGTAATCGCTGGCCAGTTTGGTCCCATCTGGTGGGGCCGTGGTAGACCTCTGGCCCAGGCTGGGGGCCAAGTCCCCCTCGCAGGCGCCGCCCCAACCCCCATCTGCAGTGGGGCGCTGTGTCTTTTTTTGGCTCCAGGAAGGCTCCAGGTCCCAGGCAGAGGCACTCCAGTCAGTCTCTGCCTTCCCGGCGGTGGAGGTGGTCTGGGAATAAGGCGACAAGGACAAACCCCTGCTGTTAAAATGGAATAGGAGTTTTTCTTTAAAACGGGGAGGTTTCTAGTCCACATGACCGCCGAGACAGGAATGGTGTTTCCATGGCAAGCTTAGAAGCCAGAAAGCAACCAAACCCAGAGATTTGGGAGTGGGGTATACCACACCCCAGGGTTGTCTTCTTCCCACACCAAATATCTCCTCCTATGCAATGGCCCAAAGGCCATGCCTGCTGGGCTCCAGCTGCCCCCTCCAACCTGTGGAAAGCAGAAAGGACCCTCCCTCCAGACTTCTTGGCTGCCCAGGTTGGTTCCCGTCATGGAATCATAGAATTGTGGAGCAGGAAGGGACCCTAAGGGTCATCTAGTCCAACCCCCTGCAATGCAGGAATCACAGCTGGGCTGGCTTGCCTCTCTGGAGAAGAAAATAAAAGGGAGGCTCCCTCAACTGAGCCCCGGAGCCCGTGCAAGGCTGAAGAGCCCAGCAGCACTGTTGCCATGGCAAATGAGCTCTGCAGAGACAGGTAGGAATATTCGCCCATGCCACCACCTGACAGCCCTGCACGGGGACAGGCGAGCAAGCCCCACATCGCTCTGGTGTGTGTGCCCCCCGCCTGCCTCCACTTTCTCTCCCTCTTACCTCCAGACTGCCCCAATCCTCATCATCCCATCGGTCTGCTGCACTTTCCTCCTCCTCTGTCGCATCCTCCTCCAGGTCCCAATGGCTGGATGACGCAGGGGCTGCCCCTTCTGGGATGGAGGGTTGGCCTGCTCCTTAAAAAAAGAAGTAGCCAAGCATCTGTATCTGGCTAGCGGAAGAAGGCACTGGGCTAGCAGAATTGCTGTGGCAAATAAAGACCCACAGAATGGGCCTCGTTTGTTAGTTTGCATTTCTACCCTACCTTTTTCTCCAAAGGTGGCGAACAGGGTTCTCCCCTCTTCCTCATTTAATATCCACAACAGCCCTGTGAGGTCGGCCTCACAGGAGCTAAGGTCACCTAGTGAGCTTCATGATGTCTGGGTGGGGATTTGATCCCTGGTCTGTCCCTCGTCCCAGTCCTCATTTAATTCCCTCAACAACAACCCCAGGAGGTAGGCTAGGCTGAGAGGCAGCCACTTTTCCGAGGTCACACCCAGTGAGTGGAGATTTGAACTCTAGTCTCTCCCAAGTCCTAGTCCAAGACTCTAACCACTACACACCACAGCCTCTGCTGCCCCGAGACAAGACACCTTCTGTGCCGATACCCCCATTAACTTTCCCTGCCTCCACTGACCTGATTTGGGGGGCTCTGGTGTGCTGGCAGGGGCCCCCTCAGGCGCCTGCTCGGCCACGGGCACCCCCCCGGCATTGGTCCGGATCAGTTTCGACGTGAGAGACGAGACCCCCGTCACGGCCCAGCCAGCCCAGCTGGCAGCTGCACTCGCCCCTGGGGCAGCCGAGGCAGCCTGGACGTCCTTCTCTGCAGGGAGGGCGCAAAATGGTCAATTCAGTGCTGTCTGCTTCGACATGAGGGGAGGGGCAAATGCTGCTCCTACTCCTCCCCACACACTTGTCCCCATTCCACCCACCCCACCATAACGGAGGGCGGCTCACCAAGCTCAGAGAGCTGAGACGGGTCTTCGGAAACAGTTTCCAGTTTGGTGATGAAGCTCCGCATCGCCTTGAATGCCTGAGAGAGAAAGAGGGGTCGCCTGTGAACATAAGCACATTGGAGCCTGCCGGATGAGGCCAGGCTATAACATTATAAGAACGGTATTAGATATATTGTTCTAAAACATCACAGGGCATACTGGCAAATTAAAAACATTCCTTACCTTTACAAAGCAGTTTCCCTATTGCTGGTTCCTGGTTGCTTTGCAGCGCCCTCTGGTGCCCCATTTTAATAATGTATTATTAACATTACAGTGGTACAGTGGTGCCTCGCAAGACGAAATTAATCCGTTCTGCGAGTTTCTTCGTCTTGCGGATTTTTTCGTCTTGCGAAGCACGGATGCACCCTGGTACTGTATTATAATGGGATAGCGGGCAAAGCACAAAGCGGGTCGCTCCCCAGCAGGAGGAGTTTCCCCAGCCTGGAGAATCTGTTGCCGGGAAGAGGCAAACACACCCCCTCCCACCTCCCCACGAAAACAGCCCCCCTTCCTCTGTTGCCAAGCCTTGCCACATCTTCGCTCCGCCAAACCGCGTCCCACATCAAAGCCCCAGCCCGCTCCTCTCCCTCTCTCTCCACGAGGTGCCAAAGGAAGTTCGAGCCCAGGAACCGAGGGCGGACACACGAAGCGCCCAGCGGGACTCTCCCTTGCTCTCCCCGTTACCTTGCACCACGCCGCCGGGCTCCCCACAGTCTCGGCAGCTGCTTTTTCCCACCCCCGCAAAGGCGCCTTCGCGGCGGCCCAACCACAGTGGATGCCTCCGCCTCCTCCTGCCTTCGCGCAGTTAGGGCAAAATGGAGCAGCCACGTGGGGAGGGAGAGAGAGAGAGAGAGGCAGAGGTGGCGGCGGCGCAGAGACCCAGCCAGATTCGCTGGATCCCAGCCCACCTGCCTCCTCTGTGCCCTCTCCAGAAGAGGATCCCTCTGGAAAAGGTAGGTCGCTCCCTCACTCGCTCCCTGCCAGCCCAGTTCCCGCTTCAAAAGGAAACAATCTCGCAAGACGTTTCGTCTTGCGAAGCAAGCCCATAGGGAAATTCGTCTTACGAACCCTTTCGTCTTGCGAGTTTTTCGTCTTCCGAGGCATTCGTCTTGCGGGGCACCACTGTACCTTGGTTCTCCAACGGCTTAGTTGATGAACAAATCAGCTCCCGAACGTCACAAACCCGGAAGTAAGTGTTCCGGTTTGCAAACGTTTTTCAGAAACCGAACGTCCAACGTGGCTTCCACTTGAGTGCAGGAAGCTCCTGCAGCCAACTGGAAGCCACACCTTGGTTTTCGAACCGTTTTGGGAGTCGAACGGACTTCTGGAACGGGTTAAGTTCGAGAACCAAGGTTCCACTGTACAAGAACAACACAATGTGTCCATCACGTTATGAAAATCATTCCTTCACCCTTCCTTCACGTTACGAACCATGAGTATAGATCCGCCCCTTTTCTCACAGTGGCCGACCAGGTGCCCATGGAAAACCTGCCAAGAGGACCTGAGCCCCATAAGGAAAGCTTGCAGGATCTGGCCAATGGGCCACCTACTCCAAGCAGCCTGTTCTTGCAGTAGAGAAAAGCCTTCATAGCTGGTAGCTACTGGAAGACTTCTCCTCCATGAAGCCCATACATAAATTCATAATATAAGCAACTGAGTAATTCTACTGTCAGATTAAAATAGCATTTTAACCATAATGCACAAAATATTATTATTAAGCACAATATAAAGTATATGCAAATCTGCTTCGCTATAAAATAAAACATATCCCTGAATTGCAGGCAGGAGTCTTCAACCAGGCAAGCAAAAATCATACAGAATTCCCATCTAGCCCAACCTCCTGCAATGCAAAGTCGCTGGTGAACAAATTCTGGAGGTGCTGGGGGGAGCGGGGAGAGTTGTGCATGGTAAGTCATAGTTTGGTGGCAAATTGTGGTGGTGGGCAGAGACATCTGGGAAAGCAAAATAAGTGGGGTGGTTTTTTAGGGCTACAGAAAAGACTGTGGACCTCAAAGGGAGGCACAAGGATACCCAGTGCCTCCCCCAAAAGGGGTTTCACTCAGCACCCCTCCTCCCTGGTCCCGCAGCTCACCTGGTCCCGGACGGTTTTCTCTGGGTCCACCGTCAGCGTACAGAGGACGGGCAAGATTTTGAAGGCACAGTCTTTCATAGAGTAGAAGTTGTGGGTGGCTGCAAAGCCCAGGACCCCAGCAGCGCGAGAGGGGGCAAAGGGGTCCTTAGTGGCCCGGCTGAAGGCTGAGATCAGGACGCTCTGCCTCGTCTGCAATTAAAAGGGTCATAGAATCACAGAACTGTAGTCGGAAGGGACCACAGGGGTCATCTAGTCCAACCCTCTGCAACGCAGGAATCACAACACAGCACAACCCGTCCATCTTCTTCCATCTCCCCTGGAAGACACCAGGGTTCAAATCCCCACTTGGCCATGAAGCTCACTGGGTGACCTTTGGGGCCAGTCACTGCCTCCCAGCCTAACCTACCTCACAGGTGATTGTTTTGGGGGATTAAAGGAGAACTGGGACCTGGGAGAACATGGTTCAAATCCCCACTCGGCCATGAGGCTTACTGAGTGACATTGGGCCAGTCCCTGCCTCCCAGCCTAACCTACCTTGCAGGGTTGTCGTTTGGGGGATTACCGTATTTTTCGCTCTATAAGACGCACCAGACCATAAGACGCACCTAGTTTTTGGAGGAGGAAAACAAGAAAAAAAATATTCTGAATCCCAGAAGCCAGAACAGCAAGAGGGATTGTTGCTTTTGCTGCGCAGCGATCCCTCTTGCTGTTCTGGCTTCTAGATTAGCCGCGCAAAGCCTCTTCAGGGCAGGAGGAACATTCCTCCCGCTGCCCTGAGGAGGTTTCGTGTGGCTATCCCAGAAGCCAGAAGAGCAAGAGGGATCACTGTGCAGCGAAAGCAACAATCCCTCTTGCTGTTCTGGCTTCTGGGATAGCTGCGCAGCCAGCATTCGCTCCATAAGATGCACACAGATTTCCCCTTACTTTTTAGGAGGGGAAAAATGTGTATTATAGAGCAAAAAATACGATAAATGGTGGGGAACCAAGTGCGCCACCTTGGGAGGAAAGGTGGGCTATAAATGCAATAAACGAATACAGTGGTTACATACACTTCAGGTTACACACTCCGCTAACCCAGAAATAGTGCTTCAGGTTAAGAACTTTGCTTCAGGATAAGAACAGAAATCGGGCTCTGGCGGCATGGCAGCGGCAGGAGGCCCCATTAGCTAAAGTGGTGCTTCAGGTTAAGCACAGTTTCAGGTTAAGAACAGACCTCTGGAACAAATTAAGTACTTAACCTGAGGTATCGCTGTAATGAAATAGGCATCTCTCCCCACACCTGCTGCTCCAGAAAGCCCTCCCACACCCACCAGGCATCTCCACTCACGCTTGCGCTGAGGTAGGGCCCGATCTTGCCGAGGCACACGGTGGTGTTGCAACGGATGGGGCCCTGTTCGTCCCGGGCCTGTAGGCGGGCAAAGTGCTTCATGAGCTCCACGTTGAGGTTGTTCTCATTCAGCTTGGGAGCCAGCAGCAGCATAGACTGCCAGCGGGGAGAGAGGAAAGGGAGAGGTCAAGGGTCAGCCATGTCCTGGCTCGTAGCCATCGATGGCCCTCTCTTCCAAGATAGGTACGTCTGATCCTCTTTTAAAGCCCTCTAAGTCGGGGGCCATCATTGCCTCCTGCGGAAGCGGGTTAAACTAAAGAGCCTCTCGCATCCTGGTTCTCAACATCCCACGGCCCCTCACCTTCACCGTCTGCTCACGAATGGCCGGGTTGGTGTCCAGGAAGCCGTGGACCACGTGGGGGAAGATCTGGGTGTTGACCGTGGGCTCGTTCAGGTATTGGATGAAGTGCTCCATCTGGCAGATTAGAGGGGCACATGCAGAGAGAGTGGGGGGAAGCACAGTCAGCAAAGGACTTGCTGGGTGAAAGAGGCCTGCTTCTCAGGACCCAGACCACCACCCACAATGCCCTTCCTCACATGCTTTCAAACCCAGGTCGTCCCTGCTGAAGATTCAGATCCAAGACTCGGAACTCATAAGGAAGGGGGAAAGGGATCCTAACATGGGGCATTGGGGGGGGGGTTAATTAAAGATTTTCTTGGTTTACAAAAGTATGTGCAATGTCTCTCTCTTTTTTTATTCAAGTAACATTTTTTACAGATCAGTTTCATTTGTTGAGACATTAGGAAGAAAATGGGGAAAGAGGTGGAGGGAGGGAAGGTGAGTGGGGGTGGGGTCGGGTGGCGATGTGTGAGGGGGGGTGTTTTAGATCAGGTTAGCCATATTGATTTGTATGTTGTTGGTGGATTTTTGTCATTGTCTTGTTGGGCTGTGTATGTGATAAAGGGGAGCCATACTGGGGTGAAGGTGTCTTCTTCTATTTGTCCCTGTGTCAGTTTCAATTTATTGGTTAATTTTTCTAGTAAGGCTGTTTCCCATACTATTTGGTACCGTTGGTCCATGCTTACTCCTGACAGGTCTCTCCAGTGTCTGGTTATGATGTTTCTGGCTAACATGGGGCATTTTATCATACTGAGAGCTGGGAAGCAGAGCTCCCTCCATCGGCTCTGCTGTGACAGGCCAGCCCCATTAGGCCTCTACTCCCTTCCCCTGTCACCGGAGGAAACCATTCCACTAGACAGCAGCCTCAGTGGGAGAGGTGGGAAGAAGCCTCACTTCATCAGCTTTGCTGGGAACCATCTCCTGCCCCTGAAATGGGCCAACTGGTCATTATGGGAACAACCATTCAGAAATTGGTGCCTGAGTTTTGATTCTGATTTTCCTCTGCTCTCCATGTCGTAGTTTTTAAAGATTGTAAGCCTGTGGGTAGGGACTTGTCTTGTTTCGATTGTTTGTGAGCTGCTGTAGGAGCCTTTTTGGCTGAAGAGCAGGGTATAAAAATGCCCTAAATAAATATTATGTAATGCATCGACCAACATTCCGGTGGGAGATTGAGGAAGACTAGTCTAATCCAAGCCTCTACTCCATGATTCAGCCATCCTGCGCTATCCTGGCCCCCCTCCAGATGTTGCTGGACTACAACTCCCATCAGTGTGCTGGCTGAGGATGATGGGAGTTGTAGTCCAACCACATCTGGAGGACGCCAGGATGGTGAATGCTGTCTTAGCCTGCAATGCTATACACCAGGAGTTCCCAATTAGCTAATTACTGAGGATCCATTATTTTTCAAAAGCCAAGCCATGGACCCCCTACTTTTGAAATTTTTGATACTATGGTAGTTACCTCTGCAGAGCAATATTTTGAACAAAATGTGCGGTAGCCTCTAATAAGCAAAGGGTTTTAGTTATACTAAAAAGCAACAGACCATAAATTACCATGCAAAAATGACAAAAAATTAGTTGGGGGAGAGGCGAGGGATGGGGCTGCAAAGCCCCTGAGTGAGTTCTGAGGACCCTCAGGGGTCCCCGGACCCCTAACTGGGAACCATTTGTTATACACACTTACCTGGGAAAACATGGTTCCAGTTACAGATGGGTAGCCGTGTTGGTCTGCCATAGTCAAAATAAAAAAATTCCTTCCTGTAGCACCTTAAAGACCAACTAAGTTAGTTCTTGGTATAAGCTTTCGTGTGCATGCACACTTCTTCAGATACACAGAAGAATCTGAAGAAGTGTGTATCTGAAGAAGTGTGCATGCACACGAAAGCTTATACCAAGAACTAACTTAGTTGGTCTTTAAGGTGCTACAGGAAGGAATTTTTTTATTTTGACTGGGAAAACATCCCACTGAACTCAGCAGGACTTTCATTCAGGTAGACCTGGCTAGGAGTGCATCGTTACGCTCTGAGATCAGGAGTCTGGGTGATGACAAGCTCATATGCTTTTTTCTAATGGGATTAACACCCCTCCTAAGCTGGGTGCAACACCTCCCCCACCCCCACCCACATGGCAGTCTGTTGTGCACCCCCCACCCCCTTGTACCTGTTGCAACAGCCGGATCCTCATTGCCCGGTCTGGAGAGGAGAACATCTTCACAATGACGGGAATGATTTTTTGCTGGTATTCCTGGGTGTTCAAGAATTTCCCCACCTGCAGTGACAAAACAAAAAAAAACAAAAATCCATATACTATTAGGTAACATGGACACCTAAAACAAACATGTATTGTTCTGTGCCTCAGTTCTAACTGGTAGATCAGTTGGGGTTGGACTAGATGCCCTTTGGTGGCCCCTTCCAACCCCATAAATCTAGGATTCTATGATCAGTCAGCTAAGGCTGCAATTCCATACTCATTCCGGAATAAGCCCCACCAAACTCAATGGGACTTACTTGTGGGTTTGTGTTACAGCAATTAGCACCCCCGGTGCTTAAAAGGCAGACCTGATGTGGCTGTTAATTATGAAAATGCAATTTATAGCCCTGTTATTATTATGAGTGTTATAATTCATATTTGTTATAATTACCTGCTACAACATTAAACTGGGAGTGATGGGAGTTGTAGTCTGAAACTCAGGTGAGTAGAGGCCTAGCAGGTGCTCTGCTACTGAGCCACACTCCCTTCTCCCTTCCTTGCCTCCTCAGATGCTACAGCTATTCCCTGTTTCACTGAGGGAGTCTGTGTTAAGACAGAGCACCCTGGTGGGGCAAAGGGGACACTTCCTCTGGGCTCACACAGAGTGTGCCTGTCCCTGGTCCAGGGGGCCGCTCACCTTGAAGAGTGGAATGAGGATGACAGCCCCAGCGCTGCCAAACTCAAACGCCGTCAGCAGTTGCGGGAGGACCTTGTGGCGGCAGAAATCCTCAGGGAAGGAGTCCAGGTTCGCGCTGAGCTCCTGGAAGAACTTCTGCCGTTCCGTGGGCTCCTTAATCTGGGGAGAGGATAAAAGAAGTCACCAGCTCACAGCCACGACCTGGCTGAGGCCTGGGGGTCCCCTTGTTTGCATGAGACTAATGGGGCTGTTGCTCCCCCTCTGGAAACAGGAGGCCAGCTCAGTTCTTTTGGCAGCGCTGACTGGCAGCAGTTACCCAGGGCAGGGCAAGGCTTTGCAAGCTGCTGTCCTCGGATTCCTGTTTTTAACTGCGCTCCACCACTGAGCTGTGGCTCAGACGTAACAGAAGATCAAAGGACACCCGCACTTTGCCCCTGCAGGGCAAAAAGCCAGGATTCGCCCTCCCACTCACCTGGATCTCCTCCAAGAAGAGGTTGGTCTCCACAAAGCTGTTGTCCATGAAGCCCCCCGGCCCCTGGCAGTTCTGCAGGAACTTGGCCGGGTTGGGCCGCAGCTTGGGGTTGGCACCCACCAGCTCGCAATAATGGGGGACCAAAGACTTGGGGATCTGGAAGACAAGGGGGGAGAGGCAGCAAGGGAGAAGAGTCATGACGTCCGTGAAAGACAAGAGAAGCAGGAGCTGGGAGAGAGAGGGGCAGTCCAGGCCTTCTGCACCCCCCCCCTGCAACCTTCCCACTATGGTCCTACAGCCAGTTAGGAAGATAAGGCCTGTCAAATGTGGCCGCTCACAGCCTTAGGAACTCCCTTGCTAGAGAAGCCAGGCTGGCTCCCTAATTGTTGCCCCGTTAGAATTCTTGTCCTAACAGGCTGGCTGATTTTAAAGGAAAGGACTGGTGTTGTGATGTTTTTATTGCAATTATCTGAGATAGATAGATAGATAGATAGATAGATAGATAGATAGATAGATAGATAGCTATAGATGATAGATTAGATAGATGATAGATAGATAGATAGATAGATAGATAGATAGATAGATAGATAGATAGATAGATACAGACAGACAGACAGACAGACAGAAAGACAGATAGATAGATGATAGACAGATACAGATAGATAGATAGATAGATAGATAGATAGATAGATAGATAGATAGATAGATAGATAGATATAGATGAGATTAGATAGGTGATAGATAAATAGATAGATGATAGAGATAGATAGATATAGACAGATAGATGATAGTTTAGATAGACAGATAGATAGATAGATGACAGAGATAGATAGATAGATGATAGCTAGATATAGATTTAATTTTATCAATGCTTAATTGCTTTTTAATGATTGGTGTTTTTTTCTAGCAACATCGGGAGAGCCACGGGTCCCCCATTGCTCCTCTAAAGCCTAAGGTCTTCAGGAGCCTGAGATTGTTCCACCAGCTCCAGCAGCCGTCCAGTGGCACGTGACTCCACCCTGCTAACCTACAAGGCTGCTGTTTTTTCCAGGACAGAGAGGGACACACACCTTGCCAAGAGACCGGAGGGAAGATGGCCGAGGCAGGGGGCCATTGAAGACCTCCCAGATGAGGCAGCCAAGGCGCCACATGTCGGCTGACCTGTCAGAACACAGAAAGGGGTGAATAAGCGTGTTTAATTAAAGCCTCCCCCCCAAAAAAACCCGCAGCTCTGACTGACAAATAGGTACATGAGCACCCATGCACCTCTGCCTTATTTTGGCCACTGCTAATCCCTTTCCAAGTAGCCCACCCCACTTTGCCATCTGAAAACAGAAATTCTGTATTTTTTTAAAGTCTGACTGACGCCCATAACTTATTGACAGTCCAAGGAGAAACAAATATTCCTAACTTGCCCTGATTCCAGTGAGGCAGCTGCCTTGATATGCTATGGCAAGCTCAGGAAAGTCCTGGGGCACCTGAGAGCCAGAGTGGTTAGAGCAGGGGTCTGCAACCTTTAAGACAAAAAGAGCCACTTGGACCCGTTTCCGAAGGGGAAAAAAAACTGGGAGCCGCAAAACCATTGCGACATTTAAAACAGATATATCTCTGGAGCCACGATCTGACAGCAGGCGGGAAGGTGACGTCGGGACGGTGCATGACTGACGCACGCACCGCCCCCATGCGACGTCACAGCCAGTACAGCGCCCGCAACAGTGGGGAGTGTCGGGGCGCACAATGCGCCTCCTCCCCTTGCTAGTATCCACCCCGGAGCCGCGGCAAAGGTGTAAAAGAGCCACATGCGGCTCCGGAGCCGCAGGTTGCAGACCCCTGGGTTAGAGTATCTGGCTAGGACCTGGAAGAGACCTGGGTTCAAATCCCCCACTTTGTCCTGAAGCTCACTGGGTGTGACTTTGGGCCAGTCACAACCACACAGGGTTGTTGTGGGGAACAGAGGAGGGGCAGGAGAACCACATATGCCACCCAGAGCTCCTTGGAGAATAATGTGGAATAGAAATCCAATAAAATAATCAAAGACCAAGGGCTCCTCCAGTTGACCTCTTTATTCAGCTTCCATCTTGATTTGCTTGCTCAAAACTTGCAGGGTGTTTTGGCTCCAGGGGCTTACAGGCAGTCCATATTTTGCGGGAGGGAATTTAAGCACATACCAAAACTTTAGGTTTGCACAGCTAAGGTTTTGACTGAGCCACAACCCTGACTGAAAGCTGTCTTCTTAAGAGACAGGGATCCCTTGTTTTCATTTTTTTTATTTCATTCATATCCTGCTCAAGCTTCTCGGGGTCACCCAGAGGCTCATGGCATGAGGGGACTGATAAATTTAACAAGCAAATTTAACAAGGCACTTTCTTTCTTCCCTCATTTTATTCTCACAACAAGCCTGCCAGGGAGATCAGGCCAAGAGACAGCGAGTGCTACAAGGTCACCCGGAGAGATTCAGGGCTGAGCAGTGGGATTCGAACCTGGATCTCCCCAGTCCAACTTTCTAACCACCACACCTTACCGGCAGAGGTGAACGGAAACCCCACTGCTTGCATTTTAGAGGCTGGACCAAACCAGAATGGGGTTGGCTGCTTTTTAAAAGAAAGGGTGCGGGGGGAAGCCAAGCAAGCTCACCATTTTTCTCCAATGCTCTTGCTGCTGTCTGCTAACTCAGGAGGGTCGTACTTCTCCAGCTCGGGGACCCCTTTCCTCGGCACGGCAGCATCCCCCTGAGCTGAGCACATGTAGTCCAAACCGCCCAGCTTCCACTCGCCAGCACGGTCCACAAAGATGGCCGCCGGGCAGACGTGGTTGTGGATGAGGTGGCAGTCGTTGACCAAGAAGCTGAGGGCTTTCTAGGAAGGCCGTCGGCCCCAGGAAGGAAGCAGGTGGTTAGCAGGACAGAGCTCTCCACCCTGGTCCCCATCAACTCTCCCACAAAGCCTCGTTTGTTTTATTATACTCTTCAAAAGCATCAGCCTTCACCAATCCGGTGGCCTCCATGAGAACGTAAGGATAGCGTGATGCATCAGGCCAAGAGGCCAGCATCCTGTTCTCAGAGTGCCTGTGGAGAACCTGCAAGCAGGATTCGACCACAAGAGCTCTCTCCCCTCCTGCGATTTTCCGCAATTGGTATTTAGAAGCGTTGCTGCCTCTGATCGTGGAGGACACAGCCGTCATGGCTGGCAGCCATTGATAGTCATCCCCTCCATGATTTTGTCCAATCTTCCTTTTCAAGCCACTCAAGCCATTCCTGCCTCCTGTGGAAGTGAGTTCCATAGTGCTGTGGGAAGAAGGACTTTCTCTTATCCATCCCAAATCCTCCAACATCCAGTTTCATGGGATGCCCACATGGCCTAGAGTGGCCATCACGGCTTCTGGAGGAAGTGAATTCCAGATGTTTTTGGACTACCCCTCCCATCAACCCCAGTCTGCATGGGTGATGGTAAGGGGCATGGGAGTTGTAGTCCAGCAACATGGGGAGGGCCACAGCCCTGCCCCACTCAAAGCAGCAGGTGTTTTCCCCGTATGCAGGGTCCTGGGCCCAGGGGCAGCAAGCAGTCCTCTCCCAAGACACCCCACACATCTCACCACAATCTGATGGAGGCCCCACGAGATCTCCAGCTCGCTCAGCTCTCGCCCTTCGCCTCTGGACTCCAGGTAGGCCGGAAGCGGCATCACTGGCTCCGTCACCACGTGCAAGCATTTTTCCGTCTGCCAAAACAAAGACACGTCACCATGTTAGGAGTAATGTCTACCTTAAGAACCCAGAATGCTGCCTCATTGCACATCCGACTCTGGTTGCTCCAGCTCAATACAATCCACAAGCAGCAGCTTCTCACAGGACCACTGAACCACAGCCCCCTCCCTTTCACGCTCCTCACTAGGACCCTCACTTTCTTTTGCCAGAACTGAGTCACAGAATCACAGCACTGTAGAGTTGGAAGGGAACCCCCAAGGTTCATCTAGTCCAATGCCCTGAAACGCAGGAATCCCAGCTAAAGAATCCCAGGCAAGGTGGCCACCCAATGAAGGAGAGTCCGCCACCTTCTGAGGTTCCACCATCTAAGAGGGAAAGAAACCCAGTGGCCGGAGTCAATATGTGTTTTCCCCCCATAGGGCATCTCCTAATTCTTTCTCCAGCTTTTAAAAGAAATCTACAAACAGCCTGGGCTTCCTTTATTTCTGCTTTTTAGACCTACAAAGAAGTCTCTGTGTGTTTTGCATAAAGATGCAGACAGATCTGGGTAAGATGAGCGGGCTATAAATAATAAAATTATTGTTGTTGCTGTTATTGTTATATTACAATTTTTATTTTATTTGTGATTTTCAGTTAAAAACATTTCAAGAGTTTTACAGTCATTTTAACATTTCAAAACTTACTTCTCTTTCTGTGGTTCCTTACATTTCTATTTATCATTTCCTGCCTATTCTAAATTAACTTAACTTATTCTTTTATCCATCTACTTTAACTATTTACTCTAATGAAACTGCAGGCTGTTACAATAATCCTGCCAACGTCCTTATCTGTTTACAATAATCCTGCCAACGTCCTTATCTGTTTACAATGTATTTGTACATATTCTATAAACCATTTCCATTCTTTTATAAATAAATAAAAAGTTTGTTCTCTTGATGTCTTATTTTCCCCAGTAAGTTTTGCCATTTCTGCATAGCACATGAGGTTTTGTATCCAATCTTCTTTGATTCTATTCTATTCTATTCTATTCTATTCTATTCTATTCTATTCTATTCTATTCTATTCTATTCTATTCTATTCTATTGCCCGAAACCTCCACAGCACATTCCTACCTCCTCGGCCACATTCCATCTTAACTAGGGCAGCTAAATGCAAACTCTGTAGCTCCAACCTCAGTTTCCCACCTCCTCCACAAACTGATGGACTACGACTCCCATCAGCCCCGGCAAGAAAGCTAGGAAGGTTTGAATTGAGGGCCCAGTGTCATCTGCAGGGCTCTCACAGGCTCCCAAACCCCGAACCAGCCCGATGAAGAGTTCTGGAGGACCTGAAACCTTGGAGGTCAGGTCTGCCGCCTCCTCAGCAGGCCTACCCAACGTAACCTTGACAGCAGCCTCTTGGAGAATAGGAGGTGCTGCTGGTCTGCTCCCAGCCTTGTTCCCCAGATGTTCATTCCCCCCTTGTTCCTGATGGAGACCTTCCCTGATCAGTCACTCCTTCCCTGGCTGACGGGATGCCGTTTTGGGCCTCACCTCAGGTGCCAAAATGTCTTAGGCCTGCCTTGAACTCCACAAACAAACAAAAAAACCCTTTAGCAACTCCCCTCAATATACTACCTCTAACCCGTCAATGTAGGACAGGATATTGGGGTGCCGTAGGGTTTTGAGGTGTTTGAAGGCCGCCTTGGCGATCTGAGTCTGTTCTTCGTTGCCGGGTTTCACATCGTACACAAACAGAGACACTGGTTCCCCCGTGGCCTGTCGGAAAGAAAGAAAGAAAAGGACGTTGAGCTCTCTTTGCAGCTGCTGAGGAGCAAGGAGACCTTTTGCTTTTTGAAGTGGAACAGGGGTTCCCACCACCTCCCAGGCTTCAAAGCCAGGGTGCAAAGTACCAAAGCTTGACCCTATGAGTGTAAGCACCCAAGGCACTAAGCCCCCAAAGTGGCCTCCTGAGAGCAGAACCGTAGAATTTCAGAGTTGGAAGAGACCCAAACGGTCAATGGGTCCATGCAGGAATCATAGCTAAATGCAGTAAATATTGTGATACAGGAACTTGACCCGCGTTCTTCAATTGAAAAAACACAAATTAAATAGCCATTTCACAACACCCAAAGTCACTTGCCTGAGGCAGACACCTCACACTCTAAGACTGGACCTGGGGCAGCAGGATCAGACCAGCAATGGTGACGGCAGCTCCCTCTGGGGTGGAGCAGCTCCCAAGTTGGCGGGGGAGAACAATTCCCTGAATGCGGGGAGGGCGCAGACTGCCTTGGACTGGGTCAAAACATCTAGCCCAGTCTTCCCCATCAGCAGCTCCCTGACATTCCTAACTGGAGGCTGAACCTATGACCCTTCTGCGTGCCATAGCACCTTAAAGGTAAAGGGACCCCTGACCATTAGGTCCATCGTGACCGACTCTGGGGTTGCGGCGCTCATCTCGCTTTATTGGCCAAGGGAGCCGGCGTACAGCTTCCGGGTCACATGGCCAGCATGACTAAGCCGCTTCTGGCGAACCAGAGCAGTGCACGGAAACACAGTTTACCTTCCCGCCGGAGTGGTACCTGCTTATCTACTTGCACTTTGACATGCTTTCGAACTGCTAGGTTGGCAGGAGCTGGGACCGAGCAACAGGAGCTCACCCCGTCATGGGGATTTGATCGGCAAGTCCTAGGCTCTGTCGTTTAACTCACAGCGCCACCCGCGTCCTTAGGGTGCTGCTATATCTTAGCTTGACAACAACCCTGTGAGGTAGGTTGGGCTGAAGTAAAGAGACAGAGACTGGCTTGGAGTTACTAAGTGAAATTCTTGGCTTCCTATGCACTGTGGCCCTCCCCACAGAAGACCTCCACGTGGGGCTGAAGAGATCACTTTTCCCGCTCACAAAAAGTGGGAGAAGGGTGCTTCTCCCATCTCCCTCCTCCATTTCAGCAGCACAGATGCGGCCTCCCGTCTTTTTAAGGGCACTCCAACATTGCATCTCCCATCCTGCATGCACTGGAGAACTGGGGAAGACTTGCCACCCCCACCCTCAATCCAGATGAGGCTCTGCCAGGGGCAATGGGGTCGGCAGCTCCAATGAAGTGGGGAGGGGAGAAAACCCTTTCCCATCTCTCTCTCTCTCTCTCCCGGTTGGACTTCAGCCTGCGCCCCCTCCTCCCCGCGCGTGCGCACAGAGAAAGGCGAGCGGGCAGACCTTCCTCCTGCCGCGGTGCAGCAGCCAGGATCCCCCCGGCAAGGGCAGCGGCGGCACCTCCGGAGGCGAGACGACCTCGAAGGGGAAGTCCCGGATCGGGTCCCGGGAGAAGAACCACATGGCGGCTCCCCGGCTGGAGGTCGGGGACGGGGACCCCGGTGGGCGGCGGCGGCAGCGGCAGCAGCGGAGGCGGCTCCGCGGACGTCACCAGCCCCGCCAGCTAGGCAGGCGCTGTTTTCCTCGGCCGGCCGGGAGGCTGGCTTAGCCCCGGATCCTCTTCGCAGCCCCGGAAGTGCTTGGAGAGAGGGCGCGCCCGAGCATGCACAGAGCGCCGGCGGCGGAGGAGAGGGGCTCCGAGACGCGAGGGCTTCTCGCGGCGCTGCACTCGCACGTGCAAGGATGGGGAGAGGGAGGCGCACCGCTGGCCAAAAAGCGGCGGCCCGTACTGCGGCGGGAAAGGGGAACGCGCTGCATTCACACGAGACGCGCCAACACCCAGATCTTGGACGCGCTTACCCGGGGGCCCTGGAAGCATAAAGGGCCTTGGAGTCGGAAGGGACTCCAAGAGTCATCTAGTAGTCCACCCACTGCAATCTCCCATTGAATTCATTGGAAATTACCACTCATATACAGTACCCCATTCGTTGGGATATAATTTTTTTTTGTTGGGGAGAGAATCCGCTCGATTGGGGAGGAGGGTCATTTCCTATCAACCCCAAATCCCTGTTTCAAACACTGACTGCTGCCCGTCCACCCACTCCAACCTTGGAAGCGCGCTCCACACATGCTCAGAAGCAGCGTCACCCGGAGTGATGGCTTCATGTATCCAACACGTTGCGCTTCCTATGACTCTCCGCTCAGATGTTTCCCCTGCAGGTGGAGAAGAAAGAGAAGGGGCTCCCAGACCCCTGACATCTCTCCTCCCCACCCCTTGGATGCAGTAAGGAGCCTCCAGCTTCAGGGGCAACAAACCCCAAAATACAGACATTTTGCTGCCCAGGGTGGACAAGATGCCCTCCAGTTTTCCATATCCACAAAACAACTGGGTTGGTAGTTGAAACTGACTTCAGTGTTGCCCAAGGGGGAGTGTCCTCTATGCACCTCAGGGCCACAGGTTAGTTATGGGGGTGCAGGACAGGTCGCGTGGCACCCACAACTCTGCCCTTCCAACAGCAGCAGATAGCTAAAGAAGTGGAGGGGGTCAGGATAAAGGGGGTGTAGGAGCTGCTGCTGCCCTCTCACTTTGTCTGAGGATATGGGCGGGGTATAAATAATAAATTATTATTATTAGCCAGAATATCAGCTGCTGGAGGGGGAAGAAAGCAAGAAGTTCAAGACCTCCCAAGTCTCTTTCTTGCTTTGAGGAGATGTGAGCAGCCCAATGCAAAGGGTAGAACATAGAAAGAGCCCCATCTAGTCCAGCATCTGCTTCTTATTTCAGCTATTTTGATATTAATGGTTTCTCTGTTTTCCTTATTACAGGAATCAAGACAGTGATGGGTCAAAAAAATAAAATGATAATACAAATTTATAAACAAGCCAGACCATACTTTAAGCTGAAGGCACTTCATTATTCTTATATACAATAAAACCATGCAAAATACCGTAGAATGAAAAAATTCCATTAATGCAGTTTGTCACACTATATGATACCAACAAAATGCATTATGGTGCTTGTCCTGAATCTACTTTATAAGGAATTCTTTAATTCCTTTCCCCCCAATCATGTTATAATCATGTTATAAGCATTACTGTTTTGTTATGTTTTAAACTGGAAAGTTTTATATGTTTGCATTTATTTGAATTACTATACAGTAATATTCTCAAGTAAAGCTGTGACATCATGATAGGTCAACAGGTCATTAAGGCTGCATATACCTGGCCGGCTTAAAATGCATAGAATCCCAGAACTGCAGTGATGGAAGGAGTTATCTATCTAGAGTTATCTAGCCCAACCCCTCCTGCCATGCTGGAATGGCAGGTAAACCACAGCCAGCCCAGGTCCTTTTTCAATTTGGATTGAATCTAGTTTGTGGGGGGACACATCAAAATGCAATGTTTAATTTAAAACTACTGTACATGATAAATACAGGATAGATGTGGATTGTGGCTAACGTCGGGCATATACACGTCTCAAACCAGCAGTGGGTATTGTGCTTGGTGCAGTCAGTGTAAACAGAAATGTGCGTAAAACTAAAGGCACCCCTGACCATTAGGTCCAGTCGTGACCAACTCTGGGGTTGCGGCGCTCATCTCGCTTTATTGGCCGAGGGAGCCGGCGTACAGCTTCTGGGTCATGTGGCCAGCATGACTAAGCCGCTTCTGGCGAACCAGGGCAGCGCACGGAAACGCCATTTACCTTCCCGCCGGAGTGGTACCTGTTTATCTACTTGCACTTTTGACATGCTTTTGAACTGCTAGGTTGGCAGGAGCAGGGACCAAGCAACAGGAGCTCACCCCGTCGTGGGGATTCGAACCGCCGACCTTCTGATCGGCAAGCCCTAGGCTCTGTGGTTTAACCCACAGCGACACCCATGTCCCTTATATGCGTCGGGCATATACACCACTTCTCAAACCAGCAGTGGGAATTGTGCTTGGTGCAGTCAGTGTAAACAGAAATGTGCGTAGCAGGCTTAATTCTGGAGCTGACCCTTTTCTGCAGTTCTCTCATTGGCCACCAGGAGGCCATAAAGACACAACAGAATTTCTGCCTCTGCCTTCCGGGATGTTTTTACCTTTCTCCAAATACGGTAGATCAATTGCAGCAAAACAGGACGTGACTTGGAAGGTGTGACTTGGAAGAGGATGAAAAGGCACTGCCCTTACCAGCTCCAGGCCGCCTGCTGCCACGTCATTTCAGCCCTGGAGGCCGGTGGCCAAATGCCGCAGGATCCCCCAGCTCCACATCACCACCCAACATCCTGCTGCTGGTGAATTTTCGCCGCCTCCTTTTCGGCATGCTTTGAGCTCCACCCAGCTGCCTACAAAGCGCCAGGACAAAGAAAAGAAAGTCCTTGTGCTCGCAGTGCATGGTTAAACTATGGAACTCGCTGCCACAGGAAGCAGTGATGGTCAGAAACTTGGGACAGCTTTAAAAGACTGAACAAATTAATGGAGGAGAAAGTTGTTGTTCATGTAAATATATTACCTACCCTTCACACTTAACTAGGGTGGAAGGCTCACAGAATATGCAGTACTGTATAGTAACTTTTGAGCAAACACCCCCTAGGCTTCCCCTGTGTGTGCTTTGCGGGTGGGGCTGGGGGTCGTCACTTTAACAACACGGTAACCAAGAAGTGCCCTTGATTCTCAGGAATTTTGGAAGAAATCGCTCATTCCCCCACCCAAACCTTGCAGAAAAGTCGCGTTGAAAACAAAACACACCCACATTGGTTGAGGAACTATATTTTGTGCTATTGTGACCACTAGGTGGCGGAAGGAGCAGGCGCACTTGAGTGAGTGAGGCTGTCCCTGGGTATAATTACTGGCCTCCGCCGGCGGTCTAGGACAGTTGCCGGGAGCGTCAAGGAGAGATGATGGGTTAGGATTAGCGCAGTTTAAGTAGTTTATAAACGGGAAAAGATATTTAGGTATTCTTAAGCAGTATCAGGAGAGGCAGTTGTTTTAAATAAAAAAAAGAAACAAGCAACTGAATATTAATAAAAGAGGTAGGAACAGATAATTGTTTTAAAGATTATGGGCTTTTCAAAAGTCTCCAAAGAAAACAGATAAACAAAACTGCAAACTAAAACGTATTAGGACAGGAAATAATTTTGATTAAAAAGAAAATGGAAAGCAAACAGAAGTCAGAAGAAGAACTAAACCTTTAAAAAACAGGGGAAACGGTTAATTGTTGGCAGATTATGGGCTTTTAAAAGTCCCAAAAGAAAAGGCAGGTAAACAAAACTTAACTGAAAACTAAGAAAAATATAAAGATGAAGATTTTAAAAGAAAATCAAGAAAAAGAAAATATTTGAAGATAGAAATAAAAGAAGATAGAGGGGGAGCTATATTTACATTTCAAACTAATTGAGGACTAGTTTTGAATGTAAAAGTAGATGGCTCTGAAGTCTGCTTCAAGCAGAGAACAAAATGAAGAGAAGATGGCAGGCTTTTGTTTTAAAAGGCAACTAGAGAGGCCTTTCCATCTGAAGAAAGGGTTAGGCTTTTGTTGCTGAAGGTAGAAAAACCAAGACTGGGAAGACTTGGAAGAGAGGAAGGAGCCATAGAAGATAGAAGGGTAGAAGGCAACTTAGAAGAGGATCCAGGAAGAGAGAAAAGGGAGGGAAGGAAAAGGAGCAAAATCTGTAAGAACTGTGTCTGAAAAGGATAGCAAAGAGGAAGGAGGAGATGAAAAGGACAGAGATTTGTAATTGTTTGCAGCCATTTTGTGGCGGCTTCTCCTCAAGGACTTTGTGAAAGATGTTCTTTTTCAAAGGGATGCAGTGGGAAGGATTTCCTTAAAATATAAGGTGTCGAAGGACTAAAATAAGTATCTGGTACACCAGCCTTAAAATGGGTTGGCATCTGGCACCTAATTCTGAAGTTAGGAAGAGTCGTTCCAGCAGCCAGTGCAAATTGGTGAAGCTAGAAAAGATACCGAAAGCATTGAGAAAAAAAGCAAGAAAACTCCTGAGGGAAGAGCCTTACTTAGCTTTAGATCAAGAATGAAGGAGCAAATATGCGGTGAAGACGGTGAACATCTCGGTAGTTGGTAACCTAATGGGAAGGCTCTGTAATCTTAGTTTTCCTTGTCAAGGGCTGTTTTGTGGGGTGCGGGGAGCAGGGGTGTTGGTGTTGTAGGTTTCTCTCTTTGCAGGCATAATTGCGCCCGTTGTCGAGAAGCTATTGCTGAGAAGCTAACAGGCAGTCTGCACGTGCTTCGTTTCCGTCCCACCGGTTCCTGAGGTTAGCGTTTTTTCCATCCAGCCCCGAGAATGGTTAGCTAGCATCTGCAACCCTCCCCAGAATGAGCGAGTCGAGAACCTGGTGGACAGACAGAACACTGCAGGTAGCAGCAGGAAAAGCACCCACAGAAAAAGGGGTCAGAGAAACCTGCCTGTTGGACTCCTGTTGCGGGCCTCCCGTCGAGGGAGGAGGGTAGGCACCCAAATCTTGTTTAGTTTTTGTCCCTTCAGGTGTGTTTGTGAATGTAGATCTAGAGGATTCCCAATGTTCCAGTCATGATAATTAACTTAAAGCAAAAAAAGGAAGGAAGCCTGTTGAGAATGATTCCAGTGTGGGGGAAAACAGGAGCCTTTTTGAGGAACATCCTGCTGATGGCAGCGCTTAGAAAAAGAGGTGGCCACCTCTTGGCACCTGGGAAGGAGCAGCAGCCACTGGAGAGGAGCTTTTGCTTAGAGCAATGTCCAGTCGAGGATCCTGCCGGGGTCAAATTGCATGTTTTCTCTTTGGAAAGTGCTAAGTATACAACCTTATTGACAATCAATCATGCTAGCCTTGATGGGGGGAGTGGGGAATGCACTGGGGAGAGGGATAAACACCCGCTTCATTCTAGCCTCTTTGCAGGTACTGTAGCGTCCCCAGGTGGCTTGGTTTAGAACTGTAGTCCTGCAGTATTGTGGCAAGGTCACCACCCCAGAGGCTGGAGCTCTCTTTGCCTAGGAAGAAAGGACAGTGCTTAAAGCTGGCGTTTGTGCTGGAGCCCTGGTCGTTCAGCCACTCCTTTCGGAAGAGCTGGGAACTTGAAAGCTAAGTTTTCCTTAGGGGGCTAAAAAGCAGAGAATTCTCCAGCGTCAGTGTGTAATGTGGAAGGGGCTGTCTGGTTGGACGGGGCGGGGCGGGTTTTAGGGAGGGCATGGGAGGTGATAACTTGTTCTCGGATTCTTTTCCCAGGATAATCGTAACGTTAGGCCTGGAAAAAATATATATATTATTAAGCTTCTAGACTGGCAAGTACTTCTTGAAATATTCAGAAAAGACTTTCCTTCCAAGTAACGGCCAATACTCATGGAAAGGTCTCTGTGAATCCCTTGGGTCCAAAATGAACAGAGCTGCTTCTCTTGCATTCCCTCTAAAGGGCAGGAGAAGAAAACAACTTGCAGATACGGAGGGTCTTTGCGGGGGAGACCTGCTTAGCTAAGAGTTGGCAGGGGTGGGGTTGAACTCTTCATGCCTTTAGTGGTTTGTGGTTTTCTTTTGGCATTTTTTGCAGGTGCTTAATATGTCTTAATGCCACTGTAGAGGCTTCAGGGAGAAAGGAGGAGCTTAATGATCCTGGTGTGGGATTCCTTCTGATGGTAGCTTGTATAATTTTTCCAAGTAAGATTCTGCTTTTGATTGCTTTGTCTTGTGTATGAGTTCCAAGTCTAGGAATTATTTGCATTGATGAACATTCTTGCGTAATGAATTCTGTAAGATACTGAAAACAATTCAACGTTAACAATGACAAGACTTAAACAGCTCATGTAAGCAGATTAATGATTAAGTCATACCATTAAAACGGAAAAAAGATTGTCTAATGCTCATAGTTCGATATGTCTCTTTGTCTTCTACGGGCAGTGGGGGGGCTTGGTAGGGAAACATTTCTTGTCTAGCCCTTTTTCAGATCCGTCTTCAGAATACTAGCCTCAAGGAGCCTGAGAAATACAAGGCCTCATAAGCAGAGGGAGCAGCTTCTTGGTGGAGGATAAGTAAAGGCAGAACCATCCTATGCTATTACTCCTTTGATTGATGGAAAAAGTCCCAGATGTTAAACAAGTGAAAGTCCAGTGCCAACCAAGGGGGGAAAACCCACAAGGTCATAAGCAATGAAGCAGGCAGATTGGAAGTGTGTGGATTGAGTGTGAAATGCCATGATGATATTCTGTGAAATTCCCAAAATCAATGCAATGAGGAGGAGGAGGAGTTGGCATTAAAGCAGTGAGAGAGATCCCATTTCTTCAGTGTGGGAGCAAAATTGAAAAAGAATCTTCAGGGGAGCGGCAAATAAGCTTTCTACCAAAGTGTGATGCCCATTATTTGATACGCAATATTGCTAAATCTTAATGGAATTGGAAGAGAGAATAATGCGATGTTGAAATATTCTAAATCTAAATGGAAACGAAGAGAGAATAATGCAAAGCCACGCTAGTGTTGGATCAAACGTGTGTTGGAGAGGAGAGGAGGCGCCTTGTGCTGTTGTCCTTCTTTACCTCAGACAGGTGCTCAGCACTCCTAAGGAGAGGAAATGTGCTTCGTTCCATCGGGGAGCTGTATAAGCGAGCAGGCATCTGTTACAGATAAGTTTTACCTATTCTGCCAGAATTGCATGTCAGAAAGGTGGGTGGCTTCATCTTTCCAAGTTGTGGTAGGTGCCGGAGTCATTTGGATCAGCCCTACTGGCTGCTTGCTAACCACGCTTCTTGCTGGGTTGCCTATGGCCCCCAGTTGCCCTCAAAGGGGGAGCTACAGCTCTACTAATCTGATGATCATGCTTTCTGTTATTTCCTGGGTGTCTGGGCCTCGCCTTGCCCGCTTGATAGGAGCAGACCACTATAGGTGGCGCATCCCTGCCCGTTAGAGGGTGTATTCAATGCCAGTCCAATCACAGAAGCATGCAGCAGAGAGCAAAGTAATGGTAGCATTCAAAGCACTTGTGCAAGACCTCCTAGAGGTGGCACATTAATACACTTGCAATAAAATGACCAAAGTACTCCAAGAATAGGAAGTGGTCGTCTTTGTTCTTAAATAAACCATGCTACTGCTGTTGATGTTGCTGTTGTTTGTGAATCGCTCTCGGGTTGTTTGGTGGGGGTAGGGGGGCATTCTTGTTGTTCTTTCAGACTCTTTCTCCGTGAACACCCCCGTCTTTATTGGACAAGCACAGAAATTGAACGGAAGACTGGTTCTCTAAATCAGGCAGGAAATCTTTGCAGCCTATTTTTCCTCCTTTCCCCATTCCACTGAGGCAGATGGTAGATCCAGGCACTTGGCATACAGAGGTCTTGTAACTAAGGAATGTGATCTGACCAAGGGAGGAGTTCTAAAATGCTTAAAACTAGACCAGTGGGGGAAAACACTTAGCGGTTTGGGGTAAGTAAATGCCTAAGTTCACATCTTGCAGCTGAAGAAGCTGTGTTCTTCCCAGAACTTGAGCCTTGGCAATTTTACCAGGCAAAAATCCAGACACAGGAGGACAGAATTAGTACAAGTGTGTACGTCTGTGTACTTTAAACCAAAGATTAACACTTGTTGGTCTTGCCTAGCATTGCCTATGTAGAAACTTGCATGCCCCTTTGATATGCTTGCCATCCATCTCCTGTAGTGCTAGCGCTGTCATCTCTTTCCAGTTAACAACATGCAGGGCTGGGCTGAGGGGGGTGATATGGGGGCAACTGTTTCAGTGTCTTGTTTCAGAGGCTTCATCTCATAATGCCTAGACCCTAACGCACCATTTGTGAAGCTGCTCAGGATGATGACTCTCTCCTGTTGCCACATTCTCTGTGCGCATGTGAAGGCCTTTGCAGTGAGTTGACTGACGCTCTTACACTTAACAGCTGTTCTGACTTGATCACCTTGGGGGTGGCGGGAGGGGCTCACATTGTCCCAGCTCTTCTTTTTTGCAGACTTCACAGAGAGAAGCGTGTCTGAAGCAGATCTGTTCAGTTGGCAAGTAATAAATGATGGCAGTGTGCTTGATCTGCTTGCGTAGAGAATATGAATCTGCCTCCTTTCCCTTGTGTGGAGTAGTGATTGTTGAAGGAGAAATAAATCGCTGAGTGACAAAATGCCTGTGGTTTGAAAGGAGCTCTTGAATCCGATGTCCAGTAAAAACCCTGCCATGTAAACGCCCGTTGTATGACTGAGAGACACGTGCATTTTGACTGTGCTGCTTTAGGTAACCTGCTGTTTTGTTCTTCTTTGGCTGCTGGGGGAGGGGGCGAGGGTACTGAAGCCTTTAAGTCTCTTCCAGATGCATCTTCACATCTCACAGACACCAGAAATAAAACCCTTCCAACCCAACAAACCATCAAGAAGCGAACATCACATTCCACCAGTTAGTGGTCGTATTTTCTGTGCAATGCTTTTGTGTGGGTCTCTCCTTTTTCAGTTTCCTCAGTTTTGAGCAACAGCACACAACACCCCAATAAAGCCCGCTCTCCTCGAGGAGCCACAGAAGTCATGGCAGTAAGAAACAGTTGTGGTCAAAGCACTTTTGTATGGGGTGAGTGGGAGGGGGCTGGTGACAAACCAGTGTCTCTAGATTGCTTTTCACAGACCAGTAGAAGGAACTGCCAGACACAAGAATTCACACTTCAATGGACAAAAGAACAGGTGAACCACATTTTCTCTCTTTTCACAGCAGGAATCATGAAGCCAGAATGTTAAGAGACTGGGAAGTTTTTAATGCATCTTCCCGTTCTGCCTCTAGGTTCAGCTTCATGCTGAAACCCCAATCACAATGGGAGTAAATACTGTATGTAAATTCCATCCTTAACGGATGCTTGAGGCAATGGTGGGTTGAGACCCGATAAGCTTTAACAGCCGAAAGGGATCCCCACTGAAAGAGGAGCTTCATGCTCCGAAGCCTCTCCAGACACCTTGTAATGCATAGTTGGAGTGGAGGCAGAACTAATGGCAAAGAATTGAAGAACCTCCTGAGAAGACTGGCTTGCCCAGTGTCATTGGCAGGATGGGGCCCTTTGTGATAACTCTGCAATGGGCTGGCAGAATTGCCACCAGACTATAAGGTGTCTGTGGCCATGGTGGTGCTAACACGGAATCATGGCCATCTTTGAGTTTTTTAAGTCAGTGACTTGACAAGTGCTTTAAGAGGTTTTGTCGGGGGTGGGATTATGCCGCAACCCGCTTTTCTGCTAAGAATCTTCCAGGAACAGCTATTGCGCACATAACTCAGCCAACACAAAGCATTGACTCCATACTAAAGCTTGGATCCTCTCCAGTACTTCTGTTCTCAAGGTAATCCCTTAAAATACCAATTTCAGAACCAGAGCTAGCAATCGGCTTGTTTGGCCAGTAACTTCTCACTCCAAAGCTAACATCGCAGTTGAAGGAAGGTAACTACTGAAACCCTTGACGTTATCCGAGAGCAAAATACTGATGATATGACAGGCACAGACTCTGAACAAGTAAACATCTAAATGCTGTATGATAAAAGCAGTAACCAGCGGTTGTACGTGTTGTGATTGTGGGACATAATGGGTGGGTACCATGTGCTTGGCTAGGCAGCAGATTTCCAGTTGTGATCCACAGAGTGGCATTGGGGAGGGTGTTGCAACTCTTGTGCTAAGACTCTTTCAGGTCGCAATAAGGGAGTTGTCAGAAGCGGAAGCTTTATGAAGCAGATTCCTTCAAATCTCCAAATCTCTCTTAAGGTTTTTCTTTTCCTGAGAGAACAATCTTGTGTTTTCTCAGGTTTTGCTTTTCACCTTGCTGCATTACAAAAAAAAAAGCAAAAGACACTGGTGGTCGGCACTCCTGGTTTCCAGGATGGGGTTCAAGTCCCTGCGGTGTCCTTGCTTGCTTCCAATGCAACTCCTATATGTTTCACCTCTTTCTGTCCTTTCTGTGCTTTTGTGATTTAGCAAAGATTATAGGATGTGATTTTACTGATAGATTTCCTATAAGGACATTGCATATGATTTAAACACAGTAAGAATTATATTAGGCAATTGCTCCCATTTCATTAACGCACTATTTGTGTGTGTGGTGCTGGCAAAATTGTCATGCTCACTTCTGTAGGTTTTTGATAATAGGTAGGGATTCTTCCTCTCTTTAGATCAAGGTGTAGAAGTATGGTAGGATATGCTGCCTGCTTGAGTTGTGATTTTGCGGTCTGAAACATTTATGTATAATAAACCAAGCTTTCTTTCTTAACGTGTCTCAAGAGTCTCCACCCCCATCATTCTGCCCAGACGCAGAGGTCCAGCGCCGAGAGCCTTCTGGAGGTTCCCACCCTGCGGGAAGCAAACCTACAGGGAACCAGGCAAAGGTCCTTCTCGGTAGTGGCACCTGCCCTGTGGAACACCCTCCCATCAGATGTCAAGGAAATAAACAACTATGACTTTTAGAAGACATCTGAAGGCAGTCCTGTTTAGGGAAGCTTTTAATATTTGATGAATTATTGTATTTTACTATTTTGCTGGAAGCCACCCAGAGTGGCGGGGTATAAATAATAAATTGTTGTTGTTGTTAATTTGTTCGTCTCTAAACACTACTGGCTTGCCTGCCTGGCATTTAAAAGGTCTTTAGGATCGCCAGCCCAGAATAAGATAAAGTATTGGGTGTCAGGAGTTTTATTTAGGCAAGAATAGGGGCAAACACATTCATGAACTTACACGTATTACAACCCCAGCAAAAGACCCCAAACCCTCTGTTGGTGTGTGCAAATGTATGAATACACGTTGGACACGTATGTGGGTTTAGACACATACTGTTACAGTTCCATTTCAAGTCCAGAGAAGAGCCATCCAATGGTGTTATTTTCCTTTATTGAGCTTTTATTAATGCCCTTGAATTTTCTGATGTATGGGAAGCCAGGCTATAAAGTCTATAAACATTAAAAATGTGGAGAGGATCAAGATAATGATGGATAGGAAAGAGAAAACAAATTCAAGTGCCAGCTTGGCCAATGGACAGAGATAATGTAAACCTAAATAAAAATCTCAGACTTGATTGAACATGAAACATTTAATGCTTTTATGCATCCCTCATAAGATTTTCTAAGAGGGTACATAAGGAATGGAACTTTTGGTGCTTGTGAAGAAAAAGATGTACTCATTCTCTCTCTAGTTGAGTTTTCCCTGTTGCATTGATAACACAAAATAAATATAGCAAGATTTTCTCTCCCTATATACCCACTAACTCACCAAAAACACTTTGTTCTGTCAGAATCAAACTATGGCCATACTCATGCTTTTGGAAAGGTCCAGTGATGAATGAAGTATTAAAACCTTTTGAAGAAAAATAATTAAAATCCTACAGGAGCAACATCTAATTCTGATTTTACATGGCAAGCCAAAATATATTAACTGGGGAAACTACAGATTTTTCACTGGATAAAAATATAATAAACTAGCTAACTAGTCTATATAAAAGTGTCTTTTGAAAGCATCTACAAAAGATAAAGACTAAGTAGAAATTGAGAAACTTTTAAGGCAGAAAGAGTGTTTTTTTAAAAAAAAGTTATCAAAATACTCTGTGCAGTTTATAAATATGCACAATTTTAAGCATACAATCTGGGGCAGCATTTGCGATGGAGGTAAACAGATTGCTCAGTAATGGCCCATAGCTTAAGATGCATTGTAAAAGTTAACCGATAGCCTTGTACCTATTTATGCAGCAAAAGGCACTTAGCTAGGTGATTTCTAATATTTTTCTTTGCTGTGAAATATAACCAAGAAATAGGTTTCATCTGTCTGCTTCTTGACCCCCTGGTGTTAAGAAGGATGACTGCAAAGAGGAACTTTACAAACAGCTTCCTCTTTGAAACCCTAACCAAATCTGACCACACCTGCAACACATATGCCCGTGACTCTGGCCTTGGATTCCAAACCTATCCTAGGTGCTGTGAATGACTAACATGCCTCTTAAATAAAGTCCAAAATGTCTGTCAAACACCCATTTGGTTCAAGGGTGGGGGACATGTTGGAGAGGGGCCTCCAGTTGTTTCTGGACTGCAACTCCCATCATCCCTGACTACTGGCCATGCTGTCTGCCGGGGCTGATGGGAGTTTGGAGTCCAACAGCATCAGGATTCCCATCCCTGATTTAGTGTTTGAAATGAAATACATTTTAATGCTTTCTGACCTTGCTCTATAAATATGCCTACTGGTTCTGGGAGCCATTTTATTATGTGACTAAGAATGCCTCATTTCCATTATCGAAAGAGTACCACTTTTAAAACAAAATTACATTTTATATGTAGATTACAAAACTGAGGGGCGTCAACAGAGGGCCATGGAACAGATGCAACCATTTCTTTTCAACACCAGTTTTTAAGGAATGCGTCGCGTTCAGAGTCCGTTTCCTCTCAAATGCTCCTGGGTGGTAAACGCTGCTTGTACATCCCTGCAATAGCTTTGGCTGTGCTGTAGATCATCTGTCGATGGGACATGCCGGTGAATGCAGAGTGCCAATCCGTTCTGTTGACGTGCAGTAATTGCTTCTCTATCACTTCCCCCACTGTCACCAACAAACCTGACCATCTTAGGTTATAATCCTGAGGAGTTAGACTTTGAGCCTGTGAAATAATTTAAATCAGGAGTGAGTACAGGAGAAAAGGAGAAGCACCCAGGCAAGTTCAATCTCCTCCAGAGCTATATCACCATAGTTCAAAGTTCATTCAAAAACATAAATAATGCTGCTGGCATTTGACTTAACAAGTGTAACAGTCAAAGTTCTATAGCAGCTAGAAGTTCTATAGAATTTAAAGTGCTGCTAGTGAACTTTGTTATGAAAAGAACCTCTGGTTTAAAAGGCTAAGGGACAACAGGAACACTTTATTTTCTCCTTTTCAGGAACAAATTGGCCAAACTTTCACCCAGTGACAGCAGATTATAGACATTTTTTTCACAGCACCATCAGTGCCCATGACTAGGTTCTCTGAGATGAGGTTGAAAGAGCTGGGTACGTTTAGCATGGAGCAGAGATGACTAGAAGGCTCTGACATTTGCTTTCTGTTGCTCCAGAGGGTGGAAGTGGAACCAATGGGCCCAAATCAGAAGGGGAATCTCACTAAACATGACCCTGCGATAGCTCAGTTGGTAGAGAATGAGACTCTTAATCTTAGAGCTGCGGGTTTGAGCCCCGCATTGAGCAAAAAGATTCCCTCATTGCAGGGGGTTGGACTAGATGGTCCTTGGGGTCCCTTCCAACTCTACAATTCTGTAATTATGAGCCTCCTGGCAGTGCAGGATGTTCAAAGGTGCCTCAGAATGAATGAGGCTGACTTGCTGTGGTTTCTAAGCCCTCCAGCCTACAGACCATCTTCTTAAGGAACATCCCCCAATGCTTATGCGAGCTCACTCACAAATGTTCAATATATTAAGCGGTATAGATATCAATCAATCAAATGTAATCCACATTATTTTTAAAAATATATGCAATGAAAAGAGACACTAAAGGTGATAGAATTTAATGGCAATCATTTTTAGAAGTGTGTACAACAACTATAAAATATCTGAACAGGAAGTAGAAGGTGCCATTCAAAACATGCAATTAGGCAAATCTCCAGGACCAGATGGGCTGACTTCTAGATACTATAGATCTTTAAAAGAGTGGTTAGTACAACCTTTAAAGGGAGTCTGCAATGAAATATTGGAAGGGAAAAGGGCACCAGAGTCGTGGAAAGAAGTGTACATCACACTTATACCGAAAACAGAGACTGAAAAGACTCAGCTTTAGAACTACCGCCCCATATCATTACTTAATGTGGATTACAAAATTTTTGCAGATATTTTAGCCAAGAGATTGAAAAAAGTCAAAATAAAAAAATTCCTTCCAGTAGCACCTTAAAGACCAACTAAGTTAGTTCTTGGTATGAGCTTTCGTGTGCGTGCACACTTCTTCAGATACCAGTATCTGAAGTATCTGAAGAAGTGTGCACGCACACGAAAGCTCATACCAAGAACTAACTTAGTTGGTCTTTAAGGTGCTACTGGAAGGAATTTTTTTATTTTGACTATGGCAGACCAACACGGCTACCTATCTACTATTGAAAAAAGTGTTGATGGAAGAGATTCATAAAGACCAAGCTGGCTTTCTCCCGGGTAGACATTTGTCTGACAATTTGAGGAATATAATTAATATTTTGGAAAAACTAGAAGTGAATATCAACACTAAGGCAGTTTTGATATTTGTGGACGCGGAGAAAGCTTTTGATAATATTTCCTGGAGTTTTATGAAGAAGAACTTACAGGGGATGGGGGTGGGTGAAGGATTTGAAAATGGTATAGGTGCAATTTATTCTGAACAAAAGGCCAAGTTAATTGTTAATAACAAGGTGACGGAGGAATTTAAGATAGAAAAAGGGACATGACAAGGCTGCCCAATTTCCCCATTGCTTTTTATATCAGTCCTGGAGGTTTTGTTAAATATGATTAGAAGGGACCAGTTGGTTAAAGGTATACAAGTCGGAGCTAGACAGTACAAATTGAGAGCTTTTGCAGACGATTTAGTATTGACATTACAGGAGCCAGAATCTAGTACTAAAAGAGTTTTGGAACTGATTCAAGAATTTGGTCAAGTTGCAGGATTTAAACTGAATAAGTTAAAAACAAAGGTTTTAGAGAAAAATTTAACGGCGATTTAAAGAGAAAGGTTTCAGAACGAGACAGGCTTAACAGTGGTTAAGAAAGTGAAATACCTTGGGATTAATATGACAGCTAAAAATGGGAAGTTATTTAAAGACAATTACGAAAAATGTTGGACGGAAGTGAAAAAAGACTTTGAAATTTGGTCAAATTTGAAGCTTTCACTGCTAAGCCGTATTGCTGCGATAAAAATGAATGTATTGCCTAGAATGTTATTTTTGTTTCAAACATTGCAAATTTTGGACAAAATGGATTGTTTCAAGAAGTGGCAGAGAGATATTTCTAGATTTGTCTGGCAGGGCAAGAAGCCTAGAATAAAATTTAAAATATTAACGGACGCAAAGGAAAGAGGCGGATTTGCTCTGCCAGACCTTAAACTTTATTATGAATCAGCAGCCTTTTGCTGGTTGAAAGAATGGCTGCTTCTTGAAAACACAGACATCTTGGACTTAGAAGGTTTTAACAATGTATTTGGATGGCATGCATATTTATGGTATGACAAGGTCAAAGCACATAAAGCATTCAAAAATCACATTGTCAGGAAAGCATTGTTTAATGTCTGGATAAGATATAAGGATTTATTTGAAAATAAAACCCCAAGGTGGTTGTCACCGAAGGAAGCGAAGGCTCAGAAAAAGCTCAATATGGAGGCCAAATGGCCAAAATATTGGGAAATCTTGGAACAAGAGGGAGACAAATTGAAATTGCAGAGTTTTGAAAAATTAAAAAACAAAGTGCGAGACTGGCTTCATTATTATCAAATAATGGAGGCATACAATTTGGATTAAAAAAATGGATTCCAGGTGGAAAAATCAAAATTGGAAACAGAACTGTTGGATCCCAAAACTAAGATTTTGTCAAAGATGTATAACTTGCTGTTGAAATGGAATACTCAGGATGAAACTGTGAAATCTGCTATGATTAAATGGGCACAAGATGTTGGACATAACATTATGATGGCTGACTGGGAACAGTTATGGACCACAGGTATGAAGTTCACGGCATGTAATGCCTTAAGAGAGAATATTATGAAAATGATATACAGGTGGTACATGACCCCAGTCAAGCTTGCAAAAATTTATCACTTGCCCGACAATAAATGTTGGAAATGTAAAGAAACTGAAAGTACATTTTTTCACCTTTGGTGGACGTGCCCAAGGATTAAGGCTTTCTGGGAGATGATTTATAATGAAATGAAAAAGGTATTTAAATATACCTTCCTGAAGAAATCAGAGGCCTTTCTCCTGGGCACAGTCGGCCAATTGGTGTTAAAGAAGGATAGAACTTTTTTTATGTACGCCACAACAGCAGCAAGAATACTTATTGCAAAGTACTGGAAGACACAAGATTTACCCACTCTGGAAGAATGGCAGATGAAGGTGATGGACTATATGGAATTGGCGGAAATGACTGGCAGAATCCGAGACCAGGGAGAAGAGTTGGTGGAAGAAGATTGGAAAAAGTTTAAAGACTATTTACAGAAATATTGTAAAATCAATGAATGTTAGAATGATGTTGGATAGAAATTAAGTGGTTCTTAGCTGTAATACTATAAGGGAATATAAAAATGGATTATTAATAGGTAAAAATTTAATGTCACAATATTTTAAGATTAAAGATTAGGATAAAGAGGGGAAGGATTTGCTGAACTAACAAATTGAACTTGAATACAAAAAAGGGAGGCGCGAGGAGGTCCGGGAAACAAGCTAATGAAAAATAAGTAATGGAAAGATTGAGTTGTTTTTAACTTTTTTTATTTTGTAATTTTCTTTTTTCTTTTTTCATTTTGTAATATTTTGAAAATTTTAATAAATATCTTTTTTTAAACAAAATAGAAGTGTGTACAACTCCTAGAGTGATATTCTGGGGTTCTTGGCTACCATCCCTTAGAAGAGGCTTTACCTGCTGCGTTGGAAAAGGATTCAGCCCCTTAGAGATTAAAACTTACCTGTTGTACATATTCCAAAGGCACTGGCGTTGCTTGTGTAAATGTTTCGAGGTGAATGCCATGGACGGGATCTTCGACAATTAGGCAGCCAATATCAAACCACCTGTTACAGTGACAAAAAGTTTATTATCAAATCATATTAAATACGAATTCCGCGTATTAACTGTCTAGAGAGCTTAGTAGTTTTGAAAGGCAAGCAGCCAAGGCACCTCCACTAACACTTTCCCTTTGGAAACAATTTTTAGTTTTCCCAGCCAAAAGCTAACAAGGAAGAACTAGCTTTTGTTCCAGAATTTATAGTCACGTTCCAAACTCTAAGGAAGTTAATTACAAAATGTCAGAGGTCTGTTCCGGCAGGGTTTTGCTTGCTAAACATTGCAGGACCTGGCCACGCTTGAAAGTAAATTATTTAATTATGGGTTATGCAAACTATGCCCAGTTTTAAGCACTAGGGACAAGAGGGTGAATTATACCAAACAACTGCAACAGGCAGACAACTCTTATTCCAGCTCCTGTTTAGAGTATCAACAAGTCCTGTGGATATGATACTAATTGACTTTTATCTTGAGTAACATGTTAAATGGCCTTACTTGTCAGGAAGCAATTCCGCAATGAAATTTTCCACAGACACGGCAGGCTGCTTCTCATGAATGACTCCTGTCCTGCGCAAGCTGTCAATCCTTTCTTGAGCTCCCTAAAGGACAAGGAAAAGAAGCAGTCAATACAGCTCTCATTCAGTACTTACTGCTTGCGATGAACCTTAGCCAAAATCAAAGATCTGAAGTAAACCAACTGCAAATATTCAAGTTTACAGAAGGGAAATGGTACGCTCAACTGCAATCTCAGTGTGTCATTGGTTCCTTAGTGACCAAGTCCTTATTTTGTGCTTTTATAAAAATGGATTATGCTTTGCTTCATCTTTGTAGATTATAAAATGTAGTCGTGTGAAAAAGAAAACATTGCCAAAGAGTTATTAGGTGCTACATTGTTGTGTATGAAACAAGTGAAGGCACATTTTAAATGATTTTTTAAAATATCACAAAAGTGATACAAATCTCCAGGAAACGACGGCGACTCGCCTTCAATCCAGCTGCGTAGCCAACTGATTTTTTAAAATATCACAAAAGTGATACAAATCTCCAGGAAACGACGGCGACTCGCCTTCAATCCAGCTGCGTAGCCAACTGGCTGTGGCGCAATGTTGGACTGCCCAGCTTCTCCTGTAACTGTGGCCATTCCAAACACCTCCTGAAAAGCTTCTCTTACAGCAGCAACCTTGACTTCTTTAGTAGAAGTGACAACAATGTCCAGTTCTCCCCCAGATTCTATAACAAAAAAACATTAAAACATAATCCTATACAGGCAGATACATTCAGACCGTGGGGTGGGGTGGGAGAGAACTTGTGTTTGCCAGTCAGGATACCTCCCTTTTCTTGGCAAAGCAATTATCTGGAGATGGACCAGGGTGCATATTTATTGTCATCTTTCACACATGTGTCTCAAGGCAACACACTATATATATTTAAAATGGCACAGAAAACAGCAGACGGCAGCAACTAGCTTTAAAAAAACTATACAATGCAGACACTCATGGCACACACGCACACACGCACACACACACCAGTCTAGGTGTTGACCGAACAAAAATGTCTTCAGTTCTTTTCTGGAAGGTGCAGATAGCAGGCACATATCAGGACAGCTGCAGCCATACTAAAAGCCCTGCATCATGCTCTGCTATGGTTTAGTGAGATGTGAATAAGTGGCTTCCATATGGGGTTACCCACTCCCCCACCTCCTGCATGGCCAAGAGTCTGGAAGCTTCCACAATGCTGTTTGTCAGGTCATCTAGACCAATTGTTAATCCTCATTATGGTTACCTTCAAACAAACCAACTTCAAACCATGGCTTCAGGAAGCCAACTTGTTTAAACTAACCATAGTTAAGACTGATGACTGTTCTAGGTCTGAATGACATGCCAAGCTGTGGTTAACTGAAAGTGGAAGCAAAATATTGCCCTCCACTTCTTCTCCCAACCATGTGTGAGAAAGAGGGGTGAGTGGGGGAGCACATAAGGCTGGGAGGAGGCCAGCTAGACTCTTTCACTTCTCACAAAACCAAATGCAGCCATTGGCTGCTACAACCACTTGTCCCGCAACTAGATACCCAATACTATCAAATTAGCGGCCGTTGTAACTTCCTTTATGAGTCCACTCTTCGAAACACACCGGGAGCAACATCAGTGAAGATTGTATTGCTATGAAGATGCACTTGGCAAATCTGCAAAATGCCTCCACTGGCTGTGTGACCCTGATGTTTGCAGGAGGAGCTAAGATTGTGATCCATCAATTAGAAACAGAAAGAGACAATGTCTCATCAACCAACAACCCCAAAAGAGAGGCTTTGCTGCAGCCTAGGTTTGTGAGGGCCCTGAGTAGGATGAGTTGCATGCTGCCCCCCCCCCAGGCCCACAGGCTTTCTCCACTTACTGATATAGGGAGCCATGCCAGGATCCAGAGTGGTGATCATTGTCTCCATTGAGTGCTTGGTTTTATCCAGCACGGACTTCACCACAGGATTCCCTGCCACACCCTGCAGGGAAAAGGCACAACTCATTCAGCTCATTTTGCTCTCAAGGCTATGCCTGATTCAGCCATTTGCTTCTTGCAGATGTTGTATTTCAGACCCTCCAAGTGTTCCTAATTTCCAGGGACAGTCCCAGATTTACAGAAGCTGTCCCAGTTTCTGATTTGATCCAGAAATGTCCTACTTTCCCTTAGGACATCCCTGCTTTCATTGGAGAAATGTTAAGAGGGGACATCTCTATTTTCATCAGAGAAATGTTGGAGGGCGCGTCATTTTTTACTTTGAGGGTGGCTCTGGGATTGCTATTGAGGTGAAGAGCGGCTTGTCAATATCTTATACATGTAAATATATTACGCCAGCTCAGGGAATGCAAAACACAAGCAGAGAGAGTGAGGGCACGCATACTGGCCCCACTCTCAATATCTCTCTGTGCCCCAACACCATGTGCTCAAACTCAGAACAGTCTAAAAACTACAGTGGTACCTTGGTTTGCATACGTCTTGGTTTGCATACGTTTTGGATTACAAACACGTCAAACCCGGAAGTATGTGTCCCGGTTTGCAAGCTTTTTTTGGATTACAACTCTTTTTTTTTTTTTTTGAATGACAATTTTTTGGGGGAAGCCCAGTTGGCGAAAGCGCATCTTGGGTTACAACCTGTTTTGGTTTACAAACAGACCTCCAGAATGGATTATGGTTGTAAACCAAGGTACCATTCTGTTCTCATGGCTACAACCCCAGGCTATTATTATTTTTTACTCCCCCCCTCCCCTCCTGCTCTGTGTAGCATCTTGCCTGATAAAAGGATCTGGAGAACTCAAAAACCTGCCTCAGTTCTGTAATATCTGCTTGGTCACAAAGAAATTATTGTCTGACTGTGTGGTTTGGAGGCTTTTCTTATGGACCAGCAGCACAGCTACCTTTGCTTTTCAGCCTTACTTTGATAAAGCCCCAGAGTCCTCCTCCAGCAGATGCGTCACTCTGCACGACAGCTCCCCGGGGGTCTTCGTGTTCCTCTGGGAAAGTAATTGAAGAGCCTGCTCCAAAGCCAGGTGCTAGTGGGGGTGGCCCACAGGGCTGCTGTGATGCCGGGCCGGTGAAGACACCTGAAAACCAACAGCAAGGAAATGTTTTGCATAACCCACTATCAATCAATCAATCAGTTTATTACAGTCATAGACCAGCAGTCAGAGAATAGAATATTAAGTGGATAAAAAACAAAATTGATAATTAAAACAGATAAAAACTAAAAAAACAAATAAAAAAAACATTCAGTTAAAACAACTGTAAGAGCGTAAAAACTAAAAGACTCGCAGCTAAAACAACTGTAAGAGGCTGCAGAGTAGAAGCCTCTAAAATAGAGGACACTCACAGTATTAGAAACTGATGTGCAAATATGGTTAAAACAGACAATTGAAACAATGTACAACAATAAATTTAGACACACTGGGCAACAATAAACTATCCCAGGGAGTTGACTCAGAGTCACCCATGGAACCGGGTTTGGGGATTTTCATGCCGGACTATTTTGAGTTGGGCGATGGTCTGCGTCTACAGATTTGCACACAGAATCTGGCGACCATCCAGGTCTTCTTCTGGTCTTTGCCTAACAGCAAAAGGTCAATTTTTTTCTTTTGCGGGAGGTTGGCGAGCCTCACCAGTAGGGGATCAATGAACTTACTGCGTGCCTCTTCGTAAAAGGGACATTTAAAGAATAAGTGTTCTGGGCTTCCTATCTCTCCCAATGGACATTATTTCATTATTGCTATTGCATAACCCACTATGGTTCACAATTGTAGTAACCTGCCTTTTATTCAACAATTAAAACAATACTGCACATCTTCAGTTTTCCAGAAAAAAACCAGTTTAAAGACACAATTTGAGTTTGGAGGTAACTGTATAATGGAAGAGACTGCCACATTCTGACCACGTAAAACTAGTGGGGCTTTCAACCCTCATACAGGCCTGTCTCCAACCTCCATCTTGGCAAGCAAGAGGCATTATCACAGTTCAATAACACCTTCCTTTTTATTATAATATTTATTAAGTTTTCCAATTTAGTAATCCAATAAAAACCACATTAAAACATTCCAAATTACAATACAATAAAAAAGCCAAATATAAATGTCGAATTTTATTATCTTTGGGTGACGTCCCATGCTGTGAATTTCAGGAAATGCTGATCATCTAATATCACATTGCTTTTCTTAATTAATCAACAAGCCATTCCGATGTTATCAATAGCACCTTCCAGCCTGGCTAAAGTACCTGAGGAGAACTGGTGTGAGAGGAGGGAGGGGGAAATGTGGGCTGGGGAACATCCTAAGGGCTGTATATATCCCACAGCCTAGAAGTCAACCTCACACTTGCAATACAGTGTTTGTGGGTTTAAAAAGTGGCTGAAAACAGCTTGGGACCAGGTTAGATCTGTAAGACCAGGTAAGAAACTGGTATTACAGATGGGGCCATTCTGACCATACCGTGACCTACGTAGCTCCATCTGATGTGCGTGTGGAGAGGGAGTGTTCTCTGTTGTGGAGCCTGTAATGTGGAACACTCTCCCCAATGAGAACAGGTGAGCAACAACTGTTGGGTGTTTTCACAGTGAACTGAAGACACAGGCTTGCTTTGACCCTTACTACTGGTCTCTGGAGGCGGGAGGTAGTGGAAGACAGAAGTGCCTGGCGTGCTTTGGTCCATGGGGTCACGAAGAGTCGGACACGACTAAACGACTAAACAACAACTAGTTTCTGGTGTTTTATTGTGTTTTAAATATTCTGTTGGGAGCTGCCCAGAGTGGCTGGGGAAACTCAGCCAGATGGGAAGGGTATAAACAATAATAATAATAATAATAATAATAATAATAATAATATAAATCAGTGATGATTTTACTGATGTTATTGACAGTTGTTTTTCTTGGACATTGTTATGTTTTATCACTATGTGAATCGCTTTGGTTTTCCATAATTGAAAAGCAGTGTTAAGAACATTTAATAAGTAGCATTTAAAAATAAAAGGGAGGAGGGAAGGCAACCCACGTGAGCATGGCCTACATAGATATGCATTTCCTGGTCAAGGTCCATGCAAGGTAGGGCAAGGATGCAGGAGCCAGTCCCAAGCCATTTGGAACCAGCCAGCATTTCCTGGGAGAGAATCAGTACTGGTTTCCTTGGTAAAACAACAAGCAATATTGATAAACTCTTGTTTTAAAAAGCCAAGTGAAAATGCTATGATTACCGGTAACTGAAGGTGCAGAAAACGAGGGCATCAGGGGCGTCTGTGGTGCTCGTCCCGCATGGCCTTTGGTGATGTCGTGTGTCGATGCCATAGAAAACCCTGATATGGGAGGACCAGTGGGAGGGGCAGAAAGCACAGGGCCAGGAGTTGAACTCAGGGGTGGAGGGGACGAGAACTGGGGACGGGGGCTGCTGAAAGGGGACGAGGCGACTGGCGGTGTCACCATGGGTGGCCTCGAGGTCCCAAGGGAGGCACCCGCTGAAAGGGCCATGGGAGGCGCGAAAGGCAAAGGCACCGGGGATGTCGTCATGGATGGAAGAGAGGAGCCTGCAGATGGCAAAGGCGAGGGAAATGGTGCTTGGGAAGGAGGAAAAGAGGAGGGGGGAGGGAGGGAAGGAGTTAAGGCTGAGGGCGAGAGAGAGGAAAAGGAGAAGGCAAGTTTTAGTAGAGGGTCTTTTTTAAACTTTTAGAATGATACAAACAAAAGATCTGTAACAGAATAATAGAACTAAAACATATTATATTCGTAGCAGATTAGCAAATAACTTATATAGCCCAACAGCTAAGAAGTCAAAGATTAACCACGTGACACAATGCATAGCCAGCTCTTCCTGTGAAAGCAAAGGTTTATTACTGAGCTGCAAATATCAAGGATTTTCAACCAACGAAGTTATAATTTAGAGATCAAACAGCATATGTTTTAAAATGCATTTGAAGCAGGTCATTGGATTGAAATGTTAACATGAATTTAAGTGACACTTTAAGCTCAAATGATAACCCTCCCCAATTAATTAGTGTGGCTGGCAGCAAGCAAAGGCTCCAGACCCTTGAAGTTAGCACAGCTCCTCTTTTCCTTCTGAAAGGTCTTTTCTAAGCTTGGTCCACTTTTTGAACTAAACTACCACTCTGACTTTGATCTGCCAAGACATGGCACGTAAGATAGCACTCGGCTGAGAGCAGCATCTCATGCGTGCACTTTCCAAATTGCAGGTGTATCTTGAATTCTGCTTTCTGGCCATGGGTGGGTGTGTATTAGTGGTTCCATTCCTGTCAATGGTGTATGCTGGGTTCATATGCACCTGTGGGCATGCATGTGGGTTCAGACATGCACCTCATAACGCAAGGTGCTTTGATGTCCCAACATCGGCCCCCCGTATCCTAAAACGAATGTCTGATACCCCAGCACAATTTCATAAGCAAGAAATGTAATTCTTAGCATCTGCTCAAACTCTTTGTGTCAGCTAAGGAGCTGTTGGGAGGGGCAAATAATAAAGTATAAAGCTGTCTGCCACCTACACGTGTATTTATATAGTCACAGCTTTCTTGACTTCTTATTGTATTCCTCCCTGGGACCAGCTAGCGAAAGGTGAGTGAGAAATAAGCAACAAATTAAATACTTAAAAAATAGTGTGGAAAAGTTTGTTGGGCTGGGTCCAGATTTCTCCTGAGCAGAGTTCCCCTCATGGGATGCTCACCTGGAAGTGGAAGGACAGATTACTTCTGCCAGTCTCTTCTTCCCTTGCAGCCCCCTAAAATGCTGCTCTGAATGTTTGCAAGATGCTCCAGAAAAGACTGAAAGGTAGGACTACAAAAGGGGCTAGCAAAAAAACCCTCCACCCCCACATCCAGCAGGACCCTCCACTGGATCCGAGTCCCTTCCAGAAGAGGAGCCCTTCTTTCGGCAAACAGAAGCAACTGCAACCTTTCCTTTTACTGACTCAGAACTACTAAATTTAAAAGGAAAAACCCCCATGTGAACAAACAAGACTAGTCACTGATGAAACACTTATACCTAATGAGACTGGGGCAGTGGTGGTGGGTGCAGGCCCTGCCCCCGCTGTGCTCAGTAGGGGCGTTCCAGGTGGAGTCGTCTCTATCCCACTCTCTTCCATCATTTTCCTTCAGCAACACAGAGCTGGAAAGGAAGAGAAAATGGATTGAAATGAAACAAACAGCTGCTGCATCGTGTACATCTAGTACTGGCTGCTTAAAACTGCCAATTTACAGGACCAGCAGTAGGCCAAACCTCTGTCAGTACTTAAAATATGTCAGTACTCAAAGTCTGACTCAGAGGTGTCTGAACTTCCAGTGTGTTCAGACACACAGAACAACAACAGCTGGTGCAATTTTTCCAACCTGGTGCCTGATAATTAGGATTTAAAGTGTGGGTGCATGGACAACAATAAAAGTTATAATACACATAGTCGAGAAGCTTCTCAGCAAAATTCTGAAGGGGTTATTCTGAAGATAAGTTTGTGTGACCCTTGAGCCAAGGAGATAAGTAATTATACAACCTTTAGAAGACATCTGAAGGCAGTCCCGTATAAGGATGTTGTTTAATGTTTTATTATGTTTTTATGTATGTTGGAAGCCGCCCAGAGTGACTGGGGCAACCCAGTCAGAGGGGTAGACCATTATTATTATTATTATTATTATTATTATTATTATTATTATTATTATTATTATTATTTAAAGGTAAAGGGACCCCTGACCATTAGGTCCAGTCGTGGCTGACTCTGGGGTTGCGGCGCTCATCTTGCTTTCTTGGCCGAGGGAGCCGGCGTACAGCTTCCAGGTCATGTGGCCAGCATGACTAAGCCGCTTCTGGCGAACCAGAGCAGCACACGGAAACGCCATTTACCTTCCCGCCGAAGCAGTACCTATTTATCTACTTGCACTTTGACGTGCTTTCGAACTGCTAGGTTGGCAGGAGCAGGGACCGAGCAACGGGAACTCACCCCATAGCGGGGATTTGAACCGCCGACCTTCTGATCGGCAAGCCCTAGGCTCTGTGATTTAACCCACAGCGCCACCCGCGTCCCAATTATTATTATTTAGGATGTCCCTATTTTCATCAGAGAAATGTTGGAGGGTATGGTATTTGGGGGAAGGAGAGAGGAATATTTAGTCCAGGCAACCTTCATCAGCCTAGCCTACCTCACAGAGCTGTTGTGATAACCTGGGGCAAAATTCACCTTCTCTTAGCCTAATTTACCTCACAGGGCTGTTGTGAGGATGTAATTGGGAGGATGGGGTGCCCACCCCGAGCACCCAACCACCCATTTGGGTCAGGTATGAATTCTAGGCCTTCTACTGTCTAACAACCAACCACCACTGCTGGCGGGGGGGGGGGGTGAGCCAGCAAGGAAGTGAGAAGCAATCTCCCCCACTCTTCCCACCTTGGCTCCCTTTGTACAAGGGCGGGGAAGTGGAGGCTCCAGGCGTTGAGACTACAACTCCCATCATCCTCATCGTCCGTGACAACTGTCCAAGCTGGAGCCGATGGGAGTTGCAATTCAACAGCAGGGTCCGTCTGTCCCCCACCCCACCACCCTTGGTCCTTTGTATACTGCTGAAGGAGGCCGGGGGGGGGGTTAAGGTCGCGTTTAAAGAACTACACTTCCCGCCATGCACCGGGGGCCGCTTGCCTTGCGCACGCGCGCACCGGCATCTGTTCTGCCACGTCTTTGCGCCCCGCTCACTAACTGAGAAGCTCTTCTTCTCCGTTCTACGACCCTCCTTCTCCTCCCTCGTCCCGTCGCCCTTGCTCGCGTGGCCGTTACAGGCAACGGCCGCAGCAATCGTATCACTAATAGTAGTAATAAAAACAAAAACAAAACCCACCTAAGAGTAAAAGCACCTCAGTCCCGCACGCGTACGCTTCCGCCCGCCAGCCCTTTTTTCCTCGCCTCACTGAAGCGGTGGCGGGTAGGGAGGAAAGGGGTCGCCGCCGCGGCCTCCCACAGCCCGCCCGAGGGGGAAGCTCTTCTTCGCTCTCCCGGCTCCGGGGACTCAAAATGGCGGGAGGCGGGACCGGGGAGGCGGCGGCTTCAGCGGCAGCCGCAACAGCAACCACCTCCCCTCTCCTCCTCCTCTTCCTCCTGGGGACCTGCCACGTTCGCTGCGGCAGCGGGGAGGAGCAGCCGCGGGGCGGGAAAGGCTCGCGCCGCCTCCGCTTCTCTCCGCCACGGTGAACCTCGCTGGAGGCTTCAGCGCACCTGCTGGTTTCACGGGGTTTTTTTTTTAATTAGTTGGTATTATTACTATTATTATTATTATTATGAGCCAGTTTTCCAAATTCAGTTATCTCCTTTAATAGTTCTAATATACCAAATCTATAGGTTTTTCCAGGGTTAAGACAAAAGCTTTTGTTTTATAATTTCGTTTGCCCACTTTTCTTCCCCTATTTTTGTCATTTAGTGGTTTAGGGGGGAATGTCATGGGACAGAGACCCAAACTTTGTACCCTGCTCAGTTATGAGAAATATTAAAATCATTGCTTTTGAGTTTGCGGAAGGGGGGGGGGGAGTAAGCCTTATAGTAAGATAGTTTTTAATTACTGGCCTAGCCAGTCTTGCTTAAAGGTAAAGGGTAAAGGGACCCCTGACCATTAGGTCCATTCGTGGCCGCCTCTGGGGTTGCAGCGCTTATCTCGCTTTATTGGCCGAGGGAGCCGTACAGCTTCCAGGTCATGTGGCCAGCATGACTAAACGAGAGCAGCGCACGGAAACTCCATTTACCTTCCTGCCGGAGCAGTACCTATTTATCTACTTGCACTTTGATGTGCTTTCAAACTGCTAGGTGGGCAGGAGCTGGGACCGAGCAACGTGAGCTCACCCTGTCGCAGGTATTTGAACCGCCGACCTTCTGATCGGCAAGCCCTAGGCTCTGTGGTTTAATCCACAGCACCACCCATGTCCCTAGCCAGTCATGCTTAGGGTTGCCCTATTTCAAAAAGTAAAATATTCCTAGTGTGCACAAATTTGGGAAGCCTAACCCAAAAATAGTGCTTTTAAGCTTTTGGAGCTGTTTCCCCTGTTTTTTCCCATCGTGTTGCCATACATCTGGGTTTTCCCCAGACTTTTGATTTCCGCCTGGACACTGTTTCCAACTGCAGATTGCTGCCTATGTCCTGGAAATTCCAGACGTATGGCAACCCTAGTCTTGCCTGCACAATACAGAAGGGTGTTTCTGGCAGATGGCATAAAATCCAGTTTAAAAAGAACACTACACTAAAATGTGGACTAGAATAAATAGCACTGTATGCAGTTAACCTGAGACTAAGGCCCATTTAACTCAGTGAACTTGTTTTTAGTTGGTATGTGTAGGATAGCACTATTAAAATCCTTCAAAAGGCCGGCAAAGAGGCTTTAGTGCTGCCTTCTAAATGGGCTTTGAAGCCCCATTTGTTTTGAGTTTGTTTTACTCAACTACAGTGTAATAAAGCTTCCTCCAGCTTGGTGCCCTCCAGATCTTTTGGACTACAGCTTGCATCAACATAGCATGCTGGTTGGGGCAGGCGAAAATTGTAGTCCAAATATCTGAAGCGCACTAGGTTGGGAAAGGCTGGTATATTCATTCACAAGCTTCACCCAAAAAGTACTAGGAATTGTAGTTTCTTAAGGGTGCTGGGAATTGTAGCTCTGTGAGCAGCAAATGAAAGCTCCTTGGCTTAACCCCTGGTAACTGAGTAATGGAATCACACTGCATTTTTTTTATTTACGATAATTAATTTATGCTGTTCAGTAATGCAAGTTCTGTTGCCATTTTACAATAAGTGTTTAAAAAACAAGCATTTGCATTGTTCTGCATTATTGAGAGCATAAACATGAAATCTAAAAAAATCCAAGAATAAAATGAGCAACAGGAGATAACAGCAAGACCCATGGCAACACCAAAACAGTTTCCAGAGCTGCAAGACTCCCCCAAAATCGAAATACAGTGGTGCCTTGGTTCTTGAACGTAATCTCTGTTCCGGAAGACTTCGAGTTCCGAAATGTTTGAAAACGGAGGCGCAAAGGGCTGTCAGCAAATTTAAATGAGAAAATGGAAAAACATGCAGTGGAAGCCATTCGACTTTTGAGGCGCATTCGAAAATGGAAGCATTTACTTCCGGGTTTTCAGCGTTCGGGTTCCAAAACATTCATCGACGGAGACGTTCAAAAACCAAGGTACCGCTGTATTTTATGTAAATCTGGGGGAGAGGGAGCCAAAAATTCTGCAAGAGAGGCACCAGCAGAACCTTCTCTGGAGATCTGTGTTTAACTTCTTAACCTCACAGGGTTGTTGGGATTAAATGAGGGGGAGAACCATATAAGCCACTTAGAGCTCCATAGAGAAAGTGGGATATAAATTCAATAAAATAATCACAGTCATGTTAGATTGAAGCCCTTGAAGCTGCTCGAGTAAATAAATAAAAAAGACTGACCCCTCTGGACAGCATGGGGGGGCAGGAATTGGGGCATGAAGGAAGGACAGGCCAGCACGCAAGTGGGCAGACAGGTAGCTGGCTGTTCATGCAAGCATTCCCAGCATAATCTTGCTTATTCGCATGTGCTCTCTGGGATGCCGCTGACTTGCCTGCGCTGTTGTACTGAGTGTTGTAGCTGTGGGGACTGGCCCAAATATGGTCAATGGATGGGTTGGCTGGTTGCCAGCAGGACTGCAGATACTGACTCCTTACTCAGATGCTAAGCATGCATGCAGACAGCTGGTATCTAATAACCCAAGCAGGATCCCAGAATGTTGGAAGCAATTGATGCCAATTAATTGGTTTAGTTTTATTACTCACTTGCTTCATGGGTCCGAATGACTTATTTTTCAAAAAACCAAAAAGTTAGGCACCAGGTGAAAATGTTTCTCTTCCACCAGGCCTTGGGCTGATCAATATTCTATGGCCTTCTAAATATGGCTTTGAGAACAGGGTTATTGGTTTGTTTTGCTTCCATTTTTGTTTTAGTATGCATTTTGTGTTTTCATGTTATATTTTTATGTTGTGAACCAGCCAGTGATCTTCAGATGAATGGCAGTTAATAAATTAAAGAAAAAATCAAAAGAAAAAAATGTATTACTATAAAAACCACACACAAAAACCCACAGAATGTGCTTGCACTGCCTGAATATTTTTCAGATGCCCTAAATGTTTCCCACCTCAGAAAAAGACATTTATTGAACTGAGCCAATACACACATTTAGGACATTATAAATTCTATTTTTGTAGCTTATGACTAAAATGTTGTGATGTTCTTTGGTGGTTATATGGTTATGTTGGCCTAAGCATTAATAAACACATTTAAAAAATAAAAGATTTATGGGATAGATTTGACTTGGTTTAGGTCAACTACTCACAAGCAATAGATAGGGCATGGTTGGCAAACAGCCTATAAAAGGTGGGGGTAGGGGCCAACAGTTGCCCCACCCTCCTCACATCTCACATCTGGTGGGCCTAAATCAGTGCTAAATCACAGACTGCTTGAAAATTGCTGGGGGTCTTGGCCAACCATGTAAATATTTGCTTGCCTGTTGCAGTTGTGGTGTGCCAGATCTGCATGGTTTTAAACTATTTCCATTGTTTCTTTTTATTTCTTCTAAATCTTATTTTATTGCATTACTGTTCAAATGCCATAAAAGCCAAACTCTTACTGCAACAAAATGAAATAAAAGCTATTTTAAAATTAATGCATTTACTGCGATGGATGTGCTCTCCCCTCCCTCCTCCGGATCTTTAATCTCACAACTTCAAACATGCCACAGAGCACCTGAATGAGCTAGAGTTCAGGAACCCATGGCCTAAAAGGGTTTATGCTACTTAGCCTCCTTCCCATTTTCTGTACTTATTAAGAGTTGATTATGGGTTTGATCTCAAGACTTTTTGGTCTGGCTGTTGGACTCTTCCCAGCAAAGGAAGGTAGGGAGGTTTGGGATGGTGATGTGGGAAGAACAATTAGCATTTTTGTTGGTAACATGTGAATACTCTATCCCACTCCAAAACATGAAATCTAAACAGTACAATTTCTAGAGGAACCATGCTGGCCAAGGCTCTTCTAAATCATGGGGATATAGAGCTGGAACTATTCAGAGTCCCAAACAGAACATTCAATTAATTAAAAGGAAAAATTTGTTGTTTAACACTAGGTGATGCATTTCATCACAAAAATGACAAGACGATTTTAAGAATTTATTCCAATTTTATTTCAAAGCGGTAACACATTATGTCACAGGCATGTACACACAAGGCACATTTCAAATGTGTGGTGAAAACTAAAGGACAGCCTGAAGCAGATACTTGGACACCAACCCCCAATTTTCATCTGGCCCACTGTAACCAAAGCAACCAAAGACACTAAATTTTCCTCCCACACCAAACAATGCAAAGACATTAACAGGTCTGCATAGCACAGTTGGTTAGAGCATAGTACTAATAATGATAAGGTTGAAAGTTTGATCCCTGTATGGGACAGCTGCATATCCCTGCATGGGGGGGTGCGAGTTGGACTAGATGATCCTCAGGGTCGCTTCCAACTCTAGCATTCATTTTGTCTGCTGTAAGGCCACTCATCTTATTTGTCATTTGCAGCTGGAACACCCATGCTGGCCTGTTAGGATAAATGAGTTAGCAGTTACTCTGGAAGCCTATGTTCATGGCTATTCCTCAATAACCTTATGCCACCTTATCCTCTCTGCAAGCTAAACATCCCCAACTCCCATAAGGTTTGGTTTCAAGATCATCTAGGTCACCCTTCTCTGCACATGTTCCAGCTTGCCAATATTGATCTTAAACTGTGGTATCCAGAACTGGACACAAGACTCCAGGTAGGGTCTGACTAAGGTAGAATAGAATCCCTTGATCTAGACACTACGTTTGTTGATGCAGTCAAGAACTGCATTAGCTTTTTGTTGCTACATCACACTGTTGACTCATGTTAAGCACGTGGTCTATTAAGACACAGATCCTTTTCATGTGTACTCACTGTCAAGCCAGTTGTATCCCATACTGTATTCCAGCCTAATTATAGAACCCTAAAATTTTGTAATTACTGAAATTATTTCAGTTGAAATTGTTTATGTTAAGTTTTGGTCCTGTTGCTCAATCTGTTATGAATCAGGATTCAATTTTCTCTTATCTTCTGAGATATTAGCTACCCCTACTTTGGTGTCATCTTCAAATTTGATAGGCATCCCCTGTATTGCTTCATCCAAGTCATTTATAAAGATGTTGAACATCAGCCCACAAAAGAACCCTGCAGCACCCTACTTGTCATTTTCTTCCAGGATAACAAGGAACCATTTGGTGAGCACACTTTGGGTATGCTCAGTCAACCCAGCTACAAAACCACCTAACAGTAACATTTTCTAGCCCACGTTACCAGTTTCTCTGCAAGAATATTGTGGGGGACTGGTAAACTATTATTCAGGCACTGTTAGAACCAGTGTTTTTTTCTGGGGGTACTCAAGGGTATACTGTACTGGCACCTCCTTTTTCTAGAGAAGTACTGTTTAAAACTGTGGCATATAACAACTTCATGGCGAGTACCGACACTTTTTCTTAAAGAAAAGCACAGGTTAGAACTGCATACCAATCTCTGCATAAATTTCCCATTTAAGGAAACTTTGCCACTCCCCCTACCAGATGCTCCCAGTAGCATCTGGAATTCAAATAGACCAGATGCATGTGGAATCTTCTTAAACAGAATCAAGTCTTCATCTTACCAGTGGATGGAAAGTTAGGTTGAGAACGGTCCACATGATACAGCCTACCAAGACATTAGGGAATTAGGGAAGCAGCTTCACAGCAAAAGCCAAGCTGCATCAGTTGTTAGGTTTCAAATCCTAGTTATCACTGATCAAACCTCAGTAAAATCATACAACATTTAGGCTTTAAAGGATGGAATGCAATTAAGGCAGTGAAGGAAAAGAAAGAGATGAAACATATAAGAGTTGCATTGGAAGCAAGCAAGGACACCGCAGGGACTTGAACCCCATCCTGGAAACCAGGAGTGCCGACCACCAGTGTCTTTTGCTTTTTTTTTTTTTTGTAATGCAGCAAGGTGAAAAGCAAAACCTGAGAAAACACAAGATTGTTCTCTCAGGAAAAGAAAAACCTTAAGAGAGATTTGGAGATTTGAAGGAATCTGCTTCATAAAGCTTCCGCTTCTGACTACTCCCTTATTGCGACCTGAAAGAGTCTTAGCACAAGAGTTGCAACACCCTCCCCAATGCCACTCTGTGGATCACAACTGGAAATCTGCTGCCTAGCCAAGCACATGGTACCCACCCATTATGTCCCACGATCACAACACGTACAACCGCTGGTTACTGCTTTTATCATACAGCATTTAGATGTTTACTTGTTCAGAGTCTGTGCCTGTCATATCATCAGTATTTTGCTCTCGGATAACGTCAAGGGTTTCAGTAGTTACCTTCCTTCAACTGCGATGTTAGCTTTGGAGTGAGAAGTTACTGGCCAAACAAGCCGATTGCTAGCTCTGGTTTTGAAATTGGTATTTTAAGGGATTACCTTGAGAACAGATGTACTGGAGAGGATCCAAGCTTTAGTATGGAGTCAATGCTTTGTGTTGGCTGAGTTATGTGCGCAATAGCTGTTCCTGGAAGATTCTTAGCAGAAAAGCGGGTTGCGGCATAATCCCACCCCCCACAAAACCTCTTAAAGCACTTGTCAAGTCACTGACTTAAAAAACTCAAAGATGGCCATGATTCAGTGTTAGCACCACCATGGCCACAGACACCTTAGAGTCTGGTGGCAATTCTGCCAGCCCATTGCAGAGTTATCACAAAGGGCCCCATCCTGCCAATGACACTGGGCAAGCCAGTCTTCTCAGGAGGTTCTTCAATTCTTTGCCATTAGTTCTGCCTCCACTCCAACTATGAATTACAAGGTGTCTGGAGAGGCTTTGGAGCATGAAGCTCCTCTTTCAGTGGGGATCCCTTTTGGCTGTTAAAGCTTATCGGGTCTCAACCCACCATTGCCTCAAGCATCCGTTAAGGATGGAATTTACATACAGTATTTACTCCCATTGTGATTGGGGTTTCAGCATGAAGCTGAACCTAGAGGCAGAACGGGAAGATGCATTAAAAACTTCCCAGCCTCTTAACATTTTGGCTTCATGATTTCTGCTGTGAAAAGAGAGAAAATGTGGTTCACCTGTTCTTTTGTCCATTGAAGTGTGAATTCTTGTGTCTGGCAGTTCCTTCTACTGGTCTGTGAAAAGCAATCTAGAGACACTGGTTTGTCACCAGCCCCCTCCCACTCACCCCATACAAAAGTGCTTTGACCACAACTGTTTCTTACTGCCATGACTTCTGTGGCTCCTCGAGGAGAGCGGGCTTTATTGGGGTGTTGTGTGCTGTTGCTCAAAACTGTGAGGAAACTGAAAAAGGAGAGACCCACACAAAAGCATTGCACAGAAAATACGACCACTAACTGGTGGAATGTGATGTTCGCTTCTTGATGGTTTGTTGGGTTGGGTTTTATTTCTGGTGTCTGTGAGATGTGAAGATGCATCTGGAAGAGACTTAAAGGCTTCAGTACCCTCGCCCCCTCCCCCAGCAGCCAAAGAAGAACAAAACAGCAGGTTACCTAAAGCAGCACAGTCAAAATGCACGTGTCTCTCAGTCATACAACGGGCGTTTACATGGCAGGGTTTTTACTGGACATCGGATTCAAGAGCTCCTTTCAAACCACAGGCATTTTGTCACTCAGCGATTTATTTCTCCTTCAACAATCACTACTCCACACAAGGGAAAGGAGGCAGATTCATATTCTCTACGCAAGCAGATCAAGCACACTGCCATCATTTATTACTTGCCAACTGAACAGATCTGCTTCAGACACGCTTCTCTCTGTGAAGTCTGCAAAAAAGAAGAGCTGGGACAATGTGAGCCCCTCCCGCCACCCCCAAGGTGATCAAGTCAGAACAGCTGTTAAGTGTACTAGCGTCAGTCAACTCACTGCAAAGGCCTTCACATGCGCACAGAGAATGTGGCAACAGGAGAGAGTCATCATCCTGAGCAGCTTCACAAATGGTGCGTTAGGGTCTAGGCATTATGAGATGAAGCCTCTGAAACAAGACACTGAAACAGTTGCCCCCATATCACCCCCCTCAGCCCAGCCCTGCATGTTGTTAACTGGAAAGAGATGACAGTGCTAGCACTACAGGAGATGGATGGCAAGCATATCAAAGGGGCATGCAAGTTTCTACATAGGCAATGCTAGGCAAGACCAACAAGTGTTAATCTTCGGTTTAAAGTACACAGACATACACACTTGTACTAATTCTGTCCTCCTCCTGTGTCTGGATTTTTGCCTGGTAAAATTGCCAAGGCTCAAGTTCTGGGAAGAACACAGCTTCTTCAGCTGCAAGATGTGAACTTAGGCATTTACTTACCCCAAACCGCTAAGTGTTTTCCCCCACTGGTCTACTTTTAAGCATTTTAGAACTCCTCCCTTGGTCAGATCACATTCCTTAGTTACAAGACCTCTGTATGCCAAGTGCCTGGATCTACCATCTGCCTCAGTGGAATGGGGAAAGGAGGAAAAATAGGCTGCAAAGATTTCCTGCCTGATTTAGAGAACCAGTCTTCCGTTCAATTTCTGTGCTTGTCCAATAAAGACGGGGGTGTTCACGGAGAAAGAGTCTGAAAGAACAACAAGAATGCCCCCCTACCCCCACCAAACAACCCGAGAGCGATTCACAAACAACAGCAACATCAACAGCAGTAGCATGGTTTATTTAAGAACAAAGACGACCACTTCCTATTCTTGGAGTACTTTGGTCATTTTATTGCAAGTGTATTAATGTGCCACCTCTAGGAGGTCTTGCACAAGTGCTTTGAATGCTACCATTACTTTGCTCTCTGCTGCATGCTTCTGTGATTGGACTGGCATTGAATACACCCTCTAAAGGGCAGGGATGCGCCACCTATAGTGGTCTGCTCCTATCAAGCGGGCAAGGCAAGGCCCAGACACCCAGGAAATAACAGAAAGCATGATCATCAGATTAGTAGAGCTGTAGCTCCCCCTTTGAGGGCAACTGGGGGCCATAGGCAACCCAGCAAGAAGCGTGGTTAGCAAGCAGCCAGTAGGGCTGATCCAAATGACTCCGGCACCTACCACAACTTGGAAAGATGAAGCCACCCACCTTTCTGACATGCAATTCTGGCAGAATAGGTAAAACTTATCTGTAACAGATGCCTGCTCGCTTATACAGCTCCCCGATGGAACGAAGCACATTTCCTCTCCTTAGGAGTGCTGAGCACCTGTCTGAGGTAAAGAAGGACAACAGCACAAGGCGCCTCCTCTCCTCTCCAACACACGTTTGATCCAACACTAGCGTGGCTTTGCATTATTCTCTCTTCATTTCCATTTAGATTTAGGAATATTTCAACATCGCATTATTCTCTCTTCCAATTCCATTAAGATTTAGCAATATTGCGTATCAAATAATGGGCATCACACTTTGGTAGAAAGCTTATTTGCCGCTCCCCTGAAGATTCTTTTTCAATTTTGCTCCCACACTGAAGAAATGGGATATCTCTCACTGCTTTAATGCCAACTCCTCCTCCTCATTGCATTGATTTTGGGAATTTCACAGAATATCATCATGGCATTTCACACTCAATCCACACACTTCAAATCTGCCTGCTTCATTGCTTATGACCTTGTGGGTTTTCCCCCCTTGGTTGGCACTGGACTTTCACTTGTTTAACATCTGGGACTTTTTCCATCAATCAAAGGAGTAATAGCATAGGATGGTTCTGCCTTTACTTATCCTCCACCAAGAAGCTGCTCCCTCTGCTTATGAGGCCTTGTATTTCTCAGGCTCCTTGAGGCTAGTATTCTGAAGACGGATCTGAAAAAGGGCTAGACAAGAAATGTTTCCCTACCAAGCCCCCCCACTGCCCGTAGAAGACAAAGAGACATATCGAACTATGAGCATTAGACAATCTTTTTTCCATTTTAATGGTATGACTTAATCATTAATCTGCTTACATGAGCTGTTTAAGTCTTGTCATTGTTAACGTTGAATTGTTTTCAGTATCTTACAGAATTCATTACGCAAGAATGTTCATCAATGCAAATAATTCCTAGACTTGGAACTCATACACAAGACAAAGCAATCAAAAGCAGAATCTTACTTGGAAAAATTATACAAGCTACCATCAGAAGGAATCCCACACCAGGATCATTAAGCTCCTCCTTTCTCCCTGAAGCCTCTACAGTGGCATTAAGACATAATAAGCACCTGCAAAAAATGCCAAAAGAAAACCACAAACCACTAAAGGCATGAAGAGTTCAACCCCACCCCTGCCAATTCTTAGCTAAGCAGGTCTCCCCCGCAAAGACCCTCCATATCTGCAAGTTGTTTTCTTCTCCAGCCCTTTAGAGGGAATGCAAGAGAAGCAGCTCTGTTCATTTTGGACCCAAGGGATTCACAGAGACCTTTCCATGAGTATTGGCCGTTACTTGGAAGGAAAGTCTTTTCTGAATATTTCAAGAAGTACTTGCCAGTCTAGAAGCTTAATAATCTGTTTTTTTCCAGGCCTATTGTTACGATTATCCTGGGAAAAGAATCCGAGAACAAGTTATCACCTCCCATGCCCTCCCTAAAACCCGCCCCGCCCCGTCCAACCAGACAGCCCCTTCCACATTACACACTGACGCTGGAGAATTCTCTGCTTTTTAGCCCCCTAAGGAAAACTTAGCTTTCAAGTTCCCAGCTCTTCCGAAAGGAGTGGCTGAACGACCAGGGCTCCAGCACAAACGCCAGCTTTAAGCACTGTCCTTTCTTCCTAGGCAAAGAGAGCTCCAGCCTCTGGGGTGGTGACCTTGCCACAATACTGCAGGACTACAGTTCTAAACCAAGCCACCTGGGGACGCTACAGTACCTGCAAAGAGGCTAGAATGAAGCGGGTGTTTATCCCTTTCCCCAGTGCATTCCCCACTCCCCCCATCAAGGCTAGCATGATTGATTGTCAAGAAGGTTGTATACTTAGCACTTTCCAAAGAGAAAACATGCAATTTGACCCCGGCAGGATCCTCGACTGGACATTGCTCTAAGCAAAAGCTCCTCTCCAGTGGCTGCTGCTCCTTCCCAGGTGCCAAGAGGTGGCCACCTCTTTTTCTAAGCGCTGCCATCAGCAGGATGTTCCTCAAAAAGGCTCCTGTTTTCCCCCACACTGGAATCATTCTCAACAGGCTTCCTTCCTTTTTTTGCTTTAAGTTAATTATCATGACTGGAACATTGGGAATCCTCTAGATCTACATTCACAAACACACCTGAAGGGACAAAAACTAAACAAGATTTGGGTGCCTACCCTCCTCCCTCGACGGGAGGCCCGCAACAGGAGTCCAACAGGCAGGTTTCTCTGACCCCTTTTTCTGTGGGTGCTTTTCCTGCTGCTACCTGCAGTGTTCTGTCTGTCCACCAGGTTCTCGACTCGCTCATTCTGGGGAGGGTTGCAGATGCTAGCTAACCATTCTCGGGGCTGGATGGAAAAAACGCTAACCTCAGGAACCGGTGGGACGGAAACGAAGCACGTGCAGACTGCCTGTTAGCTTCTCAGCAATAGCTTCTCGACAACGGGCGCAATTATGCCTGCAAAGAGAGAAACCTACAACACCAACACCCCTGCTCCCCGCACCCCACAAAACAGCCCTTGACAAGGAAAACTAAGATTACAGAGCCTTCCCATTAGGTTACCAACTACCGAGATGTTCACAGTCTTCACCGCATATTTGCTCCTTCATTCTTGATCTAAAGCTAAGTAAGGATCTTCCCTCAGGAGTTTTCTTGCTTTTTTTCTCAATGCTTTCGGTATCTTTTCTAGCTTCACCAATTTGCACTGGCTGCTGGAATGACTCTTCCTAACTTCAGAATTAGGTGCCAGATGCCAACCCATTTTAAGGCTGGTGTACCAGATACTTATTTTAGTCCTTCGACACCTTATATTTTAAGGAAATCCTTCCCACTGCATCCCTTTGAAAAAGAACATCTTTCACAAAGTCCTTGAGGAGAAGCCGCCACAAAATGGCTGCAAACAATTACAAATCTCTGTCCTTTTCATCTCCTCCTTCCTCTTTGCTATCCTTTTCAGACACAGTTCTTACAGATTCTGCTCCTTTTCCTTCCCTCCCTTTTCTCTCTTCCTGGATCCTCTTCTAAGTTGCCTTCTACCCTTCTATCTTCTATGGCTCCTTCCTCTCTTCCAAGTCTTCCCAGTCTTGGTTTTTCTACCTTCAGCAACAAAAGCCTAACCCTTTCTTCAGATGGAAAGGCCTCTCTAGTTGCCTTTTAAAACAAAAGCCTGCCATCTTCTCTTCATTTTGTTCTCTGCTTGAAGCAGACTTCAGAGCCATCTACTTTTACATTCAAAACTAGTCCTCAATTAGTTTGAAATGTAAATATAGCTCCCCCCTCTATCTTCTTTTATTTCTATCTTCAAATATTTTCTTTTTCTTGATTTTCTTTTAAAATCTTCATCTTTATATTTTTCTTAGTTTTCAGTTAAGTTTTGTTTACCTGCCTTTTCTTTTGGGACTTTTAAAAGCCCATAATCTGCCAACAATTAACCATTTCCCCTGTTTTTTAAAGGTTTAGTTCTTCTTCAGTCTTCTCTTTGCTTTCCATTCTCTTTTTAATTAAATTATTGCCTGTCCTAATGATTTTTAGGATCAGATGCCTTATTAACTCCAATCTTTTTAATAAAAAATATAAACTATAGTTAATATTTTAGTAGCATAAAATTCTCATTTTACTATGAAAAATATTAGTTATAGTTTAAAAATCAACTCATCTATGTTATTATTTTCCTTTTTAAACCCATTTTCTTTTCTCCTCCCATCACCAGAATAAGTCCTATCTGCCTGGCGCTCCCTACACCTCTGACAAGAGAGGGGCGGAGACCTGTATTTATAGCCAGGGACAGTCTCACTCACTTGTGTTGGCTGCTCCTTCCGCTGGCCAACAGTCATAATAAGCACAAAACATAGTTCCTGGCACCATTAAACAGAATGGATATAATGTGCTCCTTTTAAATGTGTGTTCTCTGCAAAGCTGTGGTGTTAAATTAGCATTTCCTTGCAAAATTAATACTTTCCAGAAATAATTAATTACACTTCTTACTGCTCCTTTCTTCATCCTTTTGTTAAGGTGGCCTTCCTGTCAGTGCCAGCTCAACCCAGGTGATTCTGTAAATTAAGAAACTAGGGTTGCCCAAGTTGGTCTGTTCCCATGTACGTACCGTAATTGTATACTGGAGTGAGAAGCAGTCCCATTGCCTTGCTGCATTCATCCCTAACCTAGCTACAAAATATCAAACTGACTTCCTCTCTGCAACAAGTTTGCAAGACTATATTAACCTTTTTGAATTAGCTTTCACAACCTAGCTTTGCTGGGTTTTGTCTATCTAGCCTTTGTTTCAAGAGCACAAGCCAGGCTGCATGGCCACATCCATGTTTCGAGACCCAAAACAACCCTGTGGAGCTGGGCCAAGAGGCAGTGTCGGTTTTGTGGAGTGGTGATTTGAACCCAGGTCTCCTTGAGAGACCTGGTGATCACAACCACTGCATCACTAAAGTGCCTAACACAAAGATGTAATGAGATTTTTAAAATATATATAATAAATGAGTATTAGAGATACAGGATCAACAGGAAAGGCAGGATGCCCACATATACAGGCCTCCACCACCAGAGAATTTTCCATTGTATGCACAACATATGGAGGGCAGACTTTAAAAGTCTCCTCCTCTTGGCATTTGACGCCTCATGAATCCTAAGTGTGTTTACTCAGCAGTAAGTGCAACTGCCTTCTATGGGGCATAGGCCCATGGCAAATAAGGACAATGGAAGAGCCTGTTGGATTGGGCTAAGGGCCGATCTGAACATAAATGTGCCTAAAATGGAGAGGCTTTGTTGTGCAGTGGTTAGAGGGTCAGGGAGACCTGGTTCAAATCTGCATTTGGCCATGAGGAAGTCCATAATGTCAAGTTTTAATCTACCTCACAGGGTTGCTGTGAGGAAAATGGAGAGGGGGAGAAGCATTTTTCTCTTTTTAATGTAAATTTAAAAGTCAGCGTGGTGTGGTGTGGTTATAGAGTGTCATCAGCCAAGTCCTGGGAGACCAGGGTTCATATACATGCTTTGGCCATGAAACTCTGTGTGTTTCCTTGGCACCAGTCACTCTCAGTCTCACCTACCTCACAGGGTTGTTGTGAGGATAAAATAGGCTTGGAGGTGAGATTATAAAAGTCAAAACAAAGACATAAAAAGGGAAGAACCGCATACACCTTGCTTTGCTCCTAATAAACGTGCTTAATGCGTGTGGCCACACCAACAGGTTTTATCTCTCAGCTGCTGTTACAGATTTATAGAATGATTTTAAACCTCAGTTCACTAAGAGGAGGGTGTAAAAGGTGGGCTGAGGGCATCAAACCAGGGAAGAGTCGACATGGTTGTTTCGGCTCCATATTGCTGTAATGAGGATTCAGTATCAGTGTCGACAAGGAGCAAGAAAACAAACGAAAAATAACGACGAGCAACGTTATCACGCCCTCAAAATGGCCGCCGTGTTGACATTCAGCTTCGCTGAGGCGAATTCAGAGGAGTGGGGGCGGGGCCGGGACACACGCAGCGCGGAGTGATACCAAACGTGAGGCAACGAGGCGGTGGAAAAACACCGTCCGGCTGTGTCGCAGCAACCTCCGCTCTTACTGTCGATGGGAGGGGGAGTTTCGCAGGCCGGCTCGATCTGGTTCAAACCGGTTTCAGGCGGTCTACGTGACGTCTGCTGTGTGCCGCAGTGACTCACTGCGCGTGTGCGAGGCTGAGGCGCCCTTCTTCCCCCTCCCCCTCCCGTCTTCTCCCTTTTTTGGTTTTCCAAACTTGCAAAAGTGACACTGAGATTGGGGATTTGTTTGTTAAGGAAAGAAAGGGATTATCATTCAGTCAGGAACACTAGTTAGTGAGGTGCATTTCTTATTCGTTTATATCCCACTTCCTCAGCTTTATCCTTTCTCTGCCTAAACTACCTCAGGGTAGTTTTGAACCTGACATCTCCCTCTGGTCCTACAAAATCCCACATCAACGGGAAAATATTCCATCACCCACCTCAATGAGAAGAACAGAGGCAATGTGAAATAGTGGTTAGAGCGTTGGGCTAGGCTGGGTTCAAAATCTGCACTCAGCTATGAAACTCTGTAGGTGACCAGTCACCTTTCGATCTACAACAACCATGAGAGGTAGTTTTAAGTAAAAAACAGATGATGGGGATACCACACCTAGCTGGCATATTGAACTTTTTAGACAAAAGGTAGTAACCACATTAATATCCAGGTACATGCAATATGCAGTCACCAAAACAAGTTTTAAGATCAACACCCAAACACATAAGGAAGAGGGCAGAACTAGCAATATAAGGCACTGTTGTTGATTCAAAGGGAATCTAGACACACCCACACACACCCCAACTGTCTTGGAAAGTAGCATTGGAAAGCTGAGGTGAATTTTGCTGCAGTGTTTCATAAAACTGAGTGGAGATTTGAATCTGGGCCTCTCCTGTTTCAACACACTAACCATTGCCCTATACTGCCTCTCGAGTAAGAAGGATCAAATAAAACATATGAGAGCTGCCTTCCACCAGGTCAAGGTATAATCCATCTAGCTCAGTGCTCCTCTTGACTGGTATCAGTTCTCCAGGATTTTAGGCAGAGCTGATCCTTTTAACTGGAAAGGGCCAGGGATTGGAGCCCTCTGCTTGCAAAGTGGGCTCTGAGGCCTAACTCTGAGGCTTTTTGTATAAAATACTCAATACTTTTTTTACTTGCCTTCATGGAAGGGTTTTCCGTTTTTACTGTAGGCTTGTTGGATCATTTTCACTGCATTGCAGCAGCAAATGAAACAAAAGGGCTGTGTCATCTGCCACCTTAGTAGTTTTTTTTTAAATCTTTAGGCTGGAAGTTCTCTGCTAGGTTTAAAAACCAAAACAACTAATATGGTGTGTTCTGGTTTGTTTTTTTAAACAACTTCTATTATTTTATAAGGAAGGAAACTACAGTTGTGCCTTCTGATACCAAACACATGATTCAGTCCCTGTCAGTTTGGAAACAAAAGAGGCCGACACAAAAATGGACAATGGTTTCTGCATACTCAGCGAAGTTCCTTAATAACTCAGGAGAGTAGTGGTTTGTAATTTTGAATAAAAATAAAATGAGTGTGTGTGAGGGGGGGGGGTACTCTCAACATGACCCAAAGACTCGTGAACTTGGGCCCAGCCTTTGCTTCTGGTAAGGACAGAAAATATTGAAACACTTGGATGTGCCTCAACTTGTCTTCACAAAGGGACCCTCTCCAGCACCCTGGCCCACTGTTGTCCTTCCTGATTCAAGTTGTGCCTTATGCCAGTTTCATACCCCAATCGAGCTATAACAATAACACATCTCAAAAGTAACATGTGGGATCTTTAGCTTGAGTCTTTTGAATACAGAGCTGGAGGGACCTGGATTTCACGTTGCTACTCATCCTAAGACCCAGAATTTCTAACCTAGCAACAATTGCCCTTTGCTATGGATAAACTTTACACAGTTACCTATGCTATCAATTGGAGCAAGTATATTAAAAAGGAACAATTATACTGTATTAAAAAGGAACAATATTTTCCTGAATCAAATATTTGGAAATGAGACTAATAAAAAAATTAAAAATTAAAAAATGTTAATAAACCTAAACTTAGTTAAGTAACCTTTTATTGATTTATTTCATGGATTTATGAAATTCCTGCCTGAAACCTGGAGAGCCTTTGCCAGTCAGGGTAGACAGTACTGCTTTAGATGGACCAATGGTCTGACTCAGGACAAGGCAACTATGTTTCCAAAATGGTGGCAACTGCAAATGCCTGTAGCGACATTTTTTGTGGAGGGCGGGGAGCATTGTTTCAGGCTGCTCTAACTGAAAACCAAAACCTGACAAGAGTGTTGTTGTTGTTTCTGTTCTCTGAGCCAGAATGGGGGTGTTGGTTTTACAAGGCCCAAGCTGAATGGCTGCCTGCCTTCAACAGAGCAGTTGCATCAAGTTATGCAACCTTATTTGGAGCTTCGCTTGGCCCCATCCTGCTTCTTCCTTATTGCAGTCAGCACAAAGCTCTCTTTGGAAGGGCAGGGAGAATGACATGGCCTCCCCCCTCCACCACTTTCTTCCTCCAGAGCTCAGTGGAATTTTCCCAGAGCAGAGCTGGGAGGGGGGCGGATGCCACTCTTTTGTCCTCTTTTTGTGTTTTTTTCCCCTGACTCACTCCTCTTTGGATTGGATGTGCATGTTGCCATGCCAACCAGCTGCTGCCAGGATTGGCCAGCACTCTGTTGCAAGGCCAATAAATGTACTTTCCTCCCCTCATTTTATTCTTGGCGATGGTGTGTCATGGTGCTGGCTGCCAGGGGGATCTGCGCATAGCAGGAAGTTATGCAACTTCTTGCCTTTTTTCACTTCTAGAAAGGCCTCTTCATGCAGAGTTTCCAGGTGGGGAGCCGAGCTCATCTCTTTCACCAAAGGAGCTTTGTGACGCCTTTATGATGGCACATGGGTTGTCTGCGAAAGCTGATGCCGCAAGCAGTTTGCTTGTCCTGAATATGCTACATGCTAGCTTTTATAAACATACATGGGTATTGCTTCAATCCAGGGATGCCACATGTTTGCAAATGGGAGGGGAAATGTTGTGGGCACACACACCACAACACACACATGCTTGCAGCACAGCCACACAAACATGCACTCATTGTCCTGTCCTCTGACCAACAACAAGACTTGAAAAAAAGATTTTCTCTTATCACAGCTTTGACACCGCTGCAAATTGCCCTTTCACTGCAATCATATTGCAGCACTGGAACTCCACCCCACCTCCACAAAAATTGCCACCTGCACTGCAAGTAAGTCTGGCCATCTTTCAAGGCTAATTTCATCAAGGCTCCAGGACCCTTTGAGTATCAGATAAGACCTTTGTAATCCCATGTGTATCCATGAGCTCCAGAATAGTCCTCTCCCTTCTGGCTGTATGTGTTGCAAAGGGACTGGAGGCATGTTCAGAATTCTTTGTGGCATGGCAAACCACCATCCTGGTTGTGGGCAATGACAGCCTTGGAAAAGAGAGAAAACCAGCAGCAAGAACCCACTCTCTAGCCCCTCAGCTTAATCTCCCACTAACAAATGCAAAAAAATAAAAATAAAAATTAGAAGAGATTGATAGCAAACGGGCCGAGGAGAAATAACCAAGAACAACATAAAGGAAGAAAAATAAAATAAAACCCTTTTCTACCACGCAGACTGGGCTCAAAATGCAGGCATACTTTTCAGTAATGCTACCTGCACAGGCTGTTTGCAAAGGGACTAAGGAGGGTGACATCTAGTGGTTGGATTGCATTGCTGTTTCAAGAAGGCAGCAGCCCAAGGCTGAGGGACTCTGGTTGTCAACAGGCATGACAAAGAGGTCAATGCAAGAGGAGGAGAAACAGGACACTTCTCAATCTCATGCCAAAGGAGGAAGAGGAAGGCACTTCCAGCAACGAAGTGCTTGAAAGATGAGTCACTGTGCCTAAAATGGTTCCTCCTCTTCCTCAGGAGGTAAACTTGCTCTTGTGGCAGTGAGTCAGATGCCTGCCCAGGGACAGGAAGAGAGCCTGTTTTGTTAGATGACACAGGCAATCCAAGTTTACCAACAGAACTTTACTTTGAGGAGGAAGAATATTCATATTTTCAATCTTGCAGATAGTCATGTTTAAGGCAGTGGTGGCCAGCCTTTTGGGGATTTAAGGCCACACTCCCTTTGGAGAAAGAGGCAGAGGGTGATGATGGGTGGGGGGCAAAGCAAAAAGCGAGTGAGACACCCCTTTTCTCTCTCTCGCGGCCCTTCATTCATCACCCCTTCATTCATCACCCTTTCATATTATCTCTCTCATGCAGACATGCCCATTCACACAAACACCCACCCTCTCACCCCTTCAGCTACTATTGATTTATTTCCTCTTTTCCTCTCTGGGCCAAATGAAAGCAAGCAGCTGGTCACATGAGGTGCTCCAGGCTGCAGGTTGCCCGTCTGTGGTTGAAGGGGTATTTTTGTTCAATTCATTACGTACATTTATAATCCCACCTTCCCTCCATAGCGCTGAAAGTGGCATACATAGTGCTCTCCCCTCACAAAAATCTTGTGAGGTAGGTTAGACTCAGAGACTGTGCCTGAGACAAGGTCACCCAGGGAACTTCATGGCTGAGGAGGGATTTGAACCCTAGTCACACGGGTCCTAGTCCACCACTCTTAACCACTACACCACACTGACCGCCTCCAGAGTAGCTGTGAACCTTGTAATCTCAGCATCAATTTATGCAACAATTATTATCACTATTAATTCCACCTTAATCCTGATCTTGCTCCCAGGGAGTTCAAGGCAGTGTACATAGTTCTATGAGCAGAGCTACAATTCCCAGAGTTCCCTGGGAAAGAGGATTGAATGTTAAAACACTCTGGGGATTGTAGATCTGTGAGCAAATTAGGGACCTCCTAACTCTCAGCGACGGGGTGAGCTCCCGTTGCTCTGTCCCAGCTCCTGCCAACCTAGCAGTTCAAAAGCACGTCAAAGTGCAAGTAGATAAATAGGTACCACTCCGGCAGGAAGGTAAACGGCGTTTCCGTGCGCTGCTCTGGTTTGCCAGAAGCGCCTTAGTCATGCTAGCCACATGACCCAGAAGATGTACGCCAGCTCCCTCAGCCAGTAAAGTGAGATGAGCACCGTAACCCCAGAGTCAGTCCCGACTGGACCTAATGGTCAGGGGTCCCTTTACCTTTAACAACTCTCAGCACCCTGAACAAACTGCACTGCCCAGGATTATTTGGGAGGGGGGGAAGCATGCTTTTTAAAAAGTGGTATGACATTGCTTTAAACATATAGTGTGGAATAGCTTGGCCCATCAAGCCCTACCCTGTTGGCACACCCCATAGTGGGGATATTTTTATCCCAATTTCTGGATTACAAATTGCATTTCTATATATGCTTCTAGAATAGTGGCTTTTACTGTTAAGTTTTATGGAAAGTGATTCATACAAGAAATTAAGAGTAGAGAAAAAGCTCAGAGTAAGTATTGGGAGCAAGAGCCACTGCTGAGTTTTTCTTTCATTAAAATAAAACTAAATGGCCATAAAACTAAATGTGTCTATCTTCATATAAATTAGCCAATGCTTATTTGAGCCATGGGCCTGTGCTTGCAGGAAATGCCTCCTGGGGCGGGTATGAGGGAGAGGAACAGCTTGGGATCTGACATCTGCTTCCTCTCCCCATAAGCCAGGAGGACACATGTGGAGAGGTGAGACTCTGGGCCATCATTAGCAGAGAGGCAGAGTGTCCAAATGAGGCACTTCCCACTGAGACATCCTTGTGAGAGTGTCGTCAGGGAGGTAATGGAGGGCTGTCCGCTCTTGTCATCCTGATGATTCAGCACAGCAGTGTCTGCAGGAAGAGAGAAGCAGAGCATCATCCCTCCCCACGCAAAGACTATTTGCTGCAGCCAAATGAGCTAATAGCAGCCAACGACACCAACCTCAGAAGACAAACAGGAAGAAAACCAGGTTGTGAGGAGATGCAAAGTTTACAAAATAAAACACAATGCAACTTGCGATTTGGCTCTTTCCTCTTGTGTGCTTGTTTTAGCTAGCTAGACAGGAATATAACCAAAACAAAACATGTATGTATGTAACAGTGTATTTAACAGACAAAAGCAGGTGTTTGCATTTTGCCAATTCAAGCATTTCAGTGTCTTTAATGAGATGTAGATTTGGAGGATATCTTTAGAAAAGCAAATCTCTGTATAAGTTCCAATGCGTTTGGGTGGCTTTCTCATCCATTCTTCACGGCACATAAAGGAAATAAATAGATGCCAAAAACATATAAAAAGATGGTGGATTATTGTTTCTGGCCACTTTTACTTGGCAGGTTAGTTTTTCAACTAAGCCACTGACCGCACTTCAACATACCAGGAGTTGATTGACAATCTTGTGGCTGTTCACCAGTGTCTGGAATTTTCCTGTATTCTTCAATGTTATTGTAAAGTGTTACTGATAAAAGATGATTATGAACCAGTGCCTGGAATTTTCCATTCGTGTTGCCACTAACAATAACAAAACCAATTACCGGTATTTATGACACATCTGGCTATTCACTCCTCAATATTGCTAATGAAAGGGATTACTCAATTGTTATATTACATATTTTTCCTATTTCCTTGAAAGGTGTTCTTGTTTCTTAAAGGTATGAAAGCATTGGCTTATGGAGGAAGAAAAGGGGCAGGCAGTTTTCCAACCAAAGGGGCTTAACTCTTTGCACCAACAACTCCTCCATGCAAACTGGCAACCTCCTCTTACAAACTTGAGCAGAGGAGACCAGTACCAGGAGCATGCACAGTGTACCTGCCTCACCAGTGAAGAACCTCTGTATTTGATAAGGTGCTATTTAATAAGGTGTTCTCTGGCCAGTGAAACATGTTTGTGAGTGTGGGCAGCTGCCGACTGAGTCCCTAATTCCTAGAATGGCAGGAATCGAAACCAAGAGGGATGTTCCTACATTCTTCCCTTTCACCCACTTTCTCTTCCCCCTGAAGGGCTCCTGTGCTTTTAATAGGAGGAAGTTGCACGGGTGCAGCCTTCGACATTCCTTAATCCCCATGCTAGGAAAAGCTTCACCTGCTGACTTTATGGCTGTCACACAGCTGCCAAGAGCAATGATAGATGATGACGTGGTAAATGAGAAATAGTTTCTGCAATGCTAAGAGCTCCCATTGCAGATCAATAGAAGTCTGACAGTAATTTGTAGAAGGGCCCAGTAAGATGTGGAAGGGAGTATTTCGGTATTTTTTCCACACAAATGGTGTATATTGTACACCCTGAACCTTCGTAAGGGCAGAGCTATTACACAATTGGCACAATTCTCTCCCACGGCATTTGGGTGAAGTCAGACATAGCATGAAACAATCTGCTATTTTAATAGCTTGCAAGTAGCTCCTGGTCCAGTCATTTTATTATTATCAGAAGCAGAGTTATTGCAAGACCTTTGAAGGATGACCTTTCAGACACAAGTAGTACTTTTGCCAAGGGGAAAGGCTGTGGCTCAGTGGGAGAGCATTGGCTTTGCATGCAGAAGGCCTCAAGTTCAATCCCTGGCATCTGCAGGTAGGACTGGAAGAGAACCCTGTCTGAAATCCTGGAGAGCTGCTGCCAGTCAGTGTAGGTAATACTTAGCTAGATGAACCAATGGTCTAACTTCTTGTGATCGTATTGGTGAAAACCACAGCACTGCCCACTCACTCCCAATCCATGGCTTATGCGAAATGATTAGGCCAACTCTTCTTTTCTCACCCGCCTCCTGGGCCATTTCCTTCTCTATAGCTCAATGAATCTCAGACACCCAAATAGAACAAGAAGATTCTGAGACATACAGGGATGTCACAAGTGCATTTGTGATTCATGAAGCAGGCCATGGGCTAAATATACCCCACACAGTTTATTTATGTCTTGAAAGCATTTATTAGCCAGTTGTCAGCAAAAGATTTCAAGGTGGTGTACAAAGGTGTTAACAAAGTAACTTGCAGCATAAAAATAGAATGTGAAAACCAACAAGCAAGAATATGGTGAATTAAAGAGTCAGGCTAGAAACATGTCTGGGCAGATAGGAAGGTGCTTCTTCGGGGTGGGGCAAAGCTGGGGTGCCACCACAGGAAATGCCTATTTATTAAGCATACTTCTGCTTAAGAGGATATTTGGAGAAGGGACTCTATAGAACATCTAAAAAGACACAGGCAGGCTGATATTGGGAATAGGGCCCCCCTCAGGTATTTGGGTCCCAAGCCTTTCAAAGTAAGCACCAGCATTTTAAGTTGTTTTTGGAAAGCTATCCAAGCCTGCTGGAGTCGTTAAATATAACAGCAACCCATTTGAGACCAGAGCTCTGTTTTTTTCAGTTGGGAGACTCTTACTTGCCACTGCAGCAACTGCCCTTGATTTATTGGCAGTGATCTATGGGGTTACATCTTAGCAGTCTGAAAAATATATTTTATGTTTGATGACACAGTGCTATATAAAATCCCCACGCTGCTTTAAGAAGTAGCTCCCATAACCATCCAGATTATAACCAACATTCAAAAATACCTTGACCACCACTATGTTTGATTCACTTTAAAAAGTCCCCTAAAATCAGGAATGAAAAAAAACTTATTCAGTCAATGTTCCACTTTTAATTTTATCGTAGAAATAAATCAAGGTTGATAAAAATGTTCTTTTTAAAAAGAAGACAGAATATTTATATACAGTATAAATAACAAGTTTAGATAACAAGTAGATTTTTGCTGTGGAAAAGATTTTCACTTGGAATGGTTAATGCCATAAAATATACTCTATGGTGCAGGTGCCACCATTTATTGGCTGATCAGGGCAGTGTACTAGGCTCCTCCCTTTCATCCTCACAACAATCCTGTGAGGTAGGTTGGGGGGGCAGAGAGAGAGAGAGAGAGAGACTGGTCCAGCATCACCGAAAGAGCTGCAATTGTTGGGGTGTGAGTTTGAGCTCATAGCAACTCTGTGAGGTAGGCTTGGCTGAGAGTGTTTGGGCCAAAGTTCTCATAAGAATGTAAGCACATGAGAAAAGCCTGCTGGACCAGACCAATGGCCTACCTAGTCCAACATCCTCTTTTCAGAGTGGCCAACCAGGTGCCTCTTCTGGGGAACCCGCAAGCAGAATTCCAGTGCAAGATCCCTCCCCCCTCCTGCAGTTTCCAGCAGCTGGTATTCAGAAGCATCACTGCCACCAACCGTGGAGGTAGAGCTGCAGAACTCCAGGGCTGAGTGGAGATTTGAGCCTGTTCCTCCCTCTAAAATCGCTGCATCGCTCATTTCTCCAGAATGTGTCCTGTGCACACTGTGGCCTTTACGAGAATTCTTGCCAAACATAATGCAGTTGTCATTTGTCCGTCACATCTCCTCTGCTAACCAACACACACACACACACAGACACACCCCTGTCTCTGCGCAAGGTCAGCATCTAAGCTCTGCATTGCAACCACAGCGGGGTGTGGCGAGGGGGCTGAGCAAAGGCCAGCCTGAGATTTTCCATTGCCTCTTCCCAAGCAGCCGACCAGCAGGGCAAACACCACCTAAAGCCAGTAATTAACTTATGTGCTGACTAGGAATGATTTCAAAGGTGCTGAAGTGTATCTAATAATAACAAAAACAGATTTCTTAGACGGAGTGAACTAAACAGAGCTCTTTCCCCCTAATTTTATACTCCCCCATCATTTTATACCTATAATCATATTACCTTAGGGGTCATCTAGTCCAACTCCCTGCAATGCAGGAATCTCAACTAACACATCCATGACTATCCAACCTACTTGCAATGTCTTTTCTTATGATTATTGGAAACAAGTCCAATACTTGTGACCAATAAAATATGTTTAACATAATAATTGTAGTCAAAATAAAAAAATTCCTTCCAGTAGCACCTTAAAGACCAACTAAGTTAGTTCTTGGTATGAGCTTTCGTGTGCATGCACACTTCTTCAGATACACTGAAACAGAAGTTGCCAGATCCTTCTATATAGTGAGAAGGTGGGGAGGGGTATTACTCAGAAGGGTGGTGGGAATGGGAGATTGGCAGATAGCTGAGATGAGCCTGTTGACGACTCTTAACGACTGTAATAGGTCTTACAGGAAAAGCCAAGGGGTGAGAAGGTGAGAAATGGCTTAGTCATGTATAATGGTATAATAATTGTAGTTAATAATAATAATGCTGCTGCTGAGGATATCAGTGGTTAGGATGCCAGACTAGGAGCTGGGAGAGACTAAGGTTCAAATCCTCACTCAGCTATGAAGCTCACTTGGGCCAGTCTAACCCAAGTCACAGGGTTATAGTTGCGGGAATTAAGTGAGCAGGGAGAGCAATGTGTGCCACCTTGCGCTTCTTGGGAGAGGAACGTGGGAGATAACTGTAAGAGTAAGAAACTGTGGTGGAGCAGAAGAGGGGAAAGTCTTCATTCGAATCCTTTCCCCCTCATCAGGGATGCCTGTGCTCAAATGCACACACACAAGACAGCCACTTGCTCCTCGCCCCCTGTTCAGTTGCCCCCCACTTCCTCTGGCCTCAGCATTAGGAAAACTGTTACGAAAATGAAATACAAGGAGATTCCTAGGCTTAAAGTAGGCCTGGCACTAAATGCTTAAATATAAACCTTTGCTCGAATGCCAGGCAGACGACGTGAGCCCCATGTAGGGCAAGAGAGGAGAAGGCAAGAAAAATGTGGGAACCCTGAGAATAGCCTGGGCTGGAGAGTTATTTTAGAGGGCGTACAACTTCTAGGAAGAACATGGAGGGTAGGAATGTGCAGCTGTTGGGAATGCGGAGCAGTGGCGGCCCCTGGCGGGGTTGGAACATGAGCAGTACATTATACAAATGGTATTCCTGGCCAAGCGTTTGGAAGCATGCTGAGCACGCCCAGTAGGAGCAACTGAAGCCTCGTTTCTGCCCTCTCTTGGAGTAGTTTCCCTCCCCTCCCCACCCCAGCCCATAGAGAGAAAAAGGCCAGAGCATCTTTTATTGTGATATGTTTGATGCAAGCACTGCAACGCTGCAGTTTTAGCAGGAACAGAGGATGTTCAGCCTATCCCCGATGCTTTGGACATGCTCAGAATAATAAAAAAGTGATGTTTTAAAACAATACAGCACATACTCAGATCCACCATCTTTATTGCAACAAACAAATGATCCTTTATACAAAGTTAGTGAGTTAAAACACACTGATAATAAAGATTAGTGTAAGACATGTTGCATAGTATTTCTTTGGAAGTTAAAAAAAAGGCACTTCCCCCAAACTTTGCTTGCAAGATGAGGTTTCTCCTACCGTGCATTCTGTGGCTAGGTCAATGCCCAGGTCCCTACGAGCAAGTTACAAAGAGCAGCAGTGGCCTTAGAGGCACAGCATGGAGAGAGATGCTGGCAGAGGGGGGAGCAATCACAGCTGCAAAGACATCCCTCACGGATGCTCTGCAGGCTTAGGGAGAAGGAAAATGGTGAGGAGATCTGTGCAACACCAGCTCCCATCAGCACTGACCACTGGCTCAACATCTGCAGGGCCACAAGTTTCCCAGTCCCTGAACTGGCAAAGCTAGGGCTTTTCTAGATGTAATGACATCCACCCTCTGCCACAAAAAAGTTCTTTGGGTTCAAAGTTGCTTGCAGCAGTTCAACATAGTTTTTTTCTCCCAAGTGCAGAAGTGAATGTACAACCTCAAACAGGGTACGTATGTTTAAAGTTAATAGATGCACTAAACACCACTCATTTCTTGCCCAATTCTGGGAGGCTTCCAGACGTGTCGATGGGGTATGTGTACACACATCACGATCCAGCTGTGCCCTATCTGAAAATGCAATTGTGCCTTTCTAAACACCCAAATATAAAATGGAAATATGGCACATTTCTCCCCTAGAGTTCACATCTCTCAGAGCACACCTTTGTTTTGAATATTCCCAGCCTGCTAAGGTAAAATGCTTAATAACATTCCCTGTTACAATTCTGGAGTGAAATTAAATTTTCTGCAAAAGGCAAAAAGAAATAAAATGTGTGGAGCCCTCGTGTTGCATAAATCCTTCCTTGCAGCAGTGCCAACATATGGCTATGCTCAGGCTACTTCAAGGAAATTGGAACCTATTTTTTGGGAGCAGGACATTTACGATGAATGAAGAAGTTGTTCAGATGTGCAGACAAAAAACCCCTTCAGAATGCCAACATTGGGGGCTGTAGCTGGGTGTGGGGAGGTGCAGCTAGTACAGAGCTCACTCGCCAGAGCTGCATCTCAGGCAGACAAACTCTTCTGCAAATAAACATGCTCTGACTTGCATCTGAAACGGTGTCTCCCAGCCCTGCTTCCTTCAAATGTTTTCCCCCTATAGCTTCCCAGTCACCAGGCTCTCTGTAAGGAACAGGAGAAATGTAGTGGGGCTTGAAGTAAATGAATGAAACAAGTATCTTGTCTGCAAAAAAAGAGTGTTTCTGAAGATGCAACTGCTGGAATAAGAGGCAGGTCAAGGCAAGCAGATATCTGATGCAAGATTAGAGCTCAGCTTTTCCTCTGACAGTGGTCCCCAATGTTCTTCCTCCTTGCCCTGAACCTCATATGCGCAGCAGAACCAAATTTGGAGAAAAAGCAGAGCAGGAGGCAGGACTCAGCCATCAAAGGACAGACAGCTGCCTGGATCCTCTGCTGCACACTGAGAACAAACTCAGAAATGGGGAGAAAAGTTACTTGAGATGTATTGTGGGTGTGGGATTTTGGAGGGGGGAGAGTTTGGCTTCAATCCCAGAAGGTGGTTAGAATGCCGACAGCTCAGCTGCCCCCCAAGTCGATTGGTCCCAATAATGCTACCCGCTGAAGGCAGTCAGCCCTGCTCCACATTCTCTGCCCCCCGGACAGCCAAGTAGGAGGTGGGGGCGTTGGACAACTGGCGGCCAAAGAAGGAGGTAGTCCGGCGGGGTTTCACCCTCTTGATTTCTTTCCCTGGGGGGAGAAGCAGAAACTGTTCAACAACAGCAAGGCAGTCCAGTCCAGGTCCAGGAGTGCAGAGATAACAATGGTTCCTACCCCAAGAGGAACCTTGCCGGGGGGGGGGATTGTTAAAAATATATATGTCCCTCTAGTCCAGCATCACGTTTTCCTCAAGCAGAGCAGTGAGGAGACAACCCTCTTCAGTGTTCCTTATCCCAAGGACTCAGCAATCCGAGGTAGACTGCCCCTATGCTTGGAGGCTCTGTTTCTCTGGTACGGCCAACAGTCATCAAATCAGGGGTTTAATCTGTCAATTGAATAGATCAGGGGTGGGGAACTGGTACATCTAGCCCAGCACCCTGACCCTGGGAAGCCCAAGAAGCAGGACATGAGTCCAACAGCCCCCCCCCTCTCCTGCTCTTTGCAATTCCAAGCCACTGGCACCTAGGGGTGGGGTGGGGGCTTCTGGTCCTGGAGGCTGTCTACAGCTCCATAAATTTGCCTCATCCCCGTTTAAAGCCATCCAAGTTGGTGGGCCGTCGCTGCTTCTTGTGGGAGTGAGTTCCATAGTTTAACAATGCACTTTGGTTTTTATTTTATTTATTTCCATGCCATATTGCGTTACAAACTATGAACTTTGTGTAGAAGTGCTGGGTCCAGGCAAAGTCTCCTACCCCTCCCTTACTTTTCACAGTACTGTACTAGAATGAGAAAGAAGAAGAAAAACCCTCTCTAGTCACCTCTTCCATATCATGCATGGTTTTAAACACCTCTTATCATGTTCCCACCTGACTTTTTTTTCTAAGCTAAAGGGCCCCAAGCGCTGTCCACCTGAGCCCCTGTGGTGTAGTGCCTAGTGTGTCAAACTAGGACCTGGGAGTCCAGAGCTCAAATCTCCACTTGGCCATACAGCTTACAGGGTGTCCCTGCCTCTCTCAGTTTAGCCTAACTTACTGGGTTGTGGTGGGGATTAGATGAGGAGGGGAGAACCCTCTGTGCCACCTTGAGCTTCTTGCAGAATAAGGTGGGCTATAAAAGCTATAAATGGGAAAGATTGAGGGCACAAGGAGAAGGGGACGACAGAGGACGAGATGGCTGGACAGTGTTCTCGAAGCTACGAACATAAGTTTGACCAAACTGTGGGAGGCCATGAAAGATAGGAGTGCCTGGCGTGCCCTGGTCCAGGGGGTCACGAAGAGTTGGACACGACTAAACGACAACAATAAATGCAACAAAAGAAAATTGCAAGGGCAGCTGCTCCAGCTGTTCCATCCATTTTGTCGCCCCTTTCCCTCTCAGCTCTTTGTGACGAGGCAACTGGAACTCCACACAGAGCTCCAAAAGGGACACAACAGAGGCTTGTGTGTAAGCATTGTGATATTCGCCAGTTTCGGTTTTTTTGATCCTTTTCATAACGCTGTTGTTGGGCTCCAACTCCCAGCACCCCCAGTGAGTGGGGCAATTGGTGAGGGATGCTGGAAGCTGTGGTTCTGCAACGTCTGCCCCCTGAGATATATTTGTCAGACACCTGGGGAGGGTTTTTTTGGGAGAGTCAAAAGACGGCATCAAAATAATGTAGTACAGTTGTACCTTGGAAGTCAAATGGAATCCATTCCAGAAGTCTGTTCGACTTCCAAAACCAAATTATGGCTTCTGATTGGCTGCAGGAAGCTCCTGCAGCCAATCAGAAGCCGTGGAAGCCCCGTCGGACATTTGTGTTCCAAAAGAACATTTGCAAACAGGAACAATCACTTCCAGGTTTGCAGCGTTCAGGAGCCAAAATGTCTGAGTTCCAGGGCGTTTGACAACCAAGGTACGTCTGTACCTGGAAGGCCACAGGCTCTCTCTGCAGCTGTTTCCCACAGTGGTCAACCGCAATCTACCTCTGGGAAGCCAAAAGACCTCACAAAAAATAACTTAACATCCCCCCACCCCTAGCACAGGCTGCATTGCCTCCCACCCTTTCAACCACACAACCTTCCGCATCTGGCACCCACCCCAGCTCCTCGCTTTTGCCAACTTACCATCCTCAACATAGTCTATGGTCGAAAGATGCTGGATCCGGCTGCAGAGGACGCTGTTCTGCCGCTGGAGCTTGGGGTGCCGCCTGTCACTTGGGGGGCTCTGGGACGCAGAGGAGGAGGATGCAGCGCTGGGGTCCAGAGTTCCCCCCTCGGCAGCCGTGTTCAGCTCAATGCAATACTCTATCAGGCCGCTCATAAGTTCAGCCTGGAGGGAAGGAAGGAGCAGCAGCTAACTGCAGCGGTTAAGAGTGCTGGGCTAGGGCCTGGGAGACCCGAGTTCAAATCCCCACTTGGTCATTATTGTTAGCATTGAATTATATAGTGCCATCAATGTGCATGGCTCTGCGCACAATTAAAACAGGAAGTCCTACCCGCAAAGCTCACATGAAGCACACTGGATGACCTTAGGCCAGTCACTATTTGAAGTTGGTAAAGTAAAGGTACCCCTGCCCGTATGGGCCAGTCGTGTCTGACTCTAGGGTTGTGCGCTCATCTCACTTAAGAGGCCGGGAGCCAGCGCTGTCCGAAGACACTTCCGGGTCACGTGGCCAGCGTGACGAAGCTGCTCTGGCGAGCCGGCACCAGCACAGCCCACGGAAACGCCGTTTACCTTCCCGCTATAAAGTGGTACCTATTTATCTACTTGCACTTAGGTGGGCAGGAGCTGGGACCGAAAGATGGGATTCGAACCACCGACCATACGATCGGCAAGTCCTAGGCACTGAGGTTTTACCCATAGCGCCACCCGCATCCTTTGAAGTTAGTAATATTACATAATTATTTATATTTCCTCTTGGCTTTATCTTCCTCGCAGGGTTGTTGTGAGGAGGACAAGGTGGGGGCTATGCCACCTTGAACTCCTTGGAGGAAAGGCAGAATAAAAAGTAAAAAAGGTAAAGGTAAAGGGACCCCTGACCATTAGGTCCAGTTGTGACTGATTCTGGGGTTGCGGTGCTCATCTCGCTTTATTGGCCGAGGGAGCCGGCGTACAGCTTCCGGGTGGTCAGCATGACTAAGCCGCTTCTGGCAAACCAGAGCAGTGCACGGAAACGCCGTTTACCTTCCTGCTGGAATGGTACCTATTTATCTACTTGCACTTTGATGTGCTTTTGAACTGCTAGGTTGGCAGGAGCAGGGACTGAGCAACGGGAGCTCACGGGGATTCGAACCGCCGACCTTCTGATAGGCAAGTCCTAGGCTCTGTGGCACCCAATACATTTAAAAACACAGCTGCTTTTCTTATGACAGTCTTGGGGCACCTTATATTCTTACAAGCTGGGCCCCAAGACGAGGCATCTCTTAGCCCGGAAGAGATGGGCTGAGTTCTCCATGCAAAGTGAGAATTGTTTCTGCGGCCAGACATTTTGTGGAGGATCATTGCTGGACAGCCAGCACGTCATTTATTTTGTTTCGTTGTGTTAAAAGCTAAGAATATTTTAAAAAGTGTTGCTCTTCCAAATAAGGGTTTGGTGCTTGCCAGTTATTCATACACGCATGAGCACAGCAATGCTTCTGAATACCAGCTGCTGGGAAGCACAGGAGGGGAGATGGGTCTTGTGTTCGAATCCCGCTTGCAGGTTTCCCAGAAAAGGCATCTGATTGGCCACTGTGAGAAGAGGATGTGAGCCACTGGCCTGGTCCTGCAGACCCTTCTTAGGTTCTTACCTGCTTGGAGTAGACCTTCAGGAGTTTGTTGACGGGCGTGCCCTCGTTCTCCCCATCAAACTCCAGCCAAAGGATGTGCTCTTCCTCGTTGGGGAAAGTGTGGTCCCAGGACAGCTCCTGGAAGGCCAGGCCAAGCAAGATGTGCTGCCGGGAAACAGGGGGTGGGTGAACAGAAAAGACGGATAGTGTGCAAGGGGTGCAAGAATGTGTGCACGTGTCCCTGTGGAACACCCTCCCTTCAGATGTCAAATAGATAAAGAATTACAGTGGTGCCTCGCAAGACGAAAAGAATCCGTTCTGTGATTCTCTTCGTCTAGCGGTTTTTTCATCTTGCATCTTGCGAAGCAAGCCCATTGACGGATTAGCGGATTAACGCTATTAGTGGCTTTTAGCGGCTTATCTGCTGATCGGATCAGCTGATAAGCGGCTTAGAAAAAGGGGGGGGGAGGAAAAAACCCACGCAGGAACTCGCAAGGCATTGTCGTCTTGCGAAGCAAGCCCATAGGAAATTTGTTTTGCGAAGCACCTCCAAAACGGAAAACCCTTTCGTCTAGCGGGTTTTCCGTCTTGCGAGGCATTCGTCTTGCGGGGCACCACTGTACACAACTTTTAGAAGACATCTGAAGGCAGCCCTGTATTGGGAGGTTTTTTTAATGCTTGATGTTTTCATTATCTTTTTAGATATGCTGTAAGACGCCCAGAGTGCTTGGGGAAACCCAGCCAGATGGGTGGGGTATAAAAAATAAAATTAGCATTAATTAGTATTATTATTATTTGCTCATACGCTGCCCCAAGACTGGGCACCTGGACTCTTTCAGAACTGGAAAAAGACCCCCACCACACATCGCTTATTGAAAAGGTTATCTCTTTAAACTGAAAGTATCTAAAGTATTTTATTCCTTATACAAATATTGAGGCACCACACATCTGCTCAGTGATACCAGCACATACAAACATCTGGCTCCTTTAAGATTAAGCAGAACCTTTTATTTCAATGATGATGGAACTCACCGGATGGAGAATACTTAAAAAACAAAGAACCCAAGTCTTCTGTTTCTTGTAAAGGAGCTTTTGTATGAGTTAATACTATATGATTCTGTAATGAATATAGGGGTTGCTCGTGCGTAAGTTGCCGCCACTCCTGGCTATGTTGCCTTGTTAAACCTTTTCTGTCTGGACAGCCCTTCACTTCGTGGCTGCCTCAGTCGCTAGCAGAATCCGCCAGTGGGCGTTTCTTAAACCTTTTCCAGCATAAAAGCTGTTTGACCCCAAGTCTCCTCCTACTCTCCCTGCGCGGAAGTCTTCTGCGCAGGGAGGGTGTGGGTAGTGGAGGACCCGTGCTCTCCCTGCTGGTCTCCGGCGAGGAGTCTTGGAGCCCCCTCGCCGATTCCCCCATCTGCCCCCCTTTATCCCTGGTGTTACGCTGATTTCCTTCCCCAGCTGATGAGCTGCCTCTCTCCCTGTTGGGCCCTTCTCCAGCATCGCTTGAGAGCCTTGCCTCCGCCTCTGGCTCCGATGTCAGTTCCCTGACAGATTCCTTTGGGAGGGAAGTGTTGGACCTTTGTGCCTTTGACCTTCCAAGCTGTGATGCTTCATGGTTTAGATCTCCAAATTGTTGCTTTATTTCTTTTCATTTGCCCTCCCCCTTTTTTTGGTTAATAAATAAATAAGAAAAGGAAGGGAAGGGAAGGGAAGGGCCCCAATACACCACTTCTTCCTCTGCCGACAAGTCCCTCACCCCTTCTCCATATTGCAAATTCTGCAAAACAGCCCAGGCCACGAGGCCAGAAGGGGCTCTGGAGCCTGGAGAGCTGCAGAGGGCTTAGCCCAGGTCCTGAGAGAAAGAGCGCAGGCCCCAGTGGGAGGAGGAGGGCTCGCTCACCCCTAGAATCATAGAACTGTAAAGTTCACAGAATCGTAGAGCTGGAAGAGACCCCCCTCAAGGGTCGTCTTGCCTAACCTGCTGCAAAGCAGGAATCTTTTGAGTTTACCTTCTCCTTGCTGTCGATGATGGAGACGCCCTCCAGGCTGATGGCAACCACTACCGCCTTGCGCCCTCCCCGATGCAGCAGGCCCTGGGTGGGCTTGTCAATTTCCCCATAGAAAAAGGCACACCTGGAAGGGAGGGAAAGAAGCACAAGGAGAGAATTGCAAGTGGGAAATCTCAAGTGCAGACAGGAGGGCGTATGTGATAAGGTCCTGCTTGCTCAAGAACTTCCCACTGCGACATCTGGGTTAGCCACTGTGGGAATGGGATGCTAGACTCGACAGGCCTCCCTTGACATGATCCAGCAGCTAGGCTCTTCTTATGCCCTTGTGGAACCTCCAGGTCCAAAGGCAGTCTATCTGGATTCATTGGTTCTTAGGGGTATTTGGCTTCTGCAAGAACAGGATGCTGTTCAGGAGGCAGAGAGCGCGCAGACAGCCCATGAACATGGCAGCCAGCAAGGCCAGGGCACCCTGACAGAAACCACCCTGTGATGTGCCATGCTGGCATCCAGGTTGCCCATTCTGCATCCCCACTCCCAACCCCACAACCACCAAGCCACCGGACTCACCCATAATGAGGCAGTTCGTGGCACTTCTGCAGGTAGGAGTGGTAAAGCTTGCGCAGGGCAGCCCGGTCCTCGCAGGCCTCCTCCTCTTCGGGCAACTCCCGGAAAGCTCGCAGAAGGCCCTGTTCGTCCGCAGGCGAGTGGGCACTGCCTCGCTTCCACAGGGCCGAGAGGAGTCTGTGGCCTCTTCGGCAAAGGTGGGAAGGCAGGAAAGAGTCCAGCCTCTCTCTGAGGGGGAGGAAAAAGCTCATTCGGCACAGGGTAAGGTTACAGCTCCCTCTGCCCCCCACAAAGCTCTGTGGGGTGCAGGTTACAGCCCTACAGGGTTTTCCTCACGAGGGGCCACTCTAAACCAGTGTTTCTATAAACTCATTCCTAGTGCCCCCTACCCCATATAATAATTAATTTTGGCTGGCTTGCCCAAGCCACTCTAGGCTGATTCCAACACATATAAAAACATAACAAAACATCAAGCATTAAAACCCTTTTTTGATACAGGGCTGCCTATAAAAAGCATTGTTCACAATAGCAGTTTGCATGACCCACTAAGGAAGTTGTAGTCCATGGGGAACGGAGGGCACTTCACCAGCTAACCCTGCTCTAAGCTGCCAGGTCAACAAGGATGGTCCACATAGCTTCGCTATGAAATTACAAGCGAGTAGCTACTTCAAAAGGTGCTGGAGAAAGTCACATTTTCTTCAGACATACATGCTAAGATTTTTGGTCATGTTAGGCGACAGACAAAAAGAGGTTCCTGCCTCCCAAAGGATTTGTGTTTGAATCAGTCAACGGGGGACGCAATTCATTAGGCAATGAAAATGTCCCTTAAATGATGGGCCGGAGGCAAAAATTCTTGAGACACGTTTCTTTTGAATTAACAGCCTGTTCTGATCAAGAAATCACCGGCTTCTTAATTAGATTTTTACCCTTTTGGGACCTACAGAACAGAGTGAAAAAACTGGAAAGGATCAGAGCAAGTCAGCAGAGGGGACTTCTAAGCAGACAACAGATCTTTTTAGACAAGTATAATTAGAGATTTTAATTAAAAATGGATTAAATTTTTAATTATGATTATTTTGTTCTCAATTGCACCTTGCGCAATGAAGATTATATAGTGGAATAGTTTCACCTGGAAGTTGTCAAGGCCACTAGGGCTAGCTCACTAAAATTGACGACCGACCTCTTCTTCTCAGAAAAGTGTGACTGCATACACAACATACATTTAAGCCACATGACTCCCCCCAAAGAATCCTGGGAATTGTAGTTTGTCAAGCATGCTGAGAACTGAAGCTCTGAGGAGGGCGAACTACAGTTCCCATTCTTCTCCTCTTTTGGGAGGGAGGGGGGAATGTGCATTAAATGTGCTTTCAACATATGGTGTGCATGCAGTCTTTCGCATGCTATTGCATCCTTCACTGGCCCCCTATCACCTACTCCCAGCCCCCCGGCTTTATCTCCCTCCACTTGGGGACAGGGTGTGAGCTATCTTCCTTCAACTTGCATTTGGTTCCATCTAACTCTAGGATTCCATTGCTGTGGTTGGAAAGTCTCCCCACACCTTTCCTCTTCCCTCCACACCAGCTCACTGGTGTTTGCCACCTCCTCCCTTTTCTTGCCAAAACATTTTTATTGATTCTCCAAATTCTACCAGCCACAAATTAAAACAAATTTAATACTCCCCCCCCCAAAAAATTGTTTTCCAATTCTTGATGTGCCCAAAGTTTCCTCTAGTTGCTGCTGTGTTTTTTCTAGTTAACATTCCATTCCGTACAATTAATCTTCTATTACAATAGTTTTTTATTGTTGTTTTAAAACTTATTATCCTTAACCATCAGCTTTCCACTTGTCAATTCACGCACATACAACATTTTAGCATTTGCAAATATTACCACCTCCTTTTATATCTGGGCCATTTTTGATGCCTCAAGAGCCTTCGGAGACCCTCTTATTTGCCTTCCCCAGCCCCACCTTGCACAGGCACCCAATCCCCCCCCCCCATTAAGGGCTGAGCACCCCACAGATCTCAGCCCAACAGCTGTGTCCACTTACTTCAAGAAACTGGCTGTGTGCTGCTCCGGATCGTAGCGCCCCAAGTTCACCCGGCAAACCAAGGCTCCCAGCACCTCGCAGTCCGCCAGGTCACAAGGGTACCGCCCTTCCAGGATGTTGTACTTGGCTTCTTCGTACAAGAGCCGCAGGACATCTTCATCCTGGATCTTGGGACAAGGAGATGAGAAATGAGGATGGGCACACAGACAGCAAGCAGGTTCAAAAGCCAAACAGGGGAAGGGGCAGAGAATGTAAGAAGAGGCTGCTGGATCAGGCCCATCTGGGCCAACATCCTGTTCTCACAGTGGCCAAGCAAATGCCTCAAAGGGGAAATCCTCAAGGAGGACTCGAGAACATGGAGCAACACTCTCCCCTCCTGGGGTTTCTAGCAACTGGTATTCAGTGTTGAGGATTCCATTCCACCTTTTTGCTGCAGACATGGCATTGTCGCGTGTCGCGTGTCTGTTTACATTCCAGCACAGACTGCAGACGTAAGCCGAACTTCCGCTCTGTGTAGCTGTTCTTTGTTCTCTCTCTCCGAGAAGACGGCAAGGAAAGACAACATGTTTCTTTGTCCTGATTTATGTTTAATAAATGCATAGCTTAGTATGTATCTACAGCCTCAAGCCTCTTCTGTTGCGTAGTATACACTGCTGACCAAAGTGTGCTCAAGTCTGCAAGCTGATGTATGTCGGAGCAGAGGTCGATGAATCTTCGCAGTGGCAAGGCTGAGAGGGAGACGTTCCAGCTGGGGCCGAGCCAGCTGGCCTTTCAACCCCTAGATGCTAACATTCAGAAGCATTGCTGCTTCCAATTGTAGAGGCCATAACAGAGTCAACAGACCTCTCCTTCGTGAATCTGTCGTACTGTGCAATGGCACTACCTAGAGAGTAAAGAAAACTATGCAATTAGAGGATACCATTGGGAGAACTCACCTGGGCCTCCTTCCTCTTTGGGAAAAAGATGTTCCTTCGGAATTGCAGTGACGGCTCATCTGATGTGGAGAAAGAGAACCTAAGAACTGTCCTGCCGGATGAAGCCAATGGCAGCAGCAGCAGCAACTCTCCCCCTCCCATGGTTTCCAGAAACCTGGGATTCAAAAGCACTGCTGCCTCCAGCCGTAGAAGGCAGAGCATAATCCTGCCCTCCACGAATTTGTCTAATTAAAAGAAGCAGGGGACCAGTTGCAGCTCAAGAACGCGGCTATATGGGGCACGTCAAAAGCAAAAGAGCCTCTCCTGCAGGCCCAGAAAGCTGTGAGTTGTGAGAACCCTGCAGTGCAGGCTGCTTCCAGGGGAAGCCATACCTGCCCACGGCATTGCCAGGCAGGCAGCCACAGAAGGGACCCCATCCCACATCCCCAACAGCCTCCAGAACTACTGTGCGGATTGGTGCCGGCTTGCCCACTAGGCGTCCCTCCCCCTCTCGAAAGGGAGGCTGCAACCAGCAGGCCCCCAAACTCTCTGCCCGGTTGCAGCAGAAGGGTAGGAGGAGGCCAGCAGTTTGGGGGGCCGGAGGAGGGAACTTTGCTCACATCCACACCTTCGAAGATCTCATCCTTGGAGCAGCTGGTGAAGCGGAAGAGGAGGTCTTGCCACTGGCGGCAGACCTTGTAGGGTTGGTGTTTGGGCTTCAGCTGCAGTTCTGCCAGGATGAGAGAGAGAGAGAAAAAAAAAGATGGCAGAGAGTGAGGGCATTCAGCAGGCTCCCCAGAGACTGACCCCTCTAGCCAAAGGGAAGGCTAAAGACTAAAGCATTAATTTCCAAAGCCCTGAACAACTTTTGTTCAGGGTGCCTCAGAGAGCACTTGGACCCTTCCATCTCAGATCACTAAGATCATTTGCAAGCGCAGCGCTGGATCGCTCCCAGAGCTGGCAAAGCTCACTTGATAACAAGAGGAAAGACAGTGTCATCAGCCCATTCCATTACCCACATTTGGATAAAGTGTTTCATGCGCTTCCTATTTTGTCTCAGTGTGTTGGGCCCAATTCTATGGAACTCCCTGCCACTAGAAATCAAGCAGGCACCATCCCTGCTAAGTTTAAGACACCTGGCTAAAACAACTGAACATTCCAGCAAGCCTTTTGCACTGTATATGCTGCTCATATGTTTCATCTCTGTTGCTTGAGCTGAGTTCTAAATTTTGTATATTGTGTGTTTTTATTTTGTAAACTATTTTGAGGCACTGATGCAGTTAGCTGTGACTCCTACACTGCAGAAACTCAGCTATATAACCCAATCACCAAATGGTTACCACAATGGAATGGTCAGATGCCATTTCCCCCTTGGTGGAGCTTATGATGATGATGATGATGATTTTCTTTTCATTTCTATACCGCTTTATATTTTAAACAATGAATCTCAAAGCAGTCGCAACACATTAAAACATAAAACAATCCAAAATAAAACAAATGCAAGCACCAAGGAAAATATTTTAGATCCTTCTCCAAGTGACATTTTGCTTTCCCAGTCGCCAACCTGGCATCTAGAGAGCTCCATTTGGTCACAATTGGACCCGCACCTGTTGCAAGAATGAGCCTGGTGCCTGGCTAATTTCTAACACTGGGGGTTGGACTGGATGACCCTTTGGGGTCCCTTCCAACTCTGCAATTCTATGATACTAGGAACAGGAGGGCTTTTTTTTTTAGAAAAATAATCGAACATGAGAAGAGCCCTTCTGCAGCTAGATCAGGCCGAAGGGGGCCCATCTAGTCCAGCGTCCTGTTCTCACAGTGGACAACCAGCTGCCCCAATAGGGAACCCCAAAGCAGGAGCTGGAATTTGATTTGTATGGTGCTCATTACGCTAGCAACACATTTTACACAGCAATGCATTTGAAACAAGGGAAAGAGTGTGCGGGTTTTTGGAGGGAAGTTCCAAAGAAAAATATGCATCAAGGGTTGCCACATCGCTGAATAAAAAAATTCCTTCCAGTAGCACCTTAAAGACCAACTAAGTTAGTTCTTGGTATGAGCTTTCGCGTGCATGCACACTTCTTCAGATACAGGGTGTATCTGAAGAAGTGTGCACGCACACGAAAGCTCATACCAAGAACTAACTTAGTTGGTCTTTAAGGTGCTACTGGAAGGAATTTTTTTATTTTGACTATGGCAGACCAACACGGCTACCTATCTGTAACTGGACACATCGCTGAAGTTAGGTCAGCAAGTTTATTACCTAAGTCCAGATGTGGGCTTAGGCGGAGAGAACGGCAGATTGCTCAAAGCAACCTCAGGGGCTCCGGCCACAAGCAACTTTCAAACCTGGGACTTGCTTGACTCACACCGTAGTCATCCACTCAGGTTGCTGCATGAGCTCTCAAAAGCAGATTTGCGGCTTACATCCCACAATCAGTTTGTGAAGTGCCAGGAATCAGCAGATCACCCATGGGAAAGGCACTCTGCACATGCTCAGGTGCACCTTCTTCTGGGGTTAAGGAACATGAGGTGGGTGCGAGAGGAAGGCACTTTGCACATGCTCAGGCAACCCTCACCGCTAGCTGGCGTAACAACAGATTCTCCAGGGGTGCTAGAAGCAGCGACAGAGTTAAGGGCTCATTTAGAAAGGAGCCGCGGAGCCTTACCAAGAAATGGGGAGACCAGCCACAGAGAAAATAGCTCCAGGGCCCCCTCAGGCAACCTCAGGCTTTCCAAGATAATCCGATGGAGCTCGTGGGCCGTGATTGACGGCAGGTTGTCCACTGTTAGCCGGACCACCGTGTCATCGATCAGGTACACCAGGACGTCCAGGTCTGGGACAAGAGAAGGAGCAGGATTGGAACATGAACACATTTCTTGCAACTGAGAAGAGGTCACAGGAGATCCAGATTCCCGCTAAACTCCCACCCCGTTTTGTGTGCAAACGACGCAGGAGCCCCCAAAACCAACAATCTCCTTCAATTTTCAGATGAAGAAACCAGACACAGTCAGGCATCTAAACCAGACTGCTTTACCACACTTGGTCGCTTTGATTTGTCACATAATACCTGCTCTGTATTTGTTAAAAGATATTTTAGTGTGGCAGCACCTGAACTTTGGAACTCCCTGACGAATGACATCATTGTATTCTTTTCGGCACCTGCTGAGAACATTTTAAGTAAATGAGGAGAGCCTGCTGGATCAGGCCAAAGGGAGCCCATGTAGTACAGCATCCGCTTCTTACAACGGCAAACCAGGTGCCCTAATGGGAAACCGGCAAGCAGGACTTGAACGCAAAAGCCCCCCTCCCCTCCTGTGGTTTTCAGCAACTGCTTTACAGAAGCATTACTGTCTCCATTTTTATTTTTTTTAGGCAAACCTACCCAAGTATGTAGAAGCTTGACGTGTAATGTTTTTAGCTTATTGCCAATTTTAATTATTATTTGAATGTTTCAAATAGCTGTCTTTTAAAATGTCAGGTAATGCTAAATAATAAACAATACTGGCAAGTACTTGCTAATCATTTTTAATAATTTCCATGCAATTTTACACACATTGTAACTACCAAGCAAAACTAAATTATATTACTTTAACCAAAATATCTTTTGAATTCCCAAGTCAAAGTGTTGGTGCTGACCTTTAAAGCCCTAAACAGCCTTGGTCCAGTATACAGTGGTACCTCGCAAGATGAAAAACGCGCAAGACGAAAGAGTTTTCCTTTTTTTAGTCGTTCCACAAGACGAATTTCCCTATGGGCTTGCTTCGCAAGACGAAACGTCTTGCAAGTTCTTGCGAGTTTGTTTCCTTTTTCTTAAAGCCTCTAAGCCGCTAATAGCCGCTAAGCCGTTAATAGCCGCTAAGCCGCTAATAGCCACTAAGCCGCTAATAGCCGTGCTTCGCAAGACGAAAAAACCGCAAGACGAAGAGACTCGCGGAATGGATTAATTTCGTCTTGTGAGGCACCACTGTACCTGAAGGAGCGTCTCCACCCCCATCGTTCAGCCCGGACACTGAGGTCCAGCTCCAAGGGCCTTCTGGCGGTTCCCTCACTGCGAGAAGCCAAGTTACAGGGAACCACGCAGAGGGACTTCTTGGTAGTGGCACCTGCCCTGTGGAACGCTCTCCCACCAGATGTCAAAGAGAGAAACAACTACCAGACTTTAGAAGACATCCGAAGGCATTTAATGTTTAATAGGGTATTGTATTTTAATCTGTTGGAAGCCACCCAGAGTGGCTGGGGAAACCCAGCCAGATGGGCGGGGTATAAATAATAAATTTTTATTATTATATGTCATGTTACAACTTTTTAGGTCACCTCATTTTTGGAATTTGAAAGCTGAAGAATTCGACATGCCCTACTTCCCACCACCCACGGAACAATGTGGCCTGTCAAGCCAAAGGCAGGACCTTGAAGATCTTGAGGGCTTATCCCAGAACCACAAACCCCAACCCTGCTCAGGCCTGTTCCCTTCCAGCATCTGGTGTATGAGGGTCGAGAACCCCCCTGCGATGCCCCCCCCCTTTCCAGGCCCTTTCTTCTGCCCCTCCCCCTTCTCACTCACTTCGGGGTCCTGCAGAAGAGATGCTGCTCCGCTGGGAGTGGTCCTCTGTGCTTTGGGGTACGCCGAGCCGGTCCCCCTCCATCTGCAGAGACAAAGCAGGTGCACATCTGAAATGTGAGGAATTGGGTGCGGGTTCAAATCCCAGCTGCAGGATATACTTGAAGAGAGGAAGTTGACTAGTAGTGGATTGAAGGTGTCTTACACTGTGTCTGGTAAACCACCCAGCAAGTTCACAGTTGTTATGCTACACTGACTGGCTTCCAGGGTTTCAGACGGGGGACATTTCCAGCTCCACCCACTCACCTGTGCCTTATATTTGTCCATCTAGTTCAATGCTGTTTGCACTGACAGGCAGCAGCGGCTCTCCAGCGTTTTTCAGGCTGGAATTGGGGCAGTTAAAAGGACACCCCCTTCTCCGACTATGGATGCAGCGCAGGTTTTGATGTCCTGCGGCCTCTCAGGATGGTCCTGCTACCTGTGCAAGGGGGAGGTCAGAAGGCTGCACGTCCCCCCCCCCCCGTTTTTTCTAGTGCTACTGCTAAACACTTTCCCTCCTCCCCGTCCCCAGCCGCAAATGGAAGGGCTTTGCACCCACCTCCGCGCCCTTTCCCTTTGTTTCCCCATCCCGACCAACTTTCTCCCGTCTCCAGCAAGTGAGATTGCACTCCTCTCGGGGCAGGGTCCTAGGAAATTCCCCGCCCTACTCCGCTGGACCCAGAGGGCGGAGGGGCGTGGCTAGGCGCTGCGCTACCCAGGTGAGCCGGGGAGGGGGTGCTGGAGCCTTGCCCAGGTGGGTGGGGGTCAAGTGAGATGGGGAGGGGGCGCACTCAGAGCAGAGGGGGGAGAGAAAGTCCCTAGGGGACGGCAGCCGGGGCGGGGGGAGCGCGCTGCCTACCTGGCCGCCAGTCTCACCTGTGTCCTCGTTTTCCTTCCTGCTTTCGTTGCAAGGAGGAAAGTTCTGCAGTTCTAACAGGGGACCCACCCACGTTGCGTCTGGCGTCACGCCTTCCGAGCTCGCCTATTGGCTGCTCCTGCCAGCCCTGGAATTTCACCAGGCGGGGAGGAGGAGAGGGAAACTGCGCACGCGCAAGCGCGCGCAGCGGGGTTTCCCCACCCCCAATTGTGGGGACGTCACGGCGGGAGGCTGGCTTGGGTGATTTGTGACGCGCTTGTAATCGGGGGATTACGGTAGGTAACTGGGGAACGGGCAGCAGCTTGAGCGCTGCGTAGAGAAGAGCTTTCCAGGACGGGGCTCCGACTGCAGCAGCATTTGCCCTCTCTTTAAGAGTCTCTGCCCGTCGAGCTCAAATGATTTTTTCGTTCCTTGGCTTCCACACACCCCGCCCGTTTGCGATTGAACGTGTGAAGCGAGGAACACTTAGGATTTTGCGCGTGTGTGTATCCCTGTTTCAGATATTCCATAAGGCTCTCCCTTAGAATGGAGCACGTGGGCAAGCAGGATTCGAACCCTATCCCCTCCTGTGATTTCCAGCAGAGCATAGCCTCTCCGTGAATTTGTCCAGTCCTCTTTTAAAGCCATCTAAGTTGGTGGCCATCACTGTCTCATGCGGGAGCGAGTTCAACTATGTGCTGCATAAATAAGTCATTTCTTTTATCTATCCTGATCCTTCCAACATTCAGCTTCGTTGGATTCCCATGAATTCCAGTGTTATGAGAGAGGAGGCAAAACTTCTCTGTACAGTACCCACTTTCCGCAGCCCATGCATGATATAATAAACTTCTGTCTCTTTACTCGCCTTGTCTCTGAACTAAAAATGCCCAAACGCTGCAACCTTTCTTCACAGGGAGTTATTCCATCCCCTTGATCACTTTGGTTTCCCTTTCCTGGACCTTTTGCAATTCTACAATATCCTTTATGAGGTGAGATGACTCAAAATTTGGGTCACACCAGAGATTTGTATAATCACATCTTTATGTCTGCAGTTTTATTTTCCGTTCCTATCCTGATGATTGGATTGAACTGACCTTCAAAACACACTGAGTGCACAATTAATTTTTATTTTTCCTAAAAAAAAAAAAAGTACCGGTATTTCAATTCAACTTCTCTTGGCTACCGGCAAAACTTTCAGACGTTTTTACTGCCTGTAAAATTAACACAGCGTAGCCTTTTCTCAAAAGCTCAATTTACTGAATGTAAGTCAAGCGCGCCAGATCAGATCTTTCGTCGATCTCGGGGCAAAGGTGTGTTCCTAGTTATGATGGTGCTTGGAAGATTGGAAGCATCCAGCGAAAAGAGTGGCAAACTTAGCGAGTCAGATCCGATTCTGGTCTAAAGGTTAACAGCAGTGAATATTTAATCCTGGGAAGGAATTGAAGCCACAAGGAGACAAGGGATTCTTTCTTTGCTGGAGTGGGGGGCGGGTTTCCAGCCTCTGCAAGGGGGGTCCGGCCTTTGGAGCTGAAAGCAGCAACTGCGGGGGCGGGGCGGGGCGGGGACAGGCTCCCAGCGCCCAGGTGAGTCAAAAGGACAGAAGGTGTAGACGGAAAAGAATAACGATTCCTGGAGAATGCAGGAGGGGGCGGCGGCTCTTGTACTGCTTGCAGGTTTCCCCACAAGCATTTATTTGGCCACTGTGAGAACAGGATTGCTGGGTCATTGGCCCTGGTCCAGCAGGCTCTTCTTGTGTCCTCGAGCTAAGAGCTAATGAGAAACCTACTGAGTAACATGCAAGAGTTAATAAGGCAACTGGTTTATTTATCAGGATTCTTACTCTTCAGTTTTTATCCTATCCTTCCTCCATAGAGATTCCCCTCCCCAAAAATGATTTAAAAAATAACAATGCAACAACTCTGGAAAGTAGTTAGGCTACAAGACAGGAGTTTCCAGCAACTGGTATCTGGAAGTACAGTGGTACCTCAGGTTAAGTACCACTTAATTTGTTCCAGACGTCCGTTCTTAACCTGAAACTGTTCTTAACCTGAAGCACCACTTTAGCTAATGGGGCCTCCTGCTGCTGCCGCACCGCTGAAGCACGATTTCTGTTCTCATCCTGAAGCAAAGTTCTTAACCTGAGGTACTATTTCTGGGTTAGCGGAGTCTGTAACCTGAAGCGTCTGTAACCCGAGGTACCACTGTATTTCTGCCTTCAACTGCAGAGGCAGAGCATAGCCATGGTGGCTAGGAGCCCTCTCCTCCTCCATGAATTTGTCCCATCCTCTTTTGAAGTGGCCATCTTGTGGGAGTGAGTTCCACAGATTAACTACGCTCTGTGTGAAGGAAGGTTCTATTTTATCTGTCCCTGCCTGAACCTCCCAACATTCATTGGATGCCCACAACCTCCAGTGTTATGAGAAAAGGAGAAAACCTTTTCTCTGCCCCCTTTTCTACATGCTGTGAATCATTTTACAAACTTACAAAGCCATCTCCTGCTTGCCTTTTCCCCAAACGAGAGTCCCAAATGCTGCAGCCTTATCTCGTAGGGGAATGGCTCCATCCCCTTGATGGTTTGGGCTGCCATTTTCTGATCTCCCCCCCCCCCCAGCTCTACGATATCCTTCTTGGGGTGGGGTGACCGAAAGAGTGTGAAGAGGTTGTCCTCCCCACTTCTGTTGCTGCTGTGGGGCTGTTGCAGGAGCCATGCCTCTGGCTCCCAGCACAGCACCCTGGTCAGTTCAGCCCAGATTGCATGGTTAATGGTCCATCTCAAGTGGGTGGGTGGGAGAACGTGTGTCCCTGTGGTGTGCATTTGGTTAAAGATTAAGGCAACTCAACCAGTGCATTCCCTTTGACCAGATTTTGGCCCCCACCCCATCCCTCTGCGATGCACCCAGACTTCCAGAAGCTTTTCCGATGTCCAGTGCAGAATTTGCTGCAGGATGGATTTCTGGTAAGATCTGAACTCCTTCTTCCCTTTACACACACACACACACACACACACACACACACACAGGTGGGGGGCTTTGTTGTAGGGACACATCCCTATTCCAGCATGGAAGACTCTATGATCCATCAGGGCAGGGTGTGTGTGTGTAGAAGAATAGAATCAAAGAGTTAATAGGGTTGGAAGGGGTCCTATGGGTCATCTAGTCTAGCCCGCTGCAATGCCAGAATATGCGGGTGGCCCATATGGGGATCAAACCCGTGACCTTGGCGTTATCAGCGCCACGCTTTAACCGACGGAGCTGTTGCAGAAGTGGCTCGAATATCAGACGAAGGACCCAGGAGAGGCAGCATCGATCCAACCCCACAACGCTCCCCGGCTGGCCTTGATCCAGCCCCCCTCTCAGCCTGAGCCGCCTCACGGGGTTGCTAGGAGGATAAAAAGGAGGGGAACCCCGCCCCTCATATACACATGTTGCCCTAAACTCACTTAGAAAAAGAGTGGGGTAAAAATGCAATGACTTAAGTGAAAGAAATCCTGCCAACCTAGCAGTTCGAAAGCACGTAAAAGTGCAAGTAGATAAATAGGTACCGCTCCGGCAGGAAGGTAAACGGTGTTTCCGTGCGCTGCTCTGGTTCGCCAGAAGCAGCTTAGTCATGCTGGCCACATGACCCGGCACCTGTACACCGGTTCCCTCGGCCAATAAAGCGAGATGACCGCAGCAACCCCAGAGTCGGCCACGACTGGACCTAATGGTCAGGGGTCCCTTTACCTTTAAGTGAAAGAAAATAGGATTGGGTTGGGGGAGGACAAGAGAAGTTGTCTTTTGCTGCTCCCAGCTTCTCACGACTCGGCCCTTGTTTCCTCACAACAACCCTTTGGAGCGGGCCGTTTTTCATTTCTGGTTTACAGACAAGGGAAATGAAACCGAGACCAACTTAGCTTTCCGCGGCTGCTCAGAGATGCTTTTTTCAGAAGCAACACGTCAACCCTGCCCCTCTCTCTCCCCAAGCCAGCCTAGAGCCTCTTCACCCTAACAGCGACCCCACTAATTCCTCCTTTTTAATTTTTATTTTGCTACAGGGGCAGCAGGGCTGGTTCTGGGGCACCCAGTCGACACGGTGAAGGTGATTTCTTTGGGGGGAGGGGGCTGGGAATGCTTAAGGCAGGGGTGGGGTGGGGAGGACTTCCAGCCCTGAGGGAGGTCTGAAGGAGATGGGTCTCAGATGGGGGGGGGGGGAGAAAGAGATGGTAGCCAGAAGTGTTGGGGAGGTGCATGCCCAAAGAGGTCGGCTGCTTTTGAGGCTCTGTGCTAGCTGCAACTGTTGCATAGCATGCAACGGGCACTGAATCCACACAGAGCAGCATGCTGGGTTGCGGCAGCGAACCTCATCCCCAACAAAGTTCTTTTCTCCCCAGAGGGATTGGTGGCCAGTGGAGTTTTGTGAGGAAGCAGAAACTGGCGTGTTCACTGGGGTTGTGAGACCCTGGCTTAGTTGTCGAGTCCACGTGTCACATGGACAAGGTCCCAGACTCAGCCTCTCCAGTTACCAGTGGGTGGAAAAGAGCCTTCCAGGGCTGCCTTATACTGAGCCAGACCATTGGTTAATCTAGTTCAGTATTGGCTACTTTATGGGCTACTTTTAAAATGAGGCTGCTTTTTAAAATTGCATTTTAACCTGTATTTTAAATTGGTTCCCCCCACCCATTATTTTTTACTGTAATTTTACTGATGTTAGCCACCCTGAGCCCGGCTCTGGCCGGGGAGGGCGAGGTATAAATAAAATTTATTATTATTATTATTGCCTGCAGCAGTGACTGGCAGCAGTGGCTGCCTAGGGTTTCAGGTAGTGGACATTCCCAGAGACTTTGGGGCTGCTAATTTGGCCCTGAGTTGGGGGCTTTTCTTCCGTTCCAGGTGCGGTTGCAGACACAGGCCAGATACCAGAACGTTTTGGACTGTGTGGTCAGGACGTACCGTGAGGAAACGGTGAGCCTCTTTCTGTTGTGTGTGCAGTGCAGACTTCACCTCTGAGCTTTCACCTCCTTTTAAAACCCAGCCTAATCTTAAACCGCTAGATTTAGACCAAGGTCTTTTGTAACAGCACAATTTTAGAATGCAAATTTAACCCCAAAAAATCACTTATTACGAAGAAGGAAATATGATCTGCCCAGTTCTGTGGAACTCTCTGCCACTAGAGATTTAGCAGGCGCCTTCCGTGCCAACTTTTAAATGTGTGCTGAAAACATTTCTATTCCTCCAGTCCTATCCAGGCAATTAAGAACACATTATTCTACAATGATTATTTGATGTATCTTTTTAACTTTTTAATGCTTTTTTCTTGCATGGCTTTATGTTTGTATTGCTGTAAACTGCTTTGATATATTTTTATGACACAGAGGCAGATGACTATTTTTATAGACAAGTACATATAACTATTTTGCTTTTTAATATTAATATTCAATATTTTCCCCAAATGCCCAATTTGGGAATAATCTCCACCCCCCCACCCCAGAAATAAATCCCTAAGCTCGTCTAGTTCTTTGCAGTTCTAGTGCTGCCTCTTGACTCTACAGCCCCATTCCTGATCCTTGCCTATCTAATTTCTTGGGAGAGTTGACATCATCACAGGGGCCTGCCCCACAGATCGCTTGGGAGGGGTGACTTTGCCAGAAGAGAGGGTGGGAGGCAAGGCATCACCGGAAGAGAAAGACAAGAGAGGACAAAGGCTTTTACAAAATTTGCAGCTGCTAATTGATATGTATAGATGCAAATTGAGAAATAATTGCTATAATTTTGAATACAAGTGCAGCATATCTCACCATAATGGAGGGGAATCTGCTGCCACCAGGAGACCTCCGTGCCTGGAAACTTTGCCCTTGAAACTGATTTGGACTGGACGACCTTTGCATTAGAAGAAAAGGAAAGTAGGGCATATGTGATTGTACTCAGCTAAATTCCAAAACTAGCAGACCCATGGAAATCACTGCACCTGTGTTAGTGATGCCCATTCATTTATGTAGGTCTAGTCTTGTGTGTGACTAACATTAGGTGCAACCTCTAGGTACCCAAAACATTGCTGCTTCCCATGAGTTGCAGGCAGCGGCTGAGGAAGGGGTGTGGTGGGTGCGGGCTGCCCCAGGTGTCACCACTGAGGGTGGTGACAAAATGCTGGGCAGCACTCACCACGGAGCCTGCAGTGCGTCCAAGCCACGCATCTCTCCCAGGAGACGCGCGGTGGTTTGGGTGCGTGCAGGCTCCGCATTGCCCAAACGGTCTGCCTGCTGCCTCACCCCCAGCTGTAGGGCGGCTGAGTGGGAGGAGGAAGGCAAACTCCAGAGGCCCGGTGGGTTCGTCCCGCTCCTGGGTGTGCTGCCCCAGGTGCCCAAGCGGCTTCCTCCGCCACTGGTTGCAGGCCCCCTTTAGGGTGTTCATACCCTACAAAATGTCCCTGATGAAAATAGGGATGTCCTACCATACCATCCAATCACCCATTCCCACCACCCTTCTGATATCTGCCAATCATATCATTCCCACCACCCTTCTGATATCTGCCAATCATATCCAATCAATTCATATCTGCCAATCACCCATTCCCACCACCCTTCTGAGTAATACCCCCTCCCCCACCTTCTCACTATATAGAAGGATCTGGCAACTTCTGTTTCAGTGTATCTGAAGAAGTGTGCATGCACACGAAAGCTCATACCAAGAACTAACTTAGTTGGTCTTTAAGGTGCTACTGGAAGGAATTTTTTTATCATACCATCCAATGTTTCTCTTATGAAAAATGGGGCGTCCAACTCCTAAGGAGAAGCAGGACATTCCGGTCTGAAATCAGAAGCTGCGAGGGCTTCTGTAAATCCGGGACTGTCACTGGAAAATAGGGACACCTGGAGGGTCCGGGTGTTGGAGATTTGGAGGAGAACCTGACAGTGTAACCTGACTCACTTTGACCAAAGGCTGAAGCTGGGACTGACTGCTGACCTCCTCCTCCTCCAGTGAGAGCCCCTCCAACCAGGGCTAGTTGGATCCCAGTTGCCATAAGCTACTCAGCACTTGCTGATAAATTCACCCAAAAGGGGAGTGGTTTGATTAGGGAGTGGGGAGTCAGAAGGAACCACTGTGCAGGGCTTTTTACCCCCTGCTCTCTGTCTCTCTGGGGACGCGGGTGGCGCTGTGGGTTAAACTACAGAGCCTAGGGCTTGCCGATCAGAAGGTCGGCGGTTCAAATCCCCACGGCCAGAAGCGGCTTAGTCATGCTGGCCACATGACCTGGAAGCTGTACGCCAGCTCCCTCAGCCAATAAAGCGAGATGAGTGCCGCAACTCCAGAGTCGGTCACGACTGGACCTTTACCTTTTTTTTCACTCTGGCTAAATCCCCAGTTTATTTATCTGTAGCCCACCTTTTTCTCTTCAAGGTGGCATACATGGTCCCCCGCAGCCAGCCTCTGGAGCCACCCCCAGCTCATAGAAGCATAGGGCTGTGGGGTTGGAAGGGACCCTAAGCATCATCTAGGACCCCCCGCCCTGCGCAGGGCTCACCTGCCCGCTTCTCCCTTGCAGATCCTTGGCTTCTTCAAAGGCATGAGCTTCCCGCTGCTCAGCGTGGCCATGGTGAACTCTGTTGCGTTTGGGGCCTACAGCAACTTCCTGCTCTACCTGTGTGGCACCCACCACCGCGATCGCAGTGCCAACCCCCCCAGCTACACCCATGTCTACGCGGCTGGATGCTTCTCAGGACTGGTGCAGGTAAGGAGCAGGTAGCCCCACCTGACTTGAGCGTATGAGCGTGTTTTGGGATCTGCATGACTTCATGCCCAAGTCCCAATCAAGGGAAGTCATAGCACCGCTCTGTTCTGCCTTGGTCAGACCCCACCTGGAGCCCTGTGTCCAGTTCTGGGCACCACAGTTTTAAGAAGCATATTGGCAAGCTGGAAGGTGTGCAGCAAAAATCACCCAGGGTCTGCAAACCAAGCCTTATGAGGAACGGTGGAGGGAGTTGAAGATCTTTAGCCTGGAGAAGAGGAGATTGAGAAGAGATATTATTTCCATCTTGAAATATCACACAGAAGGTGGGTTCAAATTGCAAGAAAGGAGAACCTGACGAAATATCAGGGAGAGCTTTCAGATAGCAAGAGCCGTTCGAGAGTGGAATGGACTCCATCGGAAGGTGGTATAGATGCAAATTGGGAAATAATTGCTATAATTTTGAATACAAGTGCAACATATCTCACCATAATGGGGTCGGGGGGCAGATCTACTGCCACCAGGAGACGTCTGTGCCTGGAAACTTTGCCCTTGAAACTGATTTGGACTGGAAAACCTTTGCATTAGAAGGAAAGGAAAGTAGGGCATATCAGCTAAATTCTACTACTAGTAGACCCATGGAAATCACTGGACCTGTGTTAGTGATGCCCATTCATTTAAGTGGATCTACTCTTGAGTGCTACTAACATTAGGACTCTCCTTTATTGGAGGTTTTTAAACAGAGGTTGGATGGTCTTCTGTCAGCTATTCTTTAGCTGGGATTCCTGCATTTCAGGGGGCTGGACTAAATGCCCCCTTAGGGTTCCAGCTCTACAGGCCTGTGATTCTAAAACATCCTCCTTCCATGTTTTTCCCTGTTCAGCTCTTGAAACAGCCGCACAATTCCCCCATTACGATGCTGTTCAGTTGGTTATGAGCTGTATCAATTGCTCAAGCCATTTCCTTCTCTGGAGGCTGCCCCTCCTCTCTAGGAATTAATCTTTTTTTCTTTTTTTTCATTCTAATTTTACACATTTTATTTGATGCATGTATCAAGCCATATGAAAGCTGAAGCATATGGTCCACATAAAAGCCACCTTTCTGTAAGATAAAATACGTCGTGCGATAGGCAGAATATTAACCTCCTTGTGGGAATTTACTCTTCAAATTGGTCATAACCCAAGACAAAGAGTTCTTTCTCAAAACGACTACTGGGCTCCATGTCTAACTGACATGCTCAGGTGCATTTAAAGTTTTAGAGAAGGTCATAAATATAAGAGATAAAATAGCACCCCATAATTTCCCCAGACATTCTTGTTCGCTGAGGTATCTGCTTACAGGTCCAGTGACAAGCATAAACTGGATCCATCTGGCAATCTGGGGCTACAAAACCATATCGGAGACTAAATCTGGAACAGAATTAAAAAGACAAGGGTTCTTGGGGTTTGGAGAACTGTTTCCCAAAATGCTTGAGCTCTGTATCACATCTGCCACCAACTCTCTTCCATTTTTGGCACAAGATCAGCAGTTACTATTTCTGACTTCATAGATCTTATCTAATTTCAGAGGTGTTAAAGAGGCCACTGCAGTGCTGTTTTTATACAATTCTCTTTAAGCACTTCCAAATCCAAAAGAGAAAGGACAAACTTCTGGAGAAACTTGTCTTTGTAGATCCTCAATAATATTTTGCACCTTGCGGTGTCACACAACTATGTGTATTAAGATTTTTTTTTTTTTTACACACCCACATGCCATTTTTGTCAGTTGGTTAATTTTGCTTCCTTTTCTCATTATACATATTTAATTTTAATAGCAATCAAAGAATTTTAACAACACATTCATATAACAATAGGATCTTAGAATGGTAGAGTTGGAAGGGACTCCAAGGGCCATTTAGTCCAAACCCCTGCAATGCAGGAATCTCAACGAGTTGTCCCCCATCCAATTTGAAGTCATACCGGACCCTGCTTAGCTTTGCAAATGTACTAGCAGTTGTATTGCTGCACCATGATAATGAGCCTTTCATAGTTTCCCGTGGGATGTATGGATGGGGGTGGAAGTGTGTGCCTTGGACCAGTCTTGGACTAAATTTTGTGGAAAGTGCCCCCCCCCTCCTGTTCCACTGCAGCCCATTTCCTTTCTCCCCCCTGTTCATTCATTCATAATTTTATTTCTTTGCCACCTTTCCGTAGCTCAAGCCATGCCCAAATTTAAAAAATACACATAATTGCAAACATAACAAAAGTAGTGATAGACAGTAAATAAACTGTTCTCTCCCCCTCCCTTCCCTGTGTTGACGCAGGCTGTGGTCCTGGCCCCCGTGGATCTCGTCAAAGTCCGGCTGCAGAACCAGACCCACCCGTACAGACGCAGAGACCGGCCAGGGGGTCCCCAGCCACAGTACAGGGGTCCAGTGCACTGTGCTGCCAGCTTACTGCGGGAGGAAGGCCCCCGTGGCCTGTTCCGTGGGGTTACGGCGCTGGTGCTTCGCGACACCCCCACCATGGGCATGTACTTCCTGATTTATGCAGTGTTCTGCAGGGCATTGACTGCAGAAGCACAGGAGCCAGGTGAGATACAAAGAACGCTGGGGGGGCCCGGTGGGTGGGCCACCTCTGCACATCCCCTAAGGCTCTCAGGGAACCTGTTCCTCTGGAATATCGGAGAAAGCTGGAGCCAGAGGGGAACAAGGAGTGTTTCTGAGTGTGTTTTAGACTGGCGAAAAGGCAAGTAAAAGGCGCCAAGACTGTTGGGATGTGTCCAAGGGAACGGGGGCAATTCGCAGGCCCCCAGCTGGCTCTAGCCCACCGGCCGGCAGCCGGGTGAACTCCGGTCCTTTGGAACAGCATCAAACAGCGACTCACAGCTTCAGAAGCCTTCAGAAACTTGAGCACGCCTTAACCAGCAGAGTGAATAACACGCAACAGAAGTGGCGGACAGAGGCATATGTAAAGCATATTTACAAGCAGTTTATTCAGCATAGTTCAGGACAAAGAAACATGTCTTCTCTCTTTCATGTCCAAGAGCAGGAAGCTTAAGGCAAAAGCTATACACAAACGGAAGTTCCCAGCAAACTGTGCTGGAACGTAAACAGACATGTGACATACAACAATCATGTCTGTTCCTTTTAAGGTGGAATGGAACCTCAATATCCTAACAATGATAGAAAATTATAAAAATATGTATGGCATGGAGAAAGCTGGGAGAGAAAACTTTTCCTCCCTCTTTCATAACAACCGGGAACATCCAGCAAAGCTGAATGTTGGACAGTTCAGGATGGGATGAAAGGGACAACGTCTTCACACAGCGCATAATTGAACTACGGAACTCCCTGCCACAGGAGGCAGTGATGGCTACCAACTTTGGTGGCTTCATAGGAGGATTAGAAAGAAATCATGGAGGAAGGGGAGGCTATCGATGGCTACTAGCTGGGAAGGCTATACTCTGCCGCCACAGTTGGAGGCAGAAATGCTTCTGAATACCAGTTGCTGGAAGCCTCAGGGAGGGAGGGAGGGAGAGGGCTCTTGTGCCCAGGTCCTGCTTGGGGCATCCCCATTGGGGCATCTGGCTGGCCGCTTTGAGACCAGGACACTGGACTAGATGGACCCAGCATCCAGGCTTTTCTTATGTTCTTATGGAACCTCCAGGTTCACAGGCAGTTGATCTAGATTCCTAGATTATTATTATAGATTCCTAGATTCTCAGGGGTATTTGGCCCACTGTGGACTAGAGGGGCTAGCAGGTTTGTCTTATGTGTGTGAGGACTGTGAGCTCAGTTCAGCTCCAGGGCTCCACACAAACTGCTGGGCTCTCCAGTCCCTTAATTTCAAGTCCGCATCTTGACCGCCTGGCTACACGCAGTGAATCTCGGGATTTTCGTACAAAACAAAATAGTTCCTTCCGGCCTGACATCTGCTGCCCTCCCTGTTTTAGGGGGCATTATCCCTCCCTCCTGCTTCCTCCTCCACAAGAGAGGCCCCCAACCCATGCTTTGCTCTTTGCCTGCCTCCCCCCACCCCACCCCACCCCACCCCTTGCAGGCTCTGCCACAGTTCTGCTTGCCGGTGGCTGCGCTGGGACGGTTTCCTGGGCTTTGGCGACCCCGATGGATGTGGTGAAGGCTCGTTTGCAAATGGATGGGGTGAAGCGAGTGGCGTATCGAGGCATCCTGGACTGCATCCTCACCAGTGCCCGGCAGGAGGGCCCGCGGGTGTTCCTAAAAGGGCTGGCCCTGAACAGCCTCCGCGCTTTCCCAGTCAACGCCATCACCTTCCTGAGCTACGAGACTCTCTTGAAGCTTCTCTGCTGAACCCCCGTTGCATCCTCAGGAGGGGCTGGCGTTGCCGCCCTTCCTCATCTTATTCAGGGCTTTCGCACCAGCATCTTGCAGCCGAGAGACTCGGGGCAGAGGTGGCGCCTAGCAGGCTGGGTGGGCCCTGGTCCCAAAGAAAGCTCAAAGACATTGACCACCTCTGGGCAAACCATACAGTAGTTTAGACTCCTGGGCACATCTGACACATTTTATCAAGTGCTGTGGGCACCGCTCCCTCTGCTCACTGCTATCCCCCCCTCCTCTGGAAAAACAGAGAGAGAGGAAATAGGTGCACTCGGAGTCATAGAATGGTAGAGTTGGAAGGGACCCCCGAGGGGCATCTAGTCCACCCTCCCTGCAATGCACGAATCACAGCTAAAGAAGGCCATCCAACCTCTGTTTAAAAAACCTCCAGCGAAGGAGAGTCCACCATCTTCTGAGGGAGTCTTTCCCATTTTCAGATGGCTCTTCCAGTCAGAAAGTTCTTCCCAATGTTTAGATGGAATCTCCTTTCTTGTCGTTTTGAATCCATTGGTTCGGACCCTACCCTCTGGAGCGGCATAAAACAGTCTTGCCCCATCTTCCATGGGACAGCCCTTTAGATAGTTGGATATGGTTCTCATACCATCTCCCAGTCTCCTCCTGGCTTAGCATCCTCAACTCCCTCAACGTAGGAGCCTGTAGCACCACTCTTGAACCTTGAAAAGCACATAGAGCTGAAAGGGGAAGTGGGAAGGAGAGCCACTCTTCCCCACTTCCTCCTTCAACTCTATGTACATTTCAGGGAGAAAAACACACGAGGGTGGGGGCTTAGTCTCAACCTTGCCAACCCATTGCCCCCTCAAATCTGTAGCACTAGGTTATTAATGGGCACTCTACCTACCTGGAATTTTTTTTAAGATGGCAGCAGTCATGTAGCCAGCAGCCTTATCCAGTATGGTATAGAGGTTCAGACTTGGGACTTGGGAGACAAGGGTTCAAATCCCCACTTGGCCACAAAGCTCACTGGGTGGTGACCTGGGGCCAGTCACTGCCCCTCTGCCTAACCTACCTCACAGGGTGGTGGGTGTTGAGGAAGAGGAGAACCATGTATGCCACCTTGAGCTCCTTGGAGAAACTGGCAGGATATAAATGCAATGAAATAAACAAATAAAATCCCAGAGTGGCCTGTTCTGCCTTGTTAAAACACAGGAATTCCTTCATCACCGGAAAAGAGGACACAGCTTTGCCATAACATTTGGATAGATGTAAATGAATGAATAACCTCTCTAAATTACGATGGGAAGACAACCCATCTCACCAATAGTGGGCAACAAGACTTGGGGGTCAGGTAGCCTGGGGTTGCCTCTGTTTGGTCTGTTTATATGGACTGGTAGTGGCTCTGTAGGATTTTGGGCAGCATTTCATAGGAAACCACAGGGTGGGTAAGGGTTTGGGCTGACGTCACACGTGCCCCTCTTCCCAAACCTGGATGCGGAGTGGGAAGGAGGGTGTGGATGCAGCTAGTGATTATCTGTCGCCTCCAGCTTCCTATTGAAACTGGGTGGAAGCTCAGAGGGAGCGGAAGGACAATGAGGGCTACTGGACTAAGGGCAAAGGTCCGATGCCATAAATTCAAACACAATGCACCTCCTCAAATTGTTCTTAAATCCCACCAGGCACCTTGTTGCTGCATCACCAGAGGTATTTGAAAGCTTAGGAAGTGCTGAGCAGAGAAAAAAGCCTGTGGAAAAGAAGCCAATTTTCTTTACAGGGGAAAAAAAAGTTTTTTAGACTACATTCAGATGGGCAGCTACAGCTACAAATCATTTCTCTTCTGCTGTCAGCCACAAGTTGAATTGCAATTGATTTCCCACACTATTGGGGTCTACTCTATATTTTTTCTTGGGGTACATACTTGCTGTGTTTCTTCCATCCTTACCGGTGGACATGATAAGGAAGCATGTTGGCTCAGAGGCAGAGCATCTCTGCCTTGCATGCAGAAGGTCCTGGGTTCAAACCCTGCTGGCATCTTCAGATAGGGCTGAGAGAGACCCTGTCTGAAATCCCGGAAAGCAGCTGCCAGTCAGTGCAGACAGTACTGAGCTAGATGGACCAAGGGCCTGACTCTGACTCAGGCAGCTTAGCAGGGCTAGGAAGGAGACAATCCAGTTTACCTGAGCAGCAGCCGTTAAAAACAAAAAACCTCAGCAACCCTTTTCAGAAAATTCAATTATTTAATTAGCAGTAATGCACTTGTTTTAAGTTTGATTGCCCAATTACCACTCCTGAAATGATGTGGGGAGAGGGGGAAAGTGTGAACATTTGCTTTTGTACTGAAAGTGTAGATCAGAAGCATTTAATGAGGCAGTGAAAATCCACAGTGTTAAAATGGCGGTGATTGGAAAGGCAGCAGGGCTCTGTTTTTGCAAAATAACTTTTAAGTAGTGTTACAGTGCTATAACACTCATTTAGGAATTATTTTGCTACTTGAAAACAACAACACATCTCCGAAAATTGTTTCTCAGTACAAATTAAAAGATTGTGGTTTTTTAATGGGCCTGATAAAATTGGCTCCCAACAACAAGGTGTGCTGACCCGCCCACCCCCTGTCCCTCAGAAACAGTATTTCTATCGTGTCAAGATTCAACCTAAAACTGTTAGCCAGCCATACTCCAACCACCTCCAGAAATTCACACAGGACATTCACTGCCTTCACCAGTTCTGATTTAAATGAGAGGTAGAGCTGGGTATCATCTGCAAACTGGTGAGGACCTGTGTTAACAGCTGTGTGTATCCAGCAATCTCTTTGCTAACCTTGTAGGATCAGTTGCCATCTCCACCAAACTGATCAATGAGTTTGAAAAACTCTGGTTCTCAGAACTGAGATGCTTAGCAACTGGTTTCTGCTCTCCTTTGGTCAAATTTTTAGGTGTGTGGTTTCTAAAACATGCTTAGGCCAGTTGTAGTTTTAGCTATGTATTGGATACAACTTTTTGGACATAGCTTGCATGGTGAAATGCTGTAGCAGGAGGCTTGCTGACAGCAAATTTGGTTTTTAAGGGTAATTAAAGGTTTTCGTAACATAGATGGACATATGACAAGCTGCTTTTAATGCTCAGAATGTTATTAAAATGTGACACTGGAGGGCTCTGCAAAGCAGCCAGCAACCAGCAGTAGGGAGACAGCCGTTTTGACAGAAAAAAACAGGGGTAAGAAATGCTTTAAAAAAAAAAAATACAAGTACTGTATGTCCTGTGATGTTTTAGAACGATATATCTAATATTGTTCTAATACAGGGGTCAGCAAACTTACCACGCCTCGGGCTGGTGTCTCCAGCGCTGATCGTGCGGCGGGCCGGAGGAGCGCGTGCCCATATGTTATTTCCGGCGCACTTCTGGGTCGGAGGAGCACCAGAAATAGCTTGTGCGCATGTGCATGGGCCTCCTCTGACCCGGATGTGCACCGGAAATAACGCGCATGCGCAAATAACACTTGCACATGCGCACAAGCTATTTCCGGTGCTCCTCTGACCCGGAAATGGGCAGCTGCACAGCACAGCGCCGGTAAGAGCGGGTGGCAGCAGCGGGCGGCGGGGGTCGCCACGGGTCAGATAAACGAGTCCCTTGGGCCTTATCCGGCCTGCGGTCCTTAGTTTGGGGACCCCTGTGCTAATAGCATTAAACAGGTCAGTGTAGATCCAACCGTGGAGTGTCTTGCTAAAGGTAACAATCGATCGCTTTCTTCGACTGCCCGGTGAAAGTTAGGAGATGCTGGGTGGAAGTCTGCCACAAATGGAACATGCCTGTCCTTTGTTTATCGATGCCTTGATGACGGAGGTTTTATCTAGGTAGGGTGGAAGCCCAGTGGATGTTGCAATCGATGCGATGCGCCGGATGTCCTCTGTGAGGTCTTCTTTAAGTGCAGAGATTTTTCTTTGGCATTTTTCTTTGTTGTTCCAAGTATGATTGATTCTGAGAGCCAAGCTGTAGGACGCTCGTATTTAAGGTCCCAATTACAGTCTCCGAGGTAATCCCCCACACAGGCTGAGATCTTGAGAGATGGGCTGCTTGGAAATCCCAGGGTGCCTTCGGTGTGCGGCAATCAGTGAAAGCAGACAAGACTCACATCAATTCAGCTGCTGGAAGCAAAACACCCCAGTTGCGCTCAGGTGAGGAGTGCATGGAAACAGGGGTGCAATTATAGGGGACACCTGCTGGAACAGGTACGCACGTGACAAACTGCCCCCCACTCCAAATGTGCTTCCACATCAAGGGGGACTGTTAATGGATACAGCGGGTTATTTTTACTTCATGGACTCCCTGTAGTCAGAGGAAATGCAGACTAAATGTAAACCAAGTACATATGAGTCGCCTCACCATGAATGTTGTAGGGTTGGAAAAGGTTCAGAAAAAGGGCACTCAGAATGATCAAGGGGGATGGAGCAATTCTCTTATATGGTTGCAGCGTTTGGAACTTCATCGTGTAGAGAAAAGGCAAGTAAACGATGAGTTAATAGAAGTTTTATAACATTATGCATGGCAGGGAAAGGTTTTTCTTGTAATGCTAGAACTCGTGAGCATTCAATGAAGCTGAATGCTGGAAGATTCAGGACAGGTATGTGTTTCTTCACACAGCGCATAGTTAACCTCTGGAACTCACCCCCACAGGAAGTGGCAACGGCCACCAACTGGGATTGCTTCAAAAGAGGATTGGACAAATTCATGGCCACTACTAGGCATGATGGCTCTGTTCTGCCTCTACAGTGGGAGGCAGCAATGCTTCTGAACAACCAGTTTCTGGAACCCGCAGGACGGGAGATGGCTCTTGGGCTTGAATCCTGCTACCCAGCCTATGCCAAAGTTTTGTACTATTTCACGCCACAAATGTCTCTTGCCCCCTCCCAAGGCAAAGAGTGAAAGTAGCATTAATTCTGGTGTTTGAGCAACAGTTTGCTCAGTTATGATCAGTTTTAATCTCCTGTGTCAGGTGTTTTCCCCCCCTTCACTTTTGAAAGTTGGGAACCCTGAGACCTCATTCAGTTTGGCCTTATGGCATCGCTGTGCCGCACGTATTGGGTCTTAGGCACAAGAATTCAGGGGCACAGATGCCTTCACTGTGGGCATGAAGATTCAAAAAAAGGTTCTGCTTTCATTTCCACTACTACTGCTGATTCCCTCGGGCACTGTTCAGTACTGAAGGAAAGCTTCCCTGCAAGAGAGCAAGGAGTGTGTGTGTTTGGGGTGCCTTTCATTTCCTCGGCTCTTACACACAGGCATTTGCCAATCTCTCAAGATTTCTGTGAGGAGGGTGTCTGGGTGAGAAATTAGTTTTTCTGTTTACACAGGCCTTTGGCGGTGCCCTGGAAAGCACAACGGACAGACGTTCAAAATGAAATGAGAAAGCATCTCTGTGCTAAACACGTTTTTGTTTTTTAAAATGTCCTTAAACCAGATTAACCTTTACTCCTATTGATGCGGATCCAAGGCCAGACTTTGAAAAGAAGGAAATAATTTCACCTTCGCCTCTCTGCCTGTGCCTACCTGCTTACAACAGAGAAGGATTACCAGAGCCCAGGAGATCCAATTTTGAACAGCACCTCCCCACTACACAAACCTCCCAACAAATTTCTTCTTTGCTAGGAGGCACCAATCATTTGGAGGGCAAAAGAAAAACACCCAGGAACCACCCAAAAACCTCCCTGGTGTGCAATTTGCCTTTAGTCTGCCCCTCACCTAGTTTCTCAGGCTGGGAGCAAACTTACACTGCAATTCTCTACTCAGCAGTAAACTCACTGGTACTTGTAGGAGGTGAACCAGTTAACACTCTGGGTTCTTTCCTACTCTACAATCCTACGATTTTAAGTGTGCATAAGATTGCAGCCTTAAAATGTTTTTGTTTTTTTAAGGCTGCAGGTAGTTTGAGGTGTTTGTGTGGCTGCTCTTGTGAAGTGTACCATATTGACCTGAATATAAGCCTCACTTTCCCCCCAAATTCCGACCATGAAAAGTTAAAGTGCTGCTTATATTTGTGACCTTACAGTGTGCAGCCACCGTTACGTGGGGCAACCAGCGCCAGGAGCGCGGCACAATGGCACGTGCGGCTCCCCTTCGCCCAGTATGCAGCCAGGAGCAGCGAGGAATGGAGCAGCTTATATGTCGGTATTTCCCCCTCCTCCCCCTCCTCCAATTTTAAAGGTGCAGCTTATATTCAGGCCAATACGGTATTACCCCAGCACTGTGCAGAGTACCGCCCAGCATTAATTTCACAAAAAGTATATACTGCAGACAGAACCTCAGGGTAGCTCGCAAAAAATAAAACAGATGTAAAAATTGTCAATAAAAGCCAGATTTTAAATGGGGTGAGGAACAAACCCAATAATTAAAATGTACAATAAAGTAAAACTACATGTTGACTCCTAGATGTAGTGTTTTAAGCAGATATCAAAATGAGTACAGTGAAGACACCTGTCTGATGTCCATAGGCAGGGAGTTCCAAAGTGTAGGCGCTGCCACACTAAAATATTGTTTTCTTGAAGGTGTTGAATGAATGTTAGGTGGTCAAGTCGGCACATATGGAGTAAGGTCATCCCACAAGTAAACTGGTCCCAAGCTGTTTGGGGCTTTGTATACTAATACAGTGGTACCTCGGGTTACATACGCTTCAGGTTACATACGCTTCAGGTTACAGACTCCGCTAACCCAGAAATAGTGCTTCGGGTTAAGAACTTTGCTTCAGGATTAGAACAGAAATTGTGCTCTGGCGGCGCGGCAGCAGCAGGAGGCCCCATTAGCTAAAGTGGTGGTGCTTCAGGTTAAGAACAGTTTCAGGTTAAGTACGGACCTCCGGAACGAATTAAGTACTTAACCCGAGGTACCACTGTAGTAACATTTTGAACTTTGCCCAGTAACAGATCAGCAACCGGGGCAACTGTGCTGACACTAAAGATCACCTTTTTCAAGCCCCCAACAATGTGGGGAAACCACCACTGTCAGCCCAACCTTGGCTTATAAATCTCTCATGGAGGAGGGCCCACTCATTCCATGGTTCAAACTGCTCAGACCACCAGGAAGCACTTACTATATGTTTCACCCCAATCCCTCTTTTCATAATTTGGACCCCTTGGTAGCATCTGGAGTAGCAGGAAACAAATTTGCCCCATGATCTCTCTCTAACAGCTGTGCAAATCTTTTTTTGGATCAGAACATTTTGGAGAGAATCCCACAGTTTAGCTGTATGCTGGGTGAACAAGGACTTGTTTTGTTTCAAATCTTCCAAGATTCGATCAATGTCTCTTTGACTGAGGGAGAAAATACCCCCTTTTCTACTTTCTCCGCAGTGGCGTAGTGTGGGGGGTGCAGGGGGGGCCAGCCGCACCGGGCGCAACATCTGGGGGTTAGGGTTAGGGGGCGCAAATCCACGGGTTAGGGGGTGCAAATCCACGGGTTAGGGAGCGCAAATTACTTGCCTTGCCCCGGGTGCTGACAACCCACGCTACGCCACTGTTTCTCCGTACCAGGCAGAACCACCCCTTGCCTTTACTCTAAACTATGAAGCAAAGAACTGAAGAAGAGTCCTGCTGGATCCGTCCAAGTCCTGCCTCCTGTTTTTGCAGTGGCCACCCAGAAGCTGATGAGAAGTCCACAAGCAGAACCTGCGAGTGCTCTCTCCCCAATTAAAAATCACAGCAAAAGGCATTCAAAAGCATCCTTTCTCCAACACTGCATAAAGAACACAGCCACCCTGACCAGCAGCCAGTGATAGCTTTCTCCTCCACGAATTTGTCTAAACCAAGGGTCAGCAACCTTTTTCAGCCGTGGGCCGGTCCACCGTCCCTCAGACCATGTGGGGGGCCGGACTATATTTTTTGGGGGGAAATGAACGAATTCCTATGCCCCACAAATAACCCAGAGGTGCATTTTAAATAAAAGCACACATTCCACTCATGTAAAAACACGCTGATTCCCGGACCGTGCAGGGCGGTAGCTCAGTGGCAGTGTGTCTGCTTTTGCGTGCAGAAGGTCCCAGGTTCAATGGCATCTCCAGCTAGGTCTGGGGATCTCCTGAAGAGCTGCTGCCAGCCCATAATACAGTAGTGAGCCAGGTGGACTCTTAGTATAAGGCAGCTTCCTGCATCAACACTCAGCTTCACTGGGCCAATATGGGTATTAACAGAAGGTTATTACTTCTGATGATTAAGCTTCATGAGAACAATACCCTCCAGATAAGACTCGCACAGGACGGCAAACTCTCTAGAGAAATCCCAGTCCAAAGAGGAGTTAGACAAGGATGCCTATTAGCCCCATTTTTATTTAACATCTATGTTAACTCCCTGGTCACATGTTGCTGTGAAATCGAAGCCCACCCCCCCCATGTTCTCTAACGGCAGAAAAGTACCAGTTTTAATGTATGCGGATGACGCTGTTCTTCTCTCTCAAACCAAAGTGGGTCTGAAACGTGCCTTAGGAAAGTTTAGTGACCAATGTAACACTGAACCGTTAACAATTAACTTTGCCAAAACTAAAATTGTACATTTTAACCGCTCCTTCAGGAAAGATAATTGGAGCGTAAAGGGAAACGCCATTGAACAGACTAAGACCTTCCAATACTTAGGCATTACTTTCTCTTATAATGCCAAATTCTCAACACACTTGACCACATCAGCTATATCAGCAGGAAGAAGTGCAAATGCTATCCTTAGATTATTCAGAAGGAAAGGAGCTGGCTTCCTCCCGATGGCCCTAACAGTTTTTCAGGCAAAATCTTTAGCCCAACTCCTATATGGCTCTCAAATTAGCCCCTCTGCCAACCTTAAGACCCTTGAAACAGTACAATCAAAATTCTTAAGATCATTATTTGCTACCCCTAAGTGTACACCTAATGCAGTCTTAAGGCAAGAGGCAGGACTGCCCAGAGTGGAATTAAAAGTCTGGGAGCAAGCAATATCCCTCTGGCTGAAAATCCATTACAATCCTAAGGGACTGTTACCTTGCTTCCTGGCCGCAGTTCCCTACCCTCCTTGGCTTATGCAAATAACTAACAAGATCAAACAAATTGGCCTAAACCCTGAAAATCTTTTTATTGGAACTCTGAACATGGCAAAAGCAATTATCACTCAGAGACTTTACGATGTCGAATTACAACAAGAAGGCGCCCTACTCCCGGAGACGTATAGATGTTTAAAAGCTTGGCCTAATTTTGCAGCTGCCCCTTACTTAACTAACATCACTAATGAAGCTTATAGATGGGCTTTCTCTAGAGCCCGCTTTGAGACAATGCCCTCAGCAGTGCTGTACGGCAAATTCACGCGGGTTCCAATGCATGCGCGTCTCTGCTCTTGTATGTCTAATAAGGTAGAATCTGTCACACACATTCTTCTATCTTGCGAATTTTATAGTGAAGAACGAGTTCAACTTATTTTACCGCTTCTATCAAAATTTATACCCTTTCAATATTATTTGGAATCCTCCCCCGAAATTCTTCGAAAATACCTCCTGGAAGATTCCTCAAGCTCAATATCATATGAGGTGGCTAAATTTTGCACTTTAGTAATTAGGAAGCGTAAATCTCTTCTGTTGAAGGGCACACTGCGAAGTTCCCTTGTGTAACCTTTTTTCTTTTCTGATGTTGTTGTTGATTTCTTGTTGTTTGATCTTGTGGTGTTTAGTGTCACTGGCTTTTGCCGCAATAAAACTTGAACTGGGCAGCTTGTCCGGATGTGCTTCTTGCAGCTCTGATGACGCCGTGGACCCCAAACTGCTTGCTGGGCATGTCTTGCTTTGGATGGAAGAGGCAAAACGCTTTGGGATTTAGAGGCTCCGGTGAAGCACACTGTGGGGTGTTGTGCCTGCATCACCAGAAGCGCTTCTTCCCCATCAGATGGCGCTAGAGGACTGCAGCTGGAACTGTTTATGGGATAAACCCCGGCCTTGCAGGGGCTGTTGGGAATTGTAGTCCAACAGCCTCTGAGGGGAACCAGGTTGGCGAAGCCTGCTCTAGGGTCTCTGCCTTTCCCCACATCTGCCACCAGGTGGTGCTTTCAGGTGCTCTGCTGCTGAGCACTGGCCCCTCCTCCCCAGCGGTGTTAGAAGCTGCCTTAGTTCAGGCTAGTCTCATTGTCCTCCCTAAGCTCAGTACTGTCTACTCTGACTGGCAGCAGCACCTCTCCAGGGTCTCAGGCTGACTCCTTATCCATCACCTGCTCCCTGTTCTAGAGGTGCTGTCTGGGAGTGAATTGTGGCGTGTTGAATTTTTCAACTTTCAAATTCCAAAAAGGAGGGCTGCTAAAAAGCTGTAACATGACTTGGGAATCCAAAATATATTTTGATTAAATTGATATACAGTGGTACCTCTAGTTACAAACTTAATTCGTACCGGAGGTCCGTTCGGTAATTCAGTTTTGTTTGGTAGGTAAGATGTTGGTAAAAACTGCATGGAAATAATTAAACATGATTGCCAAGTACTTGTAGTTATGTTATAGATTATAGATTATTTTTCATTTTTATTATTTAGCATTGACCAACATTGTCAGAAGTTAAAACTAAAATTATTTGGTTTTCCGTATAAGCAGTTTTATGTGCTTATTCATCAAACGTAGACTTACCAAGCTAAACATTGTCCAGTGACAAAAATAATGGCAGGTTTGAATTCCTCACATCCAAAAGCATATTTTTAAGACTCCTCACTGAAGAAATTTTCAAAAATTAAGTTTCACCCTCTAAACTGACATGCAAAGTGAGTGCTTAACCCCTCAGCCACCACAAACCTGTGTCTTCATTCCCACATTATTCCCACTTCTGGCAAATGCAGAAGACCCACCTCTATCCTGGGTGCTGACACTTGAGGTGTATATATTTTTTAGGACTCAGCTTCTTTTTGTAACTTGCTTGAAACTGTTTTTTATATTCTGTTTTAATACTGATGATGTGCTTTAACTAGAAGGACCTTGGGCTGAAGGGTGGATAATAAATTGTAATCATCATCATCTTGGGAGGGACTTCTGAGCCAGCCCCCCCACCCCCTAAGGCTCCCAGGCTTCCACATGAGGGGGGCGGTGGCAATTCTATGCTTTTACAAAGAAACAAGACCTGCCTGTGAAATATTATTTCATTTCCATTTTACCCAGCCCATCATTTCAAGGTGGATCTAAAAGGCTTCAGGCAGTGGTGCGGTGAGGGAATCAGAGCTATAGAGTTGGAAGGGGTCCGAGGGTCATCTAGCCCAACCCCCTGAAGTTCTGGCTCTAGACTTAATGGTCTTACTCTCTGTGTGCCGTGTGAATCATAGAATCATAGAGTTGGAAGAGACCACAAGGGCCATCGAGTCCAACCCCCTGCCAAGCAGGAAACACCATCAGAGCACTACTGACATATGGTTGTCAAGCCTCTGCTTAAAGACCTCCAAAAAAGGAGACTCCACCACACTCCTTGGCAGCAAATTCCACTGTCGAACAGCTCTTACTGTCAGGAAGTTCTTCCTAATGTTTAGGTGGAATCTTCTTTCTTGTAGTTTGGATCCATTGCTCTGTGTCCGCTTCTCTGGAGCAGCAGAAAACAACCTTTCTCCCTCCTCTATATGACATCACCCCTTAACCTCCTCTTCTCCAGGCTAAACATGCCCAGCTCCCTTAGCCATTCCTCATAAGGCATCGTTTCCAGGCCTTTGACCATTTTGGTTGCCCTCCTCTGGACACGTTCCAGTTTGTCAGTGTCCTTCTTGAATTGTGGTGCCCAGAACTGGACACAGTACTCCAGGTGAGGTCTGACCAGAGCAGAATACAGTGGCACTATTACTTCCCTAGTCAAGACCGCATTTTACCAGCTTCTTTACAAGAATATCATGGGGCACCTTGTCAAATGCCTTGCTGAAATCAGTGGATTTGCTGAAATCAGTGTGGATGGAGCTCTTTAGAGTGTGACCTGTGTATTGCTTCAGTGACCTTAAAACGTGGCGAAACCAGCCCTGTGCTGCCCTTGCTGCGTTTGGGGAGGCCTCCTGCTCATTCTTCTGATCCCCAACCTTTGCCTGAAAGTCCTGCCTTGATGGTACCTCTGGCTTCAGAGGCTCCCCTCTTCCAAGTCCAGAATTTGCTGGTAAGAATTGGCAGGTAAGGCGATAATCTTAGACTTTTTGTCCACTTCAAGGCTTCTCCCCACAGCTGCTTCTGACATGCCCTCCAACATTTCTCTGATGAAAATAGGGACATCCGATTCAACAACAATTTTACTATTTATACCCCACCAATCTGACTGGGTTGCCCCAGCCACTCTGGGCAGCTTCCAACATATATAAAAACACAATAAAACGTATACAAGGCTGCCTTCAGATGGCTCAGTGGTCGGATAACTCCACACCCTCTAGCATTTGTCTGATAAAAATAGGGGCATCCTATTTTTCTGGGATCAAATGAGAAACCAGGACGGCTTCTGTAAATCCAGGACTGTCCGTGGAAAATAGGGGCGCTTGGAGTATCTGTTCTGAGAGGCTAAGCCGCTGCCTGACAGTCCTTCAACCCACAAGGCAAGATTATGCAGCGGGTTCAGAGTGCCCTTTATGGAGAGCCCAGGAAGTTCTTCTGAGCTGAAATCTCCCCTATTCAAGGAGAGAGGCGGGGCTGGGGGGCTTTGCAAGATGAGGGCCGTCTCGGGAGACCAGGAGAGAAAGATGCATTCAAAGCCTCAGTGGCTCCAGGATCCAAGTCAGGGCCTTAACTACTTCCACTTCCGTTCTGACTGAAGGTAAAAAGGCATCCAAGTCCCTTCAAGAGAGAAAGTGGGTCAAATGCTGGAGTGCTGCAGTGAGAGAGAAGCCGTTTGGTTCAGTTGAATTCCCCACAACTCTCTCTTGGCTGCGCAAGAAGGAAAACACGAGAGGCAGCCCCCTCCCCTCACTAATGCCCTTCTGATGGAACCATAGAATTGGGGGGTTGCAAGGGACCCCGATATGTGTTTTGACGCTGCTTTAATTCAATCGCTTTTGAACTATAACATTTTAATGTGTTTTTTAGCTGTTTTATCTTCTATTGTATTTTATTTTTTCTGAGCCACCTTGAGCCCCTGTTCTTCGGGTGGGAATAAACAAACAAACAATACGTAAATAAAAATGCCTCATCTGGCTGCAGTCGGGCTCTCCTGGTGGGCTTCTTGTCTAGTCTGGCCCAAGGCATTTTGCCGCCTGAGGTGGAACAGCAAATGCCCCCAGAAGGTCCCAGGCTCAATCTCTGGCAGTATCTCCAGGCAGGCCTGGGAAAGGCCCCTGAGCCTGAAATCCCAGAGAGCTGCTGCCAGTCAGTGTAGACAATACTGAGCTAGGAGAAGCAATGGCTTGACTTGGTATAAGGCAGCCCCATGTGTCCTTAAGCGAGAGACAGAGAAAGCCCAGGGCAGGTCCAGTTGTTTAGCACCTGCGGCAGAAAATCCCTCAGCTTGCCCTCACTAACAACCTGTTGTCCATTAAAGATGTGCAGAACCAGCTGCCTAAGGCAGTTTCCCCACTCGGTCCAATGGTAGGGCTGGCTCTGATCGATTGGCAGTGCCTCTGCAGCGGAGAGAAGGGTCATTTCCCATTGCCTGCAATTATCCAACCTTTTAAAGTGGTGATGCCCTCTAGGATGGCACTTGAGGCCTTCTGCACTCGAAACAGGTGTCCTGCCTCAGAGCTGGTCCCCCTCCCTTTGAGACACAGGTCGTTTGGCAGTGACCCAACGCAGAGCTTCCACAAACTGTTGCCACACTGAAAAATCAGCCACTGCTGCAGCTGCTCGTCTGAATAGATCTTGAAGTAGAGAAGCAAATGTATGCTTTTTGCCCAACTGCCATGACAGGTACAGGCTGGCAGCTCCAGAGAAAGGCCTTGGATGGGCATGAATGTGGCATCTCCATGGCGGTGGATTACGAACAGCCCCTCTGCCATGCCTGCCTTCCTCCCCCCAGCCCAACTTCATGACGGAGGCTGCCGAGTGCCTGTCAGCCATTTAATTATAAACCTCCCCTCGGATCTGTTGCATGAGGGTGTTGTTTAAACACTGTTGACAGCTTGGCAGATCTTTTACTTCTGAAGCTCAAGAGGGGGAAGGGAGGGAGTGGGGAAGCAGGCATCAAAGGGGAATCTCGAAAATGCCTTGAGACACATTATTGCTCCCCCAGCCAAGAGGATCCCTCTGCAATGGAAACAGAAGAAGATCAAATGGTTCCCTTCCTTCAGATTCAAGCCCCATTCCTGCTGAAGGGGAAACTGAGGCACAAGGAAGAAGAAGATGGCTTTTGAGGCGGAGTGGGGGGGCACACCCGACACAGCATGTCACCAGTTAATTTTCTACCAGGTCTCTGAACTCTCCTTTGCAAACAAGCCCCCCACCTCCCACAGATGCCTCTCCCCCCCCCCTTGAAGAATCACATTCAATCACTACATGGCAAGAGAAGCAAACAGACATCGCTGCCTGGAGAATTGTTATTTGCAAAGGAGTGGGGTGGGGTGCACTCAGACGCTCTGACAGCTCACGAAAGCTGAGTCTCCAGAAGACACGGCCTACTTGAAAAGCTTCCTGCTCAGTCCTGAGGTCTAGAAACTTACTTGGTTTGGTTCTTAGTGAAAGCTGAAGGCAAAGGTAAAGGGACCCCTGACCATTAGGTCCAGTCGTGACTGACTGGGGTTGTGGCGCTCATCTCGTTTTATTGGCCTCCGGGCTTCTGGGTCGTGTGGCCAGCATGACTAAGCCGCTTCAGTGCACGGAAACGCCGTTTACCTTCCTGCCGGAGCAGTACCTATTTATCTACTTGCACTTTGATGTGCTTTTGAACTGCTAGGTTGGCAGGAGCAGGGACCGAGCAATGGAAGCTCACCCCGTCATGGGGATTTGAACCACCGTAAAAAAAAGCCACCCTGGAGACAGCCTACTTCCTCAACCATCATCCAGCTGTTTTGGACCGCAACTCCCAACAGCCCTGGCCAGCTGTAGTCGAAAGCATCTGGAGAGCACTGGGTTGGGGGAAGAGTGGGGACCATGGGGTTGGACTAGACGACACTCAGGGTCCCTTCCAACTCTACAGTTCTATGATTCCAGACCCTCCAAGTGTCCCTATTTTCCAGGGACGTCCCTGATTTAGAGAAGCCGTCCCGATTTCTGATTTGATCCCGAAATGTCCCACTTTTCCTTAGGTATCAAGTTATCTGGCCCTCAAGCTGTCTGAAGGCAGTTCATAGGGAAGTTTAAACAAAAAAGTTTAATGGTTTATTATGTTTTTTATATATGTTGGAAGCTGCCTAGAGTGACTGGGGCAACCCAGTAAGATGTGTGGGGTATAAATAAATAAAATAATCATTACAGAATGGGATGTCCCTATTTTCATCAGAGAAATGTTGGAGGGTATGTGATTCTATGATTCTGTCTTGGGACAGATGGGCTTTTGGTCTGACTCATTTGTAGCACAAAAATGTCATTTCCCTCAGTCCAGAATTATTCCTGCTCTTCCTCAACAGGCCACTTTCCATCTGGATTGATTACAGAACCTGCCACCCACAAGGGTGATCTCGCGTGATTTCATGCCAAGATCTTGCCCTGAAAAAACTGCTTCTCCCCTTGAAAAAGAGCTTTTTCGGGGACACAATCTTGCTCGGTGCCCCAAAACACACATCTTCGGGCGCTGTGCGAACACAGCCCTGAAAAAGTGCATTTTTGGGGGCCCATGATCTTGTGCAGGTTATGTGACTTGTGCAGGAGCACAGCGAGAAGTTGCTTAAACCGGTTTGGGGACACAAGATGTTGGAGGGCATGAGACGGGCCACTGGCTTGTTCTTAGTCCAACCCAGCTCTCCAACCATGATGCCACGTTGGCACCCTGCTGGGCACCGAGTCTTTCTGTGGGCACTCATTCTTACAAGCTGCGTGCTACCCGGTCCTACCTTCCTTTGTCTCTCGCCACCACGCCTCAGATCCCACTCAGCATTGATCCTCAGCCAGGCGCCTCACGAGTCCTGGTGCCCGGCCTTGGCCCCTGCTGCTCAATCACAGAATGGCACCTCCTCGCGCTCCAAGCGCCTTCATCCCAGAGCCGTCCCCTCTGCCAAGGAGCAGCCGCCAAGACCAGGGAGCTGCATTTCACACTCTTTATTAGGCCAAGTGCTCGTTCAGCCGCATCATTCCACAGGCCTGGTGCAGACGAAGGCATGGACGCCATTTGCCACTCATCCCAGTGCACCAGGGGCCTTGCAGAGCCTTGGCCGTGGAGCTGAGCACCATCCTTTGCCAAGCTCAGGGTCATGTCAGCCGGTGGGAGAGTAAGCGGGAGTCTTGGGGCTCAAGCCCAAGGGTTAGTGCGTTGGACTATGACCTGGGAGAGCAGGGTTTGAATCGCCACTCAGTCATGAGGCTGGGCCAGTCACTGCCTCTCAGCCTGGCCTACCTTGCAGGGTTCTTGTTGTGGCTATTAAATGAGCAGGGGAAAAACTATGTATGCCACCTGGAGGAAAAGGTGGGCTTTAAATGTAAGGTGCTGTGGGTTAAACCACAGAGCCTAGGATTTGCCGATTAGAAGGTCGGCTGTTCGAATCCCCGCGACGGGGTGAGCTCCCGTTGCTCAGTCCCTGCTCCTGCCAACCTAGCAGTTCGAAAGCACGTCCAAGTGCAAGTAGATAAATAGGTACCGCTCCGGTGGGAAGGTAAATGGCGTTTCCGTGCGCTGCTCTGGTTCGCCAGAAGCGGCTTAGTCCTGCTGGCCACATGACCTGGAAGCTGTACGCCGGCTCCCTCAGCCAATAAAGTGAGATGAGCGCCGCAACCCCAGAGTCGGTCACGACTGGACCTAATGGTCAGGGGTCCCTTTACCTTTATTATCTGGCTGAAGGCTGAGGGGTGGGTGGGTGACAGATGGCAGACCCCAGCGCCAGCTATGTCCCAGCTCTGCCCTCTCAGGTAGAGACAGTGGCAGCTCTAACTCTGGCCTCTTCCTCCAGGGCTGAGGCTGGCACCCAACCTTTGTGGGCCGCTGCCAGGGCCCCACCCCACTGCCTCAGCAGGCCACCTCCGGGCCCTCCTGTGAAGGGATGTTTTTATTTTCTGGCCCATGGTGCTTGGCCACTGCTTTCATTTCCCCCAATGCCTCAGGTGACACTGCATGATGAAGTTTTAAATGGCGAGGAAACCTGACTGCTCAGGTCACAAAATTATCCCTGCAGTGAATGAGGGAAACTACGAAGGGGCAACCCTTCCCGCCCCAGGGAAAAAATATCATTTCATTTGATAAAATTTATATACCACTTGATTGTAGACCTTGAAGAGGTTTGCAAAAAGAAAATGAAATTGGCAGCTTCACTTGCCCCCCAAACTGCGTAGAGCCCTGCGCCTTCTCGATGTTTTAATCTTCACAACAACCCTGTGAGGCAGGTCACTGTGAGCTTTATGCCCTAGTGGGGATTAGAACTCAGGTCTTCCCTAGGCCAGCACAGACTCCTATCCCAGTGTGGTGTAGTGGTTAAGAGCGGTGGACTCGTAATCTGGTGAACCGGATTCGCTTCCCCACTCTTCCACATGCAGCTGCTGGGTGACCTTGGGCTAGTCACACTTCTCTGAAGTCTCTCAGTCCCACTCACCTCACAGAGTGTTTGTTGTGGGGGAGGAAGGGAAAGGAGAATGTTAGCCGCTTTGAGACTCCTTAAAAGGGAGTGAAAGGCGGGATATCAAATCCAAACTCTTCTTCTTCTTCTTCCCCACAGAAGTGTGTTTGGCACCTTCACTATACAGCAAATGCTGAAGCTGTCCTTCTTTACCCCAGCCTTTGACCCCTGAGATGTAGGTTTTCAGGACCCACTTCATTCCTGGGGCTGCAGTTGGTTTAAACTGTGTTTAATTCGGAATTTCATATAGTTGTAAGCTGCCCTGGGACCTCCTGGTGAAGGGCAGGCAATAAATTTAACAATAATAAATAATGCTCCAACCGCTTCACCGTACTGCCTCACATTGGTTGGTGGTGCCACCGTCTAGCCTCCATTCAGCTTCATGCTGGAGACAGATCTGAACACCCCCTCACTATGAGTTGATTTGCATGCTAATGGCTTCCTGGTTGTCTGCTTTTAATTCCCCCCTCACCTCAGAGTATTTTTGGGTGGGCTGATGACTGCATTTTCAAGGACCAACCCCCCCGCCCCCCCCCGCCAGTCCGATAGATTTCTCTAAATGCTGCTGTTTGGTCTCAGATTACCCTCCCCAGCACTGCCCCCCCCTTGCTGCAGTTTTTCCCATCTCCATGAATACCTAATGCTGGTGGAATTCTATGCAAAGCACCAGAATAAATAGAAAATTAATTTACATAATAAATCCTGCTCCCTTTTTTATTTTATTTTATTCTCTTCTTTTGGCCTACTCCTGACTGGGAGCCCCCCGGAAGACGGATGCATGTTTATTTTGTTTGGGGAGGAGGCAAATGGGGATGCTTTTTATTTTTGTTTTGCTGAGACATGCAGAAGATCCCCCCACCCAAAAAAAATTGCACTGCAGAAAGGAAGCACACATACCATGGCAATGTGCAGAAGGGAAGCAGCCCAGACAACTGGGTTAAAATTGGCTTCCTGAGATCACAGCTGGGGCTGCACAGACATCTCTTACCTGAGGGCAGAAGGGAGGGGGCAGGAGGAGAGAGAGGGAAGAGGCCAAGCCTGGCTCTGAGGACTCCCCCCTGCCCCCCCACCCCAGAAGGATGCTCACCTGACCCTTTTAGGTCTCATGGGAGCCTGTCTTTTTTATCTGGATCTTTTCCTCTGCGTTTCTGTAAAAGCAGCTCTCTGTGTGTGTGATTTTCAGCAGAAAAAATACTACAGAATCATAGAAGTGTAGCATTGGAACAGACCCCCCAAGGGTCATCTAGCCCAACCCCCCTGCACTGCAAGAATCACAACTAAAGAATCCCTGACAGATGGTCATCAAACCTCTGTTTAAGGAGAGTCCTCCACCTTCCCTAAGGGGAAGAATTAAAAAGCCCCTCTTTCTCTTCTAACTGCAGCTACCATGGCTACATTTTTTAACCTAAGCACCTAGGAAGCTGCCTTATGCCGAGTGAGACGTTTGGTCTCAGCATAAGGCAGTGAAGACAACTCAGTGTTGTCTACACTGACTGGCAGCAGCTCTTCATGTCAGGGTTTGGGGATTGAATCTGGGACTTTCTGGACACTGTAGCCCTCCTGTTAAAAACAAGAATGGTTCTCTCTGAAAAAGGATCCTGGAACACATTAGTCCTCACCCTGGCCTCAGAATTTGCATTTAGTGTGCTTCTGAGTCGCAGGTGTGCTTTTGAGCATGTGAAGAGTGTTCCCCCTCTAACCTCCCCATTCAGGAAGCGAGGTTTCAATGCAGGCTTGAGTGGCCCTGCCATTTCCGCATAGAAGGCACCCAGGAGATTTGCCACCCCCCCCCCCGCCAGTGCCAGGGGAGAGTGTGAGGAAGAAGGAACCCAGGAGTCCGGGCTCCCTCTCCTCCCCCTCCGAGTTCTCAGCCAAGCTGGAGGCAGAATCCCTGGAAATCAGGCAGGATTTACAACTGGCCCCATCAGATGTCAGGAAGATGATGGCATGTTGACAGCTTCCGTCACCATCTTGCCTGATTGACAGCAGATGGCAGCTTCTCAGTCAGCTGTATTTACACATGGAGGTCGCTTTGTGCAACCCGAACATCTGGGCTCCCGACTGCCCCAGCCCCCACTGCTTTGCAGGTCATTAAGGCGCAGAGATGTTTGAGGCCTGTGTTTTCGCAAGGCGCTCCCTGTTGCCCCCTCCCTGATGCAACGGGGACAGCTGCTGGTCCCCAATGGCTGATCTGGGGGTCCTGAACAAGGTTTCCAAGGAAAGGCAGGATGTTCGCCACCTGTCAGGGATGCTCTTAAACAGCAGCATGTCTGTGTGGGGTAGATTTATTATTAAGTATTATTATTAAACCCCCTTTTCCCTTCCACCTCTGAGCTCCTATGATTTTATTCCTGTGCAGCAGCTCCAAAGGGTCAGGGGGAAATGCAACTCAACCCCTTAACAGCTACTTCCAGCCCACCGCCAGACTGCTGGGTGCGAACCCTGTTTCTCCCCCATTCAGAGGTGTGACGTTTTATTAATGTGCCTTGCTGCAGATGGAAGCACAGCATTTAGCACCTCCTGCTGGCAGTGCAAGGAAATAATAATAATGATGATGATGATGATGATGTCATCACCACGTTAATTGTATTTCTATGCCACCTTTCCCTCCAAGGAGCTCCAGGTGGCATACATGGTTCTCTTTCTCCCCATTTAACCCCCACAACAACCCTGTGAGGTAGGACAGGTTCAAGGTCACCCAGTTTCATGGCCAAGTGAGGGATTTGAACCCATCTCCCAGGTCCTAGGCTGGCTCTCTAACCAAACTACACTACCACTGGCTTTCACAATGTGCCTTAAAACTTGAGCAGTCTCGCTCCCCCAGGCAAGGGGGAATTTTTTTTTTGTCTCATTAATTGCATGAGGGTTGCTTGCAATGGAAATGGGTGGAGGGCAATCACACCTTTCTGCCCCAATTTTAAAGGCCCCCTCATTGGCCTAGCAAAATCCTACCCCCTTATGGCCTCTTTGTTATAAAAAGGCTTTTGAGCCCAGCACAACCCTTCTCCTGTGACACAGAGACAGAGGGGCCCTCAGAACACCAATTCGTCCAGCTCAGTTGTCACACTCTTAGGTTTCGGACAAAACCTTCCTTAGAGATGCTGAACCTGTGAATGCAAAGCAGTTGCTCCGCCTAGGAACTGCAGTCCCTTCTCTCATTCACAAAGAGGTGCTCTTTGCACATGGTCAGAGGCCCCCCATTGCCATGCCACATCTATGGCTGAAAAAGGCGATGTGGGCCCTGGGGTTGGGTAACTGATTTCTCCCTGCACACTCCTTTCCTCTTCTGATATTTCTTCCCACCACCACCAACTTGCCCATCTCTCTCTCTCTAAGCACAAGCCGCCAGGCCCAGAAACCTCTCCTGGGGAAATTAGAATTCCAGGCTGCCGGAGCCCTTGTTAATTCTGGTGTTGCACTTGGATCCAGACAGCTGGTTCCAGGAGAGCTTATTCTTCAGCCGGCCCTGAATTGCCTGCGTGCCGTTATCTGAAGCGCCTTCTGGGGCTTCTGCACGCACCGGCGTCGTTGCTCTCTTCCCGTGGGAGCCCCCAAGAGCTGGGGAAAAAAACCAAACTTGGGGGAGAAACCTGGAGCGGAAGGAGCCCAATGCCCCACCCAAAAGAACTTGCTTGGGGTGGACTCCTCTGTTCTGGTGCAGCCAGGCAGGAGACATGCCCCAATGCTGTGGGTCAGCTCCATCTTAAATCTGCCCAGGTGAGAAGGAAGAGGCCATTTTGCATGGAAAGGCAGCAGCGCAGTGGCAGAGCGCAGGATTTGCACTCAGAAGGTGTAAGGACCTGTCTCTGGTCTGGGAAAGATCCTACAACTGTTCTCTATTGAGAACTGTTAAGACTGGGATAACATTTAGGGGGAGGGCTCAGCTCAGCAGTAGAGTCCAGGCCAATAGTCCTGGGTTCAATCCCCAACAGCATCTCCACACAGGGCTGAAAGAGGCTCAGGCGCTGTTTCCAACTTTGTTGGCTCTCGCATACCCTCCAACAGTTCTCCAATGAAAATAGGGATGGTCCACTCCTGAATGATAATTTGACTATTTATACCCCACACATCTTACTGGGTTGCCCCAGCCACTCTGGGCAGCTCCCAACATATATGAAAACATAATAAAACATTAAAAAAACCTTCCCTATACAGGATTGCCTTCTGAAAGCTTGGGGGTTGAATGACTGCATATCCTCCAACATTTCTCCAATGAAAATAGGGACATCCTAAGGAAAAGTGGGACATTCCAGGATCAAATCAGAAACCGGGATGGCTTCTCTAAATCAGGGATGTCCTTGGAAAATAGGGACACTCGGAGGGTCTGCTCTCACCATTACAGCACCCCCACTTAGGGCTAGGAAAGAGCCAATACTGATCCAGGTGGATTGACAGGTCTGATCTGATAGCCAATGCTGGATTACCAAACGGGCAGAGTAGGCACCGTCCTATGGGCCCCATGCCTTTGAGGGACCCCGTGACCACGGATCAAAATAATATTAATTTGATCTTGAAAGAAAATTACATAAACATATTAGGAGATAATTTGAGAGGACCCGCTTCCAAGATTTTGACTGCCTAGGGGCCTCCACAGGGTTTAATCCGGCACTGCTGATAGCTTCCAGGACTCCACCTCATTCTGAGCTTGAGAAGCCCCCTGCTAGAAGATCAGGTGCAGCAGCAGGAGTCCAACTGCATGAGAGTTTCTGTCTCCTGCCCATACCAGCTGGATGCCCCAGGTGAGCAGCGGGGCCAGGAAGATACCCCCATCCCTGGCCTCCAGGGCAGTTCTGCCAGAGGCTGGCACCCAGGAGTCACCAGCTCCTGGGCTCCTGGCTGGGAAAGGGCCTCCAGGGAGAGGAAGAAGAGGCCTTTGCGTTCCTTTGCTGGAGCTGACTTGGGGGTCCGGGGGGGGGGGATGCAGAGGCCTGGGCGATAGAGACACCACCACCAGGTGCATAATCACTTCATTACATTGTCAGATGTTTGCAGCTACTCACGTCTCTCTTCTTAGGGAAAAAAATAATGCATTTCAAAACAATCAAATTACTCCCATTAGGAAATTAAAAAGCGGGGAGTGGGGGAGAGGAAGGCAGGAGTGTTTTAAAGGTAAAGGAAGAGAACGTAATCAAAGGAGGCTCAGCAAAGATGGAGCTTAGAGAAGTTTTCCCTCCACAAGTGAGTGGCTTCCAAGCTGCCTTTATCCCCTGCGTCTCTTTGATGTGGGAATTAATGACCATTGTTTCTGCGGTGTGCGGATGTATGCTTGCTCTCTCTCTCTTTCTCTGTCTGCACACTGCTGCCTGAGCATTGCATCCTGTTAACTAGAAATGTTTTAACCCTTTCTGGTGGAAAAAAATAGTCACGGTGGGAGACCCAGTCTTTTTGGAGTGTTCCATCCTGCAAAGATGCCAAAACCAAGAAGCACTTCAGAGCTAAGCCCTGGGATTGTTTCCACTGTCAGATGTTGGCTCCGGGATTTATGGTGCAATTGCAGTACCTCTGAGCATCATCATCATGGCCAAGGCCACCCAGTGAGTCCCACAGCTGGGTGGGGAATTGAGCCATCTCAGCCTCACAACTCCTGGCACTTAGTCTGTTTCTATGGCACTCCAAGAACCAAGGTTGAAGAGTGGCTCATAAATGTTTATTGAATAAATAAAATGAACCATTAAGTTGAATCCACCCTAAGGTTTGGGCCCCCCTCCCCATGGACCCATTTCTGAAGGCAACATATTTTTCCATTGACAAGGTAAGGTCTTTTCCTGGAGGGTCTTCTTGTGGCCTCGTTCCACTGGTGGGTCCTTCGTTGACACCTGAAACATAACTGTGACGTAAGCTGCCTTGCCGGTGCCTCTTCTTCTTACCCATTCAGTAAGCATCTCCCCAGCAATGCAGCCTTGAGCCTTGCTTTTTTGCTTGCAGAAGAGTCCTGTGTTAGTCAAAAGCTTGCTTCTCTCCTTTCAAGTGACCAGACGCCAAAGAAAAACAAGGCTGAATGCCAGCAAGTGCTGCTTCCCCCACCTCTGGCAGGACAAGTTGCAGCGCTTGCTTTTCCTTGCACTTGTGCAAGATCTGGGCAGATGGAGGCTGCTTGTGTCTTGTTCTGTGGGGTCAGCACAGCTCCTGCAAGGGCCTGGCAATCTTGGGCACAACCTGTTGCTGTTACTGTATTTCTACACAGAAGCACAACAGCACCTGGTGATCCAGTTGAGCTGCCCAGCCGTTGCTCTTTCAGGAGGAGCCATTAGCTCTCCGCAATGTTGGGAATATCGAGCGTCTCCTGCGTCTTCCTCCTGGCAGATGCTCTACACAACATCAGGTGTGTTGTAGCTGCTGGGGAGGGGAACCATTTGAAGCTCAAGACAGCTGCACACCGCCCCCTCGCTCTGGTGGTGTGTGGATCCAGAGGGAAACAACAGGAGCATTTTCTGTGAGGATGGGGCCAGAGGCAGAGAGCACTCCCTCATGCTCTCCTCTGGCATAATACTGGAGGCTCTGAGCACTAAGACATCCTGGTTCTCCCACTGGAAGCTCCAAGCAGAATTGTGGATGCCTTTCCAGGCTGCAAGGGGAGGGGGGTGGGGCGGCTTTTCCTGCATGTTCATCCTGCTCTCTTCCATCCACATCCACACCAGTGCAAGACGAAAGGAAGTATTTTAACAAGTGGGATAAATCACGTTGCTGATGTTGGAAAGGTTTCCCCACCAATCGAAATTTTCAAAATGGCATTATAGCATTGTAGCAGGGCACCAATCTTTTGTTTAAGCAGCAGTACGGTATATTTTTTTAAAAAAAAGCATAGCTGGAAAAGAGTTTTATCGTTAATTAAAAGATTATTTTTTAAAAATAATAATAATAAAGGCGTCCAAAAAACGTTGCCCACTATAACATTAAAGTGATTCTGCACTGAGGCCGCATTAGGTTTAGCTGCTCGATAGTAGGGATGGGCGAGGAAGGCAATTCAGTTTAAGCTGAATTGATCAAATATGCACTTTCCGAAGCTATACGAGAACCAGAGAAAGAGTCAACCTTTGACATTCACACTTAACCAAATTCTGCGATGAAGTTTCTCCAAGTAATTGTTACAAAAATGCCTATATCAGGTAAAAAGTGTGCATACGAATGAATATATTGGTGAAAATTGCATACAAAAAAACCATTGGTGGACTCTCCTTCATTGGAGGTTTCTAAACAGAGGTTGGATGGCCACCTGTCAAGGATTCTGTAGCTGTGATTATTGCATTGCAGGGAGGGTTGGACTAGATGACCCCTGGAGGTCCCTTCCAACTCTACAGTTGTATGATTCTATGATTGTAGTAGGAGAAAGTGCTTGCAAACATGTGTCTATTACTCACTGTATTAATTAGGATAAATTTGCTCTAAAACGCTAAAGAATTTAAAAAAGAAATTCCTCAAATGGCTACCGAAATGTGGAGAACTGAATTTAAGACTGGAAAACTGAAACACCGAGGGAAGCAAAATTGCCGGGTCTTCCCACCCTGACTCGCTAGTTCACTGCTCATCTCAAAGGCTTTTGAAAGGACACAGAACAGTCATGCAAAGGCCTTCAGACCCTGTGGAAAACCCATATTTCTGAAAGAAAAAAGCAGGCAGCCTTTCTGCAGTAAGAATAAAAGATGTTCTAGACACCCTGGGGAAACACTGGAAGGGTACAGGTGGATGACAAAGCTGCAAGAGCACCGCCCCCCGGGTAAAATATGAGTGAATGAGGCCTGGTGGTTCTACCCTGAACGTCTTTTGTGAAGGCAAGGCAGAGGAAACGAAGTTAAACATGGAGCAAAATGAAAGGAAATTAAGCACAGTGCCAAAGTGCAAGGCTGCTTGGGGGTGTGCCTTTAGGCTGGATCAGGCCCCCCTCCTCCCTTACTGCGGTCTAATCGGCCTCAAGGCCAAAATTTGGAATCAACCGTCTCCCATTAAAACCAGCGGGCTCCCTTGACTGCCCCTTGTGCTGTGTGTTTCAATGGGTGCAGGGGTCTTTGGGAGGCACCCCTCCCCAGCTAGTGAGGCTCCCTCCTTGCCCATCACTCTCCCGCTTTGTCTTCAGCAATGGCTTATGCTCTGCCTCCACAGTTAGAGGCAGCAGTGCTGGAAACCACAGGAGGGGAGCGGGCTGCTCTCGTGCTCAAATCCTGCTATCCTGCTTGAATATTGCTTCAGCAGGATGGTGGACTAGAGGGGCCGTTGCCTCCATCCAGCAGGCTCTTCTGATCATCCTTTGAATCACCCCCCCTCCCCAATTTCAGAAAGCGGCAGGGATTATGAGGTCTGCTGCCAACTAAAGATGGCCTTCAGCATCAGTGGCCACAGGTGGGCCTGAGAATGGCAGTCCAACCATTGACCCTTTCCTTACATCTCCTTGCCTTGCTGAGGGAACCTTGCAGAGAAGTCCACGGAGGGGGGCAACCTGTAGGGTGAACCTAGATCAGGCACCCCCAACCTGCGGCCCTCCAGATGTTTTGGCCTACAACTCCCATGATCCCTAGCTAACAGGACCAGTGGTCAGGGATGATGGGAATTGTAGTCCAAAACATCCGGAGGGCCGAAGGTTGGGGATGCCTGACCTAGATGTTCTGGCAAGTGAGGATGGGGTGATTGGCAGCTGGAGGGAGGGGGAAGCGTCTCTTTGACTCGCTCTTGTTCAACACAACAACCCCCAAACTGCCCCCCGTCTTCCTTTAGAGGCCCGTCCTATTTTAAGGCACCCTTTCTTTGAAGACGAAACGCAGGTAAGGCAGCGAGAATGAGCGGCACCTGACAGCCAGCTGACTGAGCAGATGCGCAGAGCCCACCTTAGAGTGAGATGTCTTGGATTGCTATTTATAGCCCCGCAGTTACCGTATTTATACATTTGCATCTATGCATATAAATGAGCAGATATACATTTTTCAATTGCAGCTCTGTGCTCCCTTTGTCCTCCTTTTTTTTGGGCGGGGGAGGGAGGAAGGAGCCTTCTTGAATAAGCCCCCCCCAGCTCTGACACTAGAAGGGAGCTGGCTGGCGGGGAGGGTGGGGCAACGGAGGGGGAGCTTCCCTCCCATTCTCCATTTCCTGATAAAAAGGGGCCTTCCCGCTGCTCGCCTTTCTAGCCTAACTCACAGGCCTGTGTGTAATGGGGACCATGACATGGTGACAGCTGAAGAATACACTTCCATCAGCAAATCACAAAGCCCCTGGTTTGAATCTTGTCTCTCCCATGAACTCACAAGATGGCCTTTAGGCCAGTGTTTCCCAACCTTTTTTGGGCAAAGGCACACTTGTTTCATGAAAAAAATCTCGAGGCACACCACCATTACAGCCCCGTGACGTCAGCGCGCAGCGTCACGCCGGGAGGGACGCACGAAAGTGTAAGTTTCAATTTTTTCCCCTCCCCCTTGCCTTCCTTCTGTGCCAACCGCCAAAAAGCCAAGAAAAAAGCCAAGACTTTAGGGCAGCAGGTCGACACGGAAGAAGCTCCTACCTAAGGACAGGTGCGACGGCCGTGTCCTCTTCTGCCACACTTGGCAGCCCTGCCTCACGGTCGTGACTCCCACCCTGATTTCTCCTCGCAGGTCGAGCGGCACAGGCAGCCCAATGTGTCCAGCCCAGACACAAGCCCCGCTTCCCTACTCTAGATCCTGAATGCGACCAAGTGCTCTGGACTCCCGAGCAGGGTGGGAAAGAGGACTCGCATCTGGTAGCCTCCGGGCTCCTCGCCTGCTCGAGGGATGGCAGCACAGGCAAGCTGCCGGCCGTCGCCATCGCCGCCCCCTCATGCGAGTGGACCTGCCCGGAGTGGTGGGCCGGGGTAGGCTCGCTCTCTGTGGGGATGTGGCCCGCACGCGCGCCCCCGCTTCCTCCTGCCCAGGGCTGAGCTCCTTACGCGCGATCTCGGCCTCGCGCACGCGGATCCCACTTATTCCGAAGCTCGCGCCACTAGCCGGGGCTCTCACACTGTGCCAGGGCGAGGCGGCGCGGCCCACTGACGTCATCGCGGCTCGCCGCCGCCCTCGACTTCCCTGTTCCCTCCCCTCCCTCGGGTCGCCGTGGTTACCAAGGACTGCAAGCTGCTCGGGCGAGCGTGGGGCATTAAGTGGGAGAAGCAAAATTAAAATTAAAACTCGCCTGAAGGCCGCCTCTCCGGATATGAAGCTATCTTTCGAATTTTTTAATTTTTCCCGCGGCACACCAGGCAACATCTCGCGGCACACTAGTGTGCCGTGGAACAGTGGTTGGGAAACACTGCTTTAGGCAAGGCACTAGCCTCTCGGCCTCAGTCACCCCATCTGCAATTGGGGGATAATATTCTTGACCTTCAGTGATGTATGGAAGTGAGAGCTAGACCATAAAGAAGGCTGATCACCGAAGAATTGATGCTTTTGAATTATGGTGCCGGAGGAGACTCTTGAGAGTCCCAAGGACTGCAAGAAGATCAAACCTATCCATTCTGAAGGAAATCAGCCCCGAGTGCTCACTGGAAGGGCAGATCCTGAAGCTGAGGCTTCACCTCATATGAGGCTCACCTCATGAGAAGAGAAGACTCCCTGGAAAAGACCCTGATGTTGGGAAAGATGGAGGATACAAGGAGAAGGGGACGACAGAGGACGAGATGGTTGGACAGTGTTCTAGAAGCTACCAGCATGAGTTTGACCAAACTGCGGGAGGCAGTGGAAGACAGGAGTGCCTGGCGTGCTCTGGTCCATGGGGTCACGAAGAGTCGGACATGACTAAACAACTAAACAACAATTCCTGACTTTCCCCTCAGAGCTGTTTATTATTACTATTTATTACATTTGTACTCCACCCTTCTTCCTCGAAAGAGCTCATGGCAGTATACATAGTTCTCCTCCTCTCTGTATTATGCTCACAACAACCCTGAGAGGCAGGTGAGGCTGAGAGTGAGTGACTGGCTCAAGGTCACCCCGTGAGAGCTTCTCCGCCAACAGGGTCCTGATCCAAATTGCTACACTTTTCCTTTTTGTAAAAAACACACACCAAAAACCCACCCACACGGTTGCTAATAGTTCATTTGATCTCCAGGCCACCTTTGGCCAGTAGGGACCCTGTCACTCAAACCATCCTCTCCCTCTTATTCTGCAGCTGCCCTTTAAAATGAAGGAATGGGCTATCCATCGGTTGCCCTGCAGGGACTTCTCCTTGTGGATGCTCCCTGTCTGAATGATGGCAAGCGGGCTGGGCTGGGGTCTACTCTAGCTTCCAGCATCATCTGGGATCTCAACTTTGCCCAGGGAAGAAGAGGCTGGGGGGGGGGGGCTCCTTGGATGCAGGAGGTGCTCATCTGGTCCCCCCTCCAGTTGCCATCTGGATGGAAGCCATTCTGATCAGAAACCTGGAAAGGACTGAGGCTGACATCAGATATTTGCGGTTCAAAATAATTCAGGCTGAAAGGCTCAGGAGGAGCTGCTCCAGTTTGATTTAATCAGAAGGACAGCAGGAAGGAGCACAGCCGCAGCAGAGGCCTCTGGCTCCAAGCATCTCTCTCTTTCTCTCTTCTCCCATTTTGATCCCACCCTTCCTCTCGCAGAGATGCATGCAGGGTTCTCCCCATACCTATTTTATCCTCGCAATAACCCCACAAAGACACCAGTGCCCTCTCTCTGTGTGTATGGCGAACAGGGCTAGAAAAATCCAAGGCACCTCTTTGTACAATTCAGGGCCAATGCCAGATTTGAGATGGACAAGTGCCTTGGGGGCAGTGCCCTCTGGTGCCCCCTCCTCCCTCAGGGGGTTTCCTCCCTCCTCTGTCACAACTGAGGGCCTGGGGCATGTAGGCTAATTGCTGCCACCTGGGGCAATTGTCAGTTTGCCACATGGAAGTGCCATCCCCAAATGCAACCCCATAGCCATTTACCCCCCTGCACTCTATAGGACAGGGGTCAGCAAACTTTTTCAGCAGGTGGCCGGTCCACTGTCCCTCAGACCTTGTGGGGGGCCAGACTATATTTTTTTGGGGGGAATGAACCAATTCCTATGCCCCACAATAACCCAGAAATGCATTCTAAATAAAAGCACACATTCTACTCATGTAAAAACATGCTGATTCCCAAACTGTCCGCAGGCTGGATTTAGAAGGTGATTGGGCCAGATCTGGCCCCTGGGCCTTAGTTTGCCTACCCATGCTATAGGACTTCCTTCTAGGGATGGGCAGATCTGTCAGTCTTGGCCAATGTTAATTTATTATTTTTCTAATCTGAAATTCAGTTATCCATATTTCCACGTCAGTTTGCGATAAAAAAAAAAAAGTAATCGTGAACATTCACCAGAATTTTAGTGTGAATTTATCCCAATATACATTTTTTTGCCTGCAATTCTGCCAAATAATACACATTATTATTATTATTTTGCAAAGCATTATGTTCCCTAAAATATTTTCCTTGATATAATGCATTTTTGTATGGGATTTTCACTAATGTATGCATTTCTTTGCAGGCTTTACGCACCCTTTTGCGCAAGACTTGGCTGAAGAACTGCATGGCAATTTGGAGAAGAGCACATTTAGAGGGAGGGCTGCTGCGCTTCACTTTACATATGGCTTCAGAAAGTGCAGATTGGGTAGATTCAACTTTCAGTGCCGACTGAATCAAATTCTTCCCCCTTCCTTCAGTTACTTCTGAGTGCACACCTGCATCAGGTTGCCATGTGAGGCAGTATTTTCCAGGAAGCCCTCCATGAAGGAGGGGTAGGAACGCGGAGCCTGGCAGGGCATTGATGGGCGCTGCCACCCAGTTGACCTCCTCTTTCCACCCACCATCCTCTCCTTGTCTTTTCCCCGACAGGAAACAGGAAATAGATAATGGCTAGAACAACACAATCTCAACAGGTGCTGATGGCCTTCAGGGTTCGCTTCCATTTTCTTAAAGAGGCATAGTGATGACTGGTGGATTGAGCTTTAATACCAACACATCTCCTTCAGCAGATTCTCATATCAGTTCCATATTCTCATCAATGTTTTATGTCTTATTTTTTTAAAAAAAACAAGGCTTTTAATAACCTCTCTGTGCAACAGAGCTAAAAAAGAAAAGGAAGTAATTAAGGAGAAATGTAAACAATGGAAAAACAAACCCAACTGTGGTCTTTTCTGGTGGGTGCCATTTTAGCAACTGCCTTTGTTTCCCCTGATCTTTCATAAAAAACACTTTTAATATCGCGGAGGTAATTGTGCAAGAGGGACGCGGGTGGCGCTGTGGTCTAAACCACTGAAGCTTGGGCTTGTTGATCAAAAGGTCAGAGGTTCAAATCCCCGCGACGGGGTAAGCCCCTGTTGCTTGCTCCCAGCTCCTGCCAACCTAGCAGTTCAAAAGCATGCCAAAAAAAGTGCAAGTAGATTAATAGTAGATTTATGGGAAGGTAAATGGCGTTTCTGTGCGCTGCTCCGGTGTCAGTGTCCCGTTGTGCCAGAAGTGGCTTAGTCATGCTGGCCACATGACCCGGAAAAACTGTCTGCAGAGCAGACAAACGCCAGCTCCCTTGGCCTGTAAAACGAGATGAGACCTGCAACCCCAGAGTCATTTGCGATTAGACTTAACTGTCAGGGGTCCCTTTACCTTTTAATTGCGCAAGAGCGCTTAGATTGGATGTGCGCTTTAGTGCAAAGTTAAAAGTTTTTTTTCACCTGACCCTTTTAGGTCTCATGGGAGCCTGTCTTTTTTATCTGGATCTTTTCCTCTGCGTTTCTGTAAAAGCAGCTCTCTGTGTGTGTGATTTTCAGCAGAAAAAATACTACAGAATCATAGAAGTGTAGCATTGGAACAGACCCCCCAAGGGTCATCTAGCCCAACCCCCCTGCACTGCAAGAATCACAACTAAAGAATCCCTGACAGATGGTCATCAAACCTCTGTTTAAGGAGAGTCCTCCACCTTCCCTAAGGGGAAGAATTAAAAAGCCCCTCTTTCTCTTCTAACTGCAGCTACCATGGCTACATTTTTTAACCTAAGCACCTAGGAAGCTGCCTTATGCCGAGTGAGACGTTTGGTCTCAGCATAAGGCAGTGAAGACAACTCAGTGTTGTCTACACTGACTGGCAGCAGCTCTTCATGTCAGGGTTTGGGGATTGAATCTGGGACTTTCTGGACACTGTAGCCCTCCTGTTAAAAACAAGAATGGTTCTCTCTGAAAAAGGATCCTGGAACACATTAGTCCTCACCCTGGCCTCAGAATTTGCATTTAGTGTGCTTCTGAGTCGCAGGTGTGCTTTTGAGCATGTGAAGAGTGTTCCCCCTCTAACCTCCCCATTCAGGAAGCGAGGTTTCAATGCAGGCTTGAGTGGCCCTGCCATTTCCGCATAGAAGGCACCCAGGAGATTTGCCACCCCCCCCCCCGCCAGTGCCAGGGGAGAGTGTGAGGAAGAAGGAACCCAGGAGTCCGGGCTCCCTCTCCTCCCCCTCCGAGTTCTCAGCCAAGCTGGAGGCAGAATCCCTGGAAATCAGGCAGGATTTACAACTGGCCCCATCAGATGTCAGGAAGATGATGGCATGTTGACAGCTTCCGTCACCATCTTGCCTGATTGACAGCAGATGGCAGCTTCTCAGTCAGCTGTATTTACACATGGAGGTCGCTTTGTGCAACCCGAACATCTGGGCTCCCGACTGCCCCAGCCCCCACTGCTTTGCAGGTCATTAAGGCGCAGAGATGTTTGAGGCCTGTGTTTTCGCAAGGCGCTCCCTGTTGCCCCCTCCCTGATGCAACGGGGACAGCTGCTGGTCCCCAATGGCTGATCTGGGGGTCCTGAACAAGGTTTCCAAGGAAAGGCAGGATGTTCGCCACCTGTCAGGGATGCTCTTAAACAGCAGCATGTCTGTGTGGGGTAGATTTATTATTAAGTATTATTATTAAACCCCCTTTTCCCTTCCACCTCTGAGCTCCTATGATTTTATTCCTGTGCAGCAGCTCCAAAGGGTCAGGGGGAAATGCAACTCAACCCCTTAACAGCTACTTCCAGCCCACCGCCAGACTGCTGGGTGCGAACCCTGTTTCTCCCCCATTCAGAGGTGTGACGTTTTATTAATGTGCCTTGCTGCAGATGGAAGCACAGCATTTAGCACCTCCTGCTGGCAGTGCAAGGAAATAATAATAATGATGATGATGATGATGATGTCATCACCACGTTAATTGTATTTCTATGCCACCTTTCCCTCCAAGGAGCTCCAGGTGGCATACATGGTTCTCTTTCTCCCCATTTAACCCCCACAACAACCCTGTGAGGTAGGACAGGTTCAAGGTCACCCAGTTTCATGGCCAAGTGAGGGATTTGAACCCATCTCCCAGGTCCTAGGCTGGCTCTCTAACCAAACTACACTACCACTGGCTTTCACAATGTGCCTTAAAACTTGAGCAGTCTCGCTCCCCCAGGCAAGGGGGAATTTTTTTTTTGTCTCATTAATTGCATGAGGGTTGCTTGCAATGGAAATGGGTGGAGGGCAATCACACCTTTCTGCCCCAATTTTAAAGGCCCCCTCATTGGCCTAGCAAAATCCTACCCCCTTATGGCCTCTTTGTTATAAAAAGGCTTTTGAGCCCAGCACAACCCTTCTCCTGTGACACAGAGACAGAGGGGCCCTCAGAACACCAATTCGTCCAGCTCAGTTGTCACACTCTTAGGTTTCGGACAAAACCTTCCTTAGAGATGCTGAACCTGTGAATGCAAAGCAGTTGCTCCGCCTAGGAACTGCAGTCCCTTCTCTCATTCACAAAGAGGTGCTCTTTGCACATGGTCAGAGGCCCCCCATTGCCATGCCACATCTATGGCTGAAAAAGGCGATGTGGGCCCTGGGGTTGGGTAACTGATTTCTCCCTGCACACTCCTTTCCTCTTCTGATATTTCTTCCCACCACCACCAACTTGCCCATCTCTCTCTCTCTAAGCACAAGCCGCCAGGCCCAGAAACCTCTCCTGGGGAAATTAGAATTCCAGGCTGCCGGAGCCCTTGTTAATTCTGGTGTTGCACTTGGATCCAGACAGCTGGTTCCAGGAGAGCTTATTCTTCAGCCGGCCCTGAATTGCCTGCGTGCCGTTATCTGAAGCGCCTTCTGGGGCTTCTGCACGCACCGGCGTCGTTGCTCTCTTCCCGTGGGAGCCCCCAAGAGCTGGGGAAAAAAACCAAACTTGGGGGAGAAACCTGGAGCGGAAGGAGCCCAATGCCCCACCCAAAAGAACTTGCTTGGGGTGGACTCCTCTGTTCTGGTGCAGCCAGGCAGGAGACATGCCCCAATGCTGTGGGTCAGCTCCATCTTAAATCTGCCCAGGTGAGAAGGAAGAGGCCATTTTGCATGGAAAGGCAGCAGCGCAGTGGCAGAGCGCAGGATTTGCACTCAGAAGGTGTAAGGACCTGTCTCTGGTCTGGGAAAGATCCTACAACTGTTCTCTATTGAGAACTGTTAAGACTGGGATAACATTTAGGGGGAGGGCTCAGCTCAGCAGTAGAGTCCAGGCCAATAGTCCTGGGTTCAATCCCCAACAGCATCTCCACACAGGGCTGAAAGAGGCTCAGGCGCTGTTTCCAACTTTGTTGGCTCTCGCATACCCTCCAACAGTTCTCCAATGAAAATAGGGATGGTCCACTCCTGAATGATAATTTGACTATTTATACCCCACACATCTTACTGGGTTGCCCCAGCCACTCTGGGCAGCTCCCAACATATATGAAAACATAATAAAACATTAAAAAAACCTTCCCTATACAGGATTGCCTTCTGAAAGCTTGGGGGTTGAATGACTGCATATCCTCCAACATTTCTCCAATGAAAATAGGGACATCCTAAGGAAAAGTGGGACATTCCAGGATCAAATCAGAAACCGGGATGGCTTCTCTAAATCAGGGATGTCCTTGGAAAATAGGGACACTCGGAGGGTCTGCTCTCACCATTACAGCACCCCCACTTAGGGCTAGGAAAGAGCCAATACTGATCCAGGTGGATTGACAGGTCTGATCTGATAGCCAATGCTGGATTACCAAACGGGCAGAGTAGGCACCGTCCTATGGGCCCCATGCCTTTGAGGGACCCCGTGACCACGGATCAAAATAATATTAATTTGATCTTGAAAGAAAATTACATAAACATATTAGGAGATAATTTGAGAGGACCCGCTTCCAAGATTTTGACTGCCTAGGGGCCTCCACAGGGTTTAATCCGGCACTGCTGATAGCTTCCAGGACTCCACCTCATTCTGAGCTTGAGAAGCCCCCTGCTAGAAGATCAGGTGCAGCAGCAGGAGTCCAACTGCATGAGAGTTTCTGTCTCCTGCCCATACCAGCTGGATGCCCCAGGTGAGCAGCGGGGCCAGGAAGATACCCCCATCCCTGGCCTCCAGGGCAGTTCTGCCAGAGGCTGGCACCCAGGAGTCACCAGCTCCTGGGCTCCTGGCTGGGAAAGGGCCTCCAGGGAGAGGAAGAAGAGGCCTTTGCGTTCCTTTGCTGGAGCTGACTTGGGGGTCCGGGGGGGGGGGATGCAGAGGCCTGGGCGATAGAGACACCACCACCAGGTGCATAATCACTTCATTACATTGTCAGATGTTTGCAGCTACTCACGTCTCTCTTCTTAGGGAAAAAAATAATGCATTTCAAAACAATCAAATTACTCCCATTAGGAAATTAAAAAGCGGGGAGTGGGGGAGAGGAAGGCAGGAGTGTTTTAAAGGTAAAGGAAGAGAACGTAATCAAAGGAGGCTCAGCAAAGATGGAGCTTAGAGAAGTTTTCCCTCCACAAGTGAGTGGCTTCCAAGCTGCCTTTATCCCCTGCGTCTCTTTGATGTGGGAATTAATGACCATTGTTTCTGCGGTGTGCGGATGTATGCTTGCTCTCTCTCTCTTTCTCTGTCTGCACACTGCTGCCTGAGCATTGCATCCTGTTAACTAGAAATGTTTTAACCCTTTCTGGTGGAAAAAAATAGTCACGGTGGGAGACCCAGTCTTTTTGGAGTGTTCCATCCTGCAAAGATGCCAAAACCAAGAAGCACTTCAGAGCTAAGCCCTGGGATTGTTTCCACTGTCAGATGTTGGCTCCGGGATTTATGGTGCAATTGCAGTACCTCTGAGCATCATCATCATGGCCAAGGCCACCCAGTGAGTCCCACAGCTGGGTGGGGAATTGAGCCATCTCAGCCTCACAACTCCTGGCACTTAGTCTGTTTCTATGGCACTCCAAGAACCAAGGTTGAAGAGTGGCTCATAAATGTTTATTGAATAAATAAAATGAACCATTAAGTTGAATCCACCCTAAGGTTTGGGCCCCCCTCCCCATGGACCCATTTCTGAAGGCAACATATTTTTCCATTGACAAGGTAAGGTCTTTTCCTGGAGGGTCTTCTTGTGGCCTCGTTCCACTGGTGGGTCCTTCGTTGACACCTGAAACATAACTGTGACGTAAGCTGCCTTGCCGGTGCCTCTTCTTCTTACCCATTCAGTAAGCATCTCCCCAGCAATGCAGCCTTGAGCCTTGCTTTTTTGCTTGCAGAAGAGTCCTGTGTTAGTCAAAAGCTTGCTTCTCTCCTTTCAAGTGACCAGACGCCAAAGAAAAACAAGGCTGAATGCCAGCAAGTGCTGCTTCCCCCACCTCTGGCAGGACAAGTTGCAGCGCTTGCTTTTCCTTGCACTTGTGCAAGATCTGGGCAGATGGAGGCTGCTTGTGTCTTGTTCTGTGGGGTCAGCACAGCTCCTGCAAGGGCCTGGCAATCTTGGGCACAACCTGTTGCTGTTACTGTATTTCTACACAGAAGCACAACAGCACCTGGTGATCCAGTTGAGCTGCCCAGCCGTTGCTCTTTCAGGAGGAGCCATTAGCTCTCCGCAATGTTGGGAATATCGAGCGTCTCCTGCGTCTTCCTCCTGGCAGATGCTCTACACAACATCAGGTGTGTTGTAGCTGCTGGGGAGGGGAACCATTTGAAGCTCAAGACAGCTGCACACCGCCCCCTCGCTCTGGTGGTGTGTGGATCCAGAGGGAAACAACAGGAGCATTTTCTGTGAGGATGGGGCCAGAGGCAGAGAGCACTCCCTCATGCTCTCCTCTGGCATAATACTGGAGGCTCTGAGCACTAAGACATCCTGGTTCTCCCACTGGAAGCTCCAAGCAGAATTGTGGATGCCTTTCCAGGCTGCAAGGGGAGGGGGGTGGGGCGGCTTTTCCTGCATGTTCATCCTGCTCTCTTCCATCCACATCCACACCAGTGCAAGACGAAAGGAAGTATTTTAACAAGTGGGATAAATCACGTTGCTGATGTTGGAAAGGTTTCCCCACCAATCGAAATTTTCAAAATGGCATTATAGCATTGTAGCAGGGCACCAATCTTTTGTTTAAGCAGCAGTACGGTATATTTTTTTAAAAAAAAGCATAGCTGGAAAAGAGTTTTATCGTTAATTAAAAGATTATTTTTTAAAAATAATAATAATAAAGGCGTCCAAAAAACGTTGCCCACTATAACATTAAAGTGATTCTGCACTGAGGCCGCATTAGGTTTAGCTGCTCGATAGTAGGGATGGGCGAGGAAGGCAATTCAGTTTAAGCTGAATTGATCAAATATGCACTTTCCGAAGCTATACGAGAACCAGAGAAAGAGTCAACCTTTGACATTCACACTTAACCAAATTCTGCGATGAAGTTTCTCCAAGTAATTGTTACAAAAATGCCTATATCAGGTAAAAAGTGTGCATACGAATGAATATATTGGTGAAAATTGCATACAAAAAAACCATTGGTGGACTCTCCTTCATTGGAGGTTTCTAAACAGAGGTTGGATGGCCACCTGTCAAGGATTCTGTAGCTGTGATTATTGCATTGCAGGGAGGGTTGGACTAGATGACCCCTGGAGGTCCCTTCCAACTCTACAGTTGTATGATTCTATGATTGTAGTAGGAGAAAGTGCTTGCAAACATGTGTCTATTACTCACTGTATTAATTAGGATAAATTTGCTCTAAAACGCTAAAGAATTTAAAAAAGAAATTCCTCAAATGGCTACCGAAATGTGGAGAACTGAATTTAAGACTGGAAAACTGAAACACCGAGGGAAGCAAAATTGCCGGGTCTTCCCACCCTGACTCGCTAGTTCACTGCTCATCTCAAAGGCTTTTGAAAGGACACAGAACAGTCATGCAAAGGCCTTCAGACCCTGTGGAAAACCCATATTTCTGAAAGAAAAAAGCAGGCAGCCTTTCTGCAGTAAGAATAAAAGATGTTCTAGACACCCTGGGGAAACACTGGAAGGGTACAGGTGGATGACAAAGCTGCAAGAGCACCGCCCCCCGGGTAAAATATGAGTGAATGAGGCCTGGTGGTTCTACCCTGAACGTCTTTTGTGAAGGCAAGGCAGAGGAAACGAAGTTAAACATGGAGCAAAATGAAAGGAAATTAAGCACAGTGCCAAAGTGCAAGGCTGCTTGGGGGTGTGCCTTTAGGCTGGATCAGGCCCCCCTCCTCCCTTACTGCGGTCTAATCGGCCTCAAGGCCAAAATTTGGAATCAACCGTCTCCCATTAAAACCAGCGGGCTCCCTTGACTGCCCCTTGTGCTGTGTGTTTCAATGGGTGCAGGGGTCTTTGGGAGGCACCCCTCCCCAGCTAGTGAGGCTCCCTCCTTGCCCATCACTCTCCCGCTTTGTCTTCAGCAATGGCTTATGCTCTGCCTCCACAGTTAGAGGCAGCAGTGCTGGAAACCACAGGAGGGGAGCGGGCTGCTCTCGTGCTCAAATCCTGCTATCCTGCTTGAATATTGCTTCAGCAGGATGGTGGACTAGAGGGGCCGTTGCCTCCATCCAGCAGGCTCTTCTGATCATCCTTTGAATCACCCCCCCTCCCCAATTTCAGAAAGCGGCAGGGATTATGAGGTCTGCTGCCAACTAAAGATGGCCTTCAGCATCAGTGGCCACAGGTGGGCCTGAGAATGGCAGTCCAACCATTGACCCTTTCCTTACATCTCCTTGCCTTGCTGAGGGAACCTTGCAGAGAAGTCCACGGAGGGGGGCAACCTGTAGGGTGAACCTAGATCAGGCACCCCCAACCTGCGGCCCTCCAGATGTTTTGGCCTACAACTCCCATGATCCCTAGCTAACAGGACCAGTGGTCAGGGATGATGGGAATTGTAGTCCAAAACATCCGGAGGGCCGAAGGTTGGGGATGCCTGACCTAGATGTTCTGGCAAGTGAGGATGGGGTGATTGGCAGCTGGAGGGAGGGGGAAGCGTCTCTTTGACTCGCTCTTGTTCAACACAACAACCCCCAAACTGCCCCCCGTCTTCCTTTAGAGGCCCGTCCTATTTTAAGGCACCCTTTCTTTGAAGACGAAACGCAGGTAAGGCAGCGAGAATGAGCGGCACCTGACAGCCAGCTGACTGAGCAGATGCGCAGAGCCCACCTTAGAGTGAGATGTCTTGGATTGCTATTTATAGCCCCGCAGTTACCGTATTTATACATTTGCATCTATGCATATAAATGAGCAGATATACATTTTTCAATTGCAGCTCTGTGCTCCCTTTGTCCTCCTTTTTTTTGGGCGGGGGAGGGAGGAAGGAGCCTTCTTGAATAAGCCCCCCCCAGCTCTGACACTAGAAGGGAGCTGGCTGGCGGGGAGGGTGGGGCAACGGAGGGGGAGCTTCCCTCCCATTCTCCATTTCCTGATAAAAAGGGGCCTTCCCGCTGCTCGCCTTTCTAGCCTAACTCACAGGCCTGTGTGTAATGGGGACCATGACATGGTGACAGCTGAAGAATACACTTCCATCAGCAAATCACAAAGCCCCTGGTTTGAATCTTGTCTCTCCCATGAACTCACAAGATGGCCTTTAGGCCAGTGTTTCCCAACCTTTTTTGGGCAAAGGCACACTTGTTTCATGAAAAAAATCTCGAGGCACACCACCATTACAGCCCCGTGACGTCAGCGCGCAGCGTCACGCCGGGAGGGACGCACGAAAGTGTAAGTTTCAATTTTTTCCCCTCCCCCTTGCCTTCCTTCTGTGCCAACCGCCAAAAAGCCAAGAAAAAAGCCAAGACTTTAGGGCAGCAGGTCGACACGGAAGAAGCTCCTACCTAAGGACAGGTGCGACGGCCGTGTCCTCTTCTGCCACACTTGGCAGCCCTGCCTCACGGTCGTGACTCCCACCCTGATTTCTCCTCGCAGGTCGAGCGGCACAGGCAGCCCAATGTGTCCAGCCCAGACACAAGCCCCGCTTCCCTACTCTAGATCCTGAATGCGACCAAGTGCTCTGGACTCCCGAGCAGGGTGGGAAAGAGGACTCGCATCTGGTAGCCTCCGGGCTCCTCGCCTGCTCGAGGGATGGCAGCACAGGCAAGCTGCCGGCCGTCGCCATCGCCGCCCCCTCATGCGAGTGGACCTGCCCGGAGTGGTGGGCCGGGGTAGGCTCGCTCTCTGTGGGGATGTGGCCCGCACGCGCGCCCCCGCTTCCTCCTGCCCAGGGCTGAGCTCCTTACGCGCGATCTCGGCCTCGCGCACGCGGATCCCACTTATTCCGAAGCTCGCGCCACTAGCCGGGGCTCTCACACTGTGCCAGGGCGAGGCGGCGCGGCCCACTGACGTCATCGCGGCTCGCCGCCGCCCTCGACTTCCCTGTTCCCTCCCCTCCCTCGGGTCGCCGTGGTTACCAAGGACTGCAAGCTGCTCGGGCGAGCGTGGGGCATTAAGTGGGAGAAGCAAAATTAAAATTAAAACTCGCCTGAAGGCCGCCTCTCCGGATATGAAGCTATCTTTCGAATTTTTTAATTTTTCCCGCGGCACACCAGGCAACATCTCGCGGCACACTAGTGTGCCGTGGAACAGTGGTTGGGAAACACTGCTTTAGGCAAGGCACTAGCCTCTCGGCCTCAGTCACCCCATCTGCAATTGGGGGATAATATTCTTGACCTTCAGTGATGTATGGAAGTGAGAGCTAGACCATAAAGAAGGCTGATCACCGAAGAATTGATGCTTTTGAATTATGGTGCCGGAGGAGACTCTTGAGAGTCCCAAGGACTGCAAGAAGATCAAACCTATCCATTCTGAAGGAAATCAGCCCCGAGTGCTCACTGGAAGGGCAGATCCTGAAGCTGAGGCTTCACCTCATATGAGGCTCACCTCATGAGAAGAGAAGACTCCCTGGAAAAGACCCTGATGTTGGGAAAGATGGAGGATACAAGGAGAAGGGGACGACAGAGGACGAGATGGTTGGACAGTGTTCTAGAAGCTACCAGCATGAGTTTGACCAAACTGCGGGAGGCAGTGGAAGACAGGAGTGCCTGGCGTGCTCTGGTCCATGGGGTCACGAAGAGTCGGACATGACTAAACAACTAAACAACAATTCCTGACTTTCCCCTCAGAGCTGTTTATTATTACTATTTATTACATTTGTACTCCACCCTTCTTCCTCGAAAGAGCTCATGGCAGTATACATAGTTCTCCTCCTCTCTGTATTATGCTCACAACAACCCTGAGAGGCAGGTGAGGCTGAGAGTGAGTGACTGGCTCAAGGTCACCCCGTGAGAGCTTCTCCGCCAACAGGGTCCTGATCCAAATTGCTACACTTTTCCTTTTTGTAAAAAACACACACCAAAAACCCACCCACACGGTTGCTAATAGTTCATTTGATCTCCAGGCCACCTTTGGCCAGTAGGGACCCTGTCACTCAAACCATCCTCTCCCTCTTATTCTGCAGCTGCCCTTTAAAATGAAGGAATGGGCTATCCATCGGTTGCCCTGCAGGGACTTCTCCTTGTGGATGCTCCCTGTCTGAATGATGGCAAGCGGGCTGGGCTGGGGTCTACTCTAGCTTCCAGCATCATCTGGGATCTCAACTTTGCCCAGGGAAGAAGAGGCTGGGGGGGGGGGGCTCCTTGGATGCAGGAGGTGCTCATCTGGTCCCCCCTCCAGTTGCCATCTGGATGGAAGCCATTCTGATCAGAAACCTGGAAAGGACTGAGGCTGACATCAGATATTTGCGGTTCAAAATAATTCAGGCTGAAAGGCTCAGGAGGAGCTGCTCCAGTTTGATTTAATCAGAAGGACAGCAGGAAGGAGCACAGCCGCAGCAGAGGCCTCTGGCTCCAAGCATCTCTCTCTTTCTCTCTTCTCCCATTTTGATCCCACCCTTCCTCTCGCAGAGATGCATGCAGGGTTCTCCCCATACCTATTTTATCCTCGCAATAACCCCACAAAGACACCAGTGCCCTCTCTCTGTGTGTATGGCGAACAGGGCTAGAAAAATCCAAGGCACCTCTTTGTACAATTCAGGGCCAATGCCAGATTTGAGATGGACAAGTGCCTTGGGGGCAGTGCCCTCTGGTGCCCCCTCCTCCCTCAGGGGGTTTCCTCCCTCCTCTGTCACAACTGAGGGCCTGGGGCATGTAGGCTAATTGCTGCCACCTGGGGCAATTGTCAGTTTGCCACATGGAAGTGCCATCCCCAAATGCAACCCCATAGCCATTTACCCCCCTGCACTCTATAGGACAGGGGTCAGCAAACTTTTTCAGCAGGTGGCCGGTCCACTGTCCCTCAGACCTTGTGGGGGGCCAGACTATATTTTTTTGGGGGGAATGAACCAATTCCTATGCCCCACAATAACCCAGAAATGCATTCTAAATAAAAGCACACATTCTACTCATGTAAAAACATGCTGATTCCCAAACTGTCCGCAGGCTGGATTTAGAAGGTGATTGGGCCAGATCTGGCCCCTGGGCCTTAGTTTGCCTACCCATGCTATAGGACTTCCTTCTAGGGATGGGCAGATCTGTCAGTCTTGGCCAATGTTAATTTATTATTTTTCTAATCTGAAATTCAGTTATCCATATTTCCACGTCAGTTTGCGATAAAAAAAAAAAAGTAATCGTGAACATTCACCAGAATTTTAGTGTGAATTTATCCCAATATACATTTTTTTGCCTGCAATTCTGCCAAATAATACACATTATTATTATTATTTTGCAAAGCATTATGTTCCCTAAAATATTTTCCTTGATATAATGCATTTTTGTATGGGATTTTCACTAATGTATGCATTTCTTTGCAGGCTTTACGCACCCTTTTGCGCAAGACTTGGCTGAAGAACTGCATGGCAATTTGGAGAAGAGCACATTTAGAGGGAGGGCTGCTGCGCTTCACTTTACATATGGCTTCAGAAAGTGCAGATTGGGTAGATTCAACTTTCAGTGCCGACTGAATCAAATTCTTCCCCCTTCCTTCAGTTACTTCTGAGTGCACACCTGCATCAGGTTGCCATGTGAGGCAGTATTTTCCAGGAAGCCCTCCATGAAGGAGGGGTAGGAACGCGGAGCCTGGCAGGGCATTGATGGGCGCTGCCACCCAGTTGACCTCCTCTTTCCACCCACCATCCTCTCCTTGTCTTTTCCCCGACAGGAAACAGGAAATAGATAATGGCTAGAACAACACAATCTCAACAGGTGCTGATGGCCTTCAGGGTTCGCTTCCATTTTCTTAAAGAGGCATAGTGATGACTGGTGGATTGAGCTTTAATACCAACACATCTCCTTCAGCAGATTCTCATATCAGTTCCATATTCTCATCAATGTTTTATGTCTTATTTTTTTAAAAAAAACAAGGCTTTTAATAACCTCTCTGTGCAACAGAGCTAAAAAAGAAAAGGAAGTAATTAAGGAGAAATGTAAACAATGGAAAAACAAACCCAACTGTGGTCTTTTCTGGTGGGTGCCATTTTAGCAACTGCCTTTGTTTCCCCTGATCTTTCATAAAAAACACTTTTAATATCGCGGAGGTAATTGTGCAAGAGGGACGCGGGTGGCGCTGTGGTCTAAACCACTGAAGCTTGGGCTTGTTGATCAAAAGGTCAGAGGTTCAAATCCCCGCGACGGGGTAAGCCCCTGTTGCTTGCTCCCAGCTCCTGCCAACCTAGCAGTTCAAAAGCATGCCAAAAAAAGTGCAAGTAGATTAATAGTAGATTTATGGGAAGGTAAATGGCGTTTCTGTGCGCTGCTCCGGTGTCAGTGTCCCGTTGTGCCAGAAGTGGCTTAGTCATGCTGGCCACATGACCCGGAAAAACTGTCTGCAGAGCAGACAAACGCCAGCTCCCTTGGCCTGTAAAACGAGATGAGACCTGCAACCCCAGAGTCATTTGCGATTAGACTTAACTGTCAGGGGTCCCTTTACCTTTTAATTGCGCAAGAGCGCTTAGATTGGATGTGCGCTTTAGTGCAAAGTTAAAAGTTTTTAGGCTTCAGTCCTAAGGTGTGGGAGTCCCAAAGGCAGCTGAATTGCCTCATCCAAAGCCTTATTGGGCTCCATCATTTTTTTGATGGCGTAGATCATGGAGCATTGCAGGAGCCACATGGACACACCAAGCGCCCCATTCCAAGTGTGGAAAGCCCATTGGAATTCTACACATGGCTTTCAACAGGAGAGCAATGACATCTGGATAATGCTATGCATTTAGAAAGACTCATTAGACCCATAAATCGAGAGAGAGATGGGTGTGGTGTCCCAAAGATGCTCGCCTGGCTCTCCTGGAGTAAAGAGCTTGCGTGGAAACCCCCTGGCATTTATTCTGCCCCTTCAGTAGTCAAATACAACCAAGTTCTGGAACAGATGGGGACACTGCATGCAAACAACACCTTCAAAACAATGTTTTTCTCCAGTTAAATATTTACCCATTGTATAGGGATAGTTACACAGCATGAACAGGAGTCTGTGTGACGTCTATCTGGTGGTGGAACCATTTTGGAAAGTCGGTGCTTGACGCAGAGGTAGGAAATAGGCATACACCCAATTATTTTAATGGTTCGTCTCATGGGAACGGATAAACTTCAATCTGAGGGGAAGTCCACAGCCCTCTCGTGCAACACAGTCCCCAGCCGTACAAAAGAAAGACTAGAACAAAGTATACGAAGTATAGAATCAACTGTATTCCCCTTTGTGCTAAATGTACATGGGTTGGACTTTTTCGTTTGTTTGTTCATAATCATCTTTTATCAGTAACACTTTACAATAACATTGAAGAATACAGGAATTTTACAGGGTAAATATGCAGAATCACAGTTTATCCCCCCCAACCCCACCCCAGAAAAACCAAACAAACAGGAAAGGTAAATTTTTTCCCCTTTGTCGTTTAAAAAAAGTCATCAATTACAAAATAAATCAAGTCAAATTAAAACTGATTTCCACCCCAAATGGAATGCCATTAAAAAAATGGGAAAAAAATGTCAGGAATTTCATTGTCAAAAGGAACTGATCTCCCCCACCCCACCCCAAATTCTTTTTATTATCACCATTATTAGTATTTTTTATTTATTTAAAAAAGAGGGTTTTGCATCTGAGGGTGTTTTTGCCTATGGAGTTTCTGACCTTCTGCATGTTCCCCTCCCCAGATAAAAATAAAATATTAATAATGTACAAATAAATTTACATTTGGTAATAATGCTCATTACACTCTCGTAGAAGTGGGCAGGTGGGCCCCGCCTGAGAAACAGCTGAGGATTGTGGGGAGGGAAAAAATTAAAAATAAAACAAAAACAAATGGCTGATTCTCCCCCCCCCCGACACACAGAACCCCCCCCCGCCAATCCCCAGATGGGTTTGGTTGGCTTTGGATTGGGGGTGGGGTCCAGAGATGGCCACCTAGAATAACCACAAAAGGAACACAACTCCCCTCCCAATCAGTCGGAAGCAATTCAAATGGACAAATGGATGCCAGTGTCTCCCCCACAACCTGAAGGAGCCCAATAGTGTCTTAGGATCAAGGAGTGGCAAACACCGCTCAAGAACTGTGAGTGGGCACATGTCCGTGTGTGGCTGGGGCGCCCCCAGTTTCTGACTGAGCAGGCAAGCGTTGAACCAAGAGAGCAGCTGGGGAGGGGGCCGTTTTGCTTTGCTTTGCTGGCCATACAGAGCAAATAGGTTGCCCTATTATCTGCACCCACTAAAAAGACCGGATGCAGGCTATTTTTTTTTTTTGCGTTACACAGAAATCTTCCTCAGATTCTGGACATACAGGTGGCAGCTTCACTGACTCCGGAAATGAAGACAAGATGTTGCATGCAATGCGCCCATACACAGTGGCAGATTTATGGTCCACAGGACCCTTTTGGAGGCCCCTACATTTTGCCTAAATCAATGTGCCTGTGCCTGAAAATAGGACAGAGCTACATGCATAAGAACGAGCTTGCAAACAATGAAATAAACATTAAAGAATCAACAAGGCTGGTCACAGGAAGCTGGGTGTGGAGCTTTGTTACTGTAGTGTAGCCTTTAAGGAAACAGTTCTGAGCATGCTCTGAGCAGAAAGAGCTCTGGGACAACCAGGCTGGACTGCTATCAGGACGAGAGAGATGAAGGGGGAACTACACAAACAGGTCTCAGAGCCAGTAGCGCCACTGACACACATTCAATATCAATTTGTTTTTCTGCCTAGAGACAGATGGGTGGGACTTCTTTGCCACAGTGCTACTTTTGGACTGAGATTGTCTGAGTGGTGCAGAGAACTGTTTGGCCGGAGAACAAATGATGGTATTTGGGTGAAATTTTTTTCTGAAAAATGCTTGATATTTCGTGTGGTCAGGCTAAGACCTGGTTGTCCTAATGGACCAGCCAACACTGACATTAATAGGGAGTAGAAACAGCACAACAAACTAAAATACTAGAGTGACTGACATCACATTTCAAAGGTTTCCCCTCAGTTAACAACATCGACTGATAACTTGGGGAGTCCCCTCAGCCTCGTGGAGCCCTAATTCTGCACATACCTATAAATCTGCCACTGGTTATACATTTGTCATATTCAAGAGCAGACCCATTGAAATTAATGGACATGATTAACAGAGGTCCATGAATTTAAGCTGGTTGACTCTTGGACTTTAGTTGGATACAGCCCATAAAAAGGGGAGAACTCCAGGTTTTGTCCCAGGAAGCTGTGTTCCCCACCCTCTTCTCACACGAGGAAGAGTTCTGTATAGTTCAAAAATTTCCATCCTGGGTTATTTGACAAAATTAGAAGTTGCTTTGCATGTGGCACACTCTCTGTAGTCATGGAAACATCCAGCCAAGAAGCCCAGAGCCACCCCTGGAAGCTTTGCAAAGTCCTCCATTTTTTTTAAGGGAAGCACCCAGTGCTAGTGTCTCCCTCTCCAAGCCTCTCCCACCACTCTCTCTTCCTCACCCTCTCAGCTTCACTGCCGGAAAGGCGCCTCTAGAACCTGCATCTTTTAAGCCGGACACATGTATGGCATTTGTGGCCCCTGGCCCAACAGTTGGGGGTTGTGACTCACCAGCTGAATGTTGAATGGCCATCTGTCAGGGATCCTTTAGCTGCAATTCCTGCATTGCAAGGGGGTTGGACTAGATGACCCTTGGGAACCCTTCCAACTCTACAATTATACGGCCAATAGCCTCTCCCCAAATTATCCCTCACTTTCCTTAAACACTCTTCATACCGTCTGCAAAGGGGAGACCTCAGGGCTCTTGCCCTAACACACTTGCCTGCCTGAGGATGTCCCCTGCACCCCCCAAGTTCAGAACCTGACCAGATCTGACTCCCAGCATTGGCAATGCGGTCACACTCTCTTCCATGGCGCCAGAGGGCATCAGGCTGCCTTAGCGGGTGCAGGCCAGGCCTCATGGTTCACAGCCACCTCCACCCTCTGGCACAGAACAAGGTTTCTGCTGCCCCCTTGATGTAGCCCAGCAGACAACTCTGTATGGGGAAGCGGGAAAAGGTCCGTCCACTACAGGACTGGGTTCAATTTGGCTAATAAGCTACATTCAAGGACAGGATCACTGAACAATTATTATAGCACCAAGAGACCGCCAGGCACTGGACACCCACTCTCTCTCTCACGCACACACACACACCAAGGAGAGGATCTGCTACCTCAGGAAGGCGCCCCCCCCCCCAGCAAGGGCAGGAGCTGAGAGGTGAAGGGCTGTTGCTCCAGCCTGTGGAAGCTCACTAGCCCAGGGCCAGCCCAAGTTGCCCCCTCCCCACGTTACCTACAGAGGTCAACTGGACTGGCAGCTGAATTTTCCTTCAACACTGGCAATGGGGCAATGCCCTCCATGACACCAGAGTAGTTTTAGGGGTGCCAAACTAGTTGTGTGAGGCACACAGAGTTCTGACCTCTGACAGGGTGGGGTGTTGCCCCCTGCCAGCATCAGCTGCCTGAGGCAGTTGCTCCACTCTGTCTCCTGGTGTCCAAGGCCCCAGTGCCCTGACCTGGGTAGTGCTGGGTGCCTGGCATTGCTGATTGTCCCAAAGGGAAAGGCCTTCGCTTGGTGCCAGTTGTAAGAGGCTGAGGTATCCTATCCTGCATTAACTAGCCCAGCCAAGGCTCATAAAGCAGCAGCTCTTGTGGCGCCTTTCCTTTGCAGGTTTTGGGGCCCGCAATTAACGATGCCTGTAAACTCATTGAAAGCAAGTTATGTCATAACTAGGCCTCAAATGAATGTGGAAGGGGTGGGGTGGGGGTGGGAAATCCCCAGAGTTGAATTTGCTTGCAACATTTTTAATTAACAGCCTCTGCGTTTCTTTCCTCAGCTCCAGCCACAGGTGACATGGCATTTAGGGTTTTTAAAGCATCACTGGGAAGAGCAAACTTTGTAACCTACTTGCATTAAAATCCATCGGCAGGATGGAAACGTTTGAAAAGCATCCTACCGAGCTGGACTTGGAAAAGTGACATTTCAAAATATTTTAAAACGTTAAGATTAATCCGGATCTAAAATGCTGCCAAATTGAGATGAATGCAGGTTCTCCTTTCGAATCTCAGCATCTCTTTTTATACACACCAGAGGTTAAAGCACAACTATTCCCAGTTGCTTACAGTACAAGCCTGCGCATGCCTACTCAGAATTAAGTTCCATTGAGTTCAATGGACTTACTCCCAGTTAAGTGAGTATAGTATTGCAGCTGTAAGAAAGCCTCCTGGATACCATACAGGGCAGGTCTCCTTGCCCCTCAATGGGTCATGCAGCAGGGAGAGCTGCCTCCAAGCCCCCCCCCCCGACCTCCTGCTGTTGCAGTGGTGCAAAAGTGCATTGCAAAATGGCAAAGATCTACATTGGTGGAAAATCGTCCCTTGCATCCATCCCAGGCCCCAATTAAGTTCTGCAAAGTCATGCCTAACAGTTGTTTAAAGGCTGTTAAAGCCTTACCCCCAAATACTTTTCACTGAGCTGGGCTGTCACCTAAGCCTGGGGGTGTGTGTGTGTGTGTGTGTGTGACAAAACAATTGTCCTAACAATCCATTTTAGTGCTTCTTATTTCCTCATTTTTCCATTATTAAATACAGTACTCTACATTTCAACACCAGTTTGCGATTTCCCCCTAAGTCCTCACAAAAACCCACCATTTCAGTGTGGATTTCCCCAACCTTTTCATCTGCAATTTCCCCTAATTAACATTTTGCCAAGAAATTCCCATATGTGTTTTTGTGTGCTATTTCCACCAATATATCCATTTTTTTCACACATCGCCTGGCTAGAGAACTCAATTGCAAAGTTCGGAGAAGTGAGAATTTCGAAGGAGGGCTGCCATCTATTGGCTCAGATTGTTTCAGAAAAGTGCAAATTGGGGAAGGGCTCGCCTTTAAATGCAAACTCTGTAGAATTTCTCCCCTATCCCAAATTTCAGGGGGCCGGCTGTGGCGGCAGGAGTGGCGGTCCAGGAAGAGGGGTGAGGATCAAGGTGATGATGGGTTCTGCTCTGATCAGGCTGCATTGGGGGCCCTGGGTCTAGTTCTGGGTCCATTTTAAGGAGGGCACTGACCAACTGGAGGGGGGCCAGGATCACAAGTGGCCTGGAAACCTGAGCCCTGTGAGATAGCAAGTGGACATAACAGGTCCCTTCTACAGACCCTTCTCCGACTTGCATTATTCCGGATTCAATTTTGGGAGCAGTATGAGCTTGGAGCTCCTTTATCAAGGACAAAGAGTCTCAGTTGCTATGTAAGGCAGCAGGGAGGTAAATGTCACAATAAGTCCTGGCTCTTCCTGCAAAGGTAAATCACTGAAGATTCATGCAAAACTTGTTACAAACTTTTAATGTTTTGGGCTGGGTAAGACTGCCCTTTTTGGTGTTGAAAGAAAGGCTTGGGAGAAGAGGATGTATTTGAAAGAGGCAATACTTCCTGGAGCTGGGGCAGCAACAAGGCCACTTGTCTGTTTCCATGCCCTGGGCCGCAGCAGAGAGCCCAGTCTATGAGCTGGGCCACAGACAAGGAGGCGCAGAGTCAACTCAAGTCTAGTTTTGCCCTCCTCTTCCTCTTCCCTGCTAAGTCCCTGCAAGGGCAACATTGAGACTTAAGAGGAGGAAGAAGCTGACAGCCAGGACCACCCCACACAGACTGGTTGCTGTAATGAAGAAGGCAGGTGTGTGTGGGGGGGGCTGCCCCACTCACCCTAATGGACCTTGCCCTGGGAAAGCAGATGGGTGGTGAGGACACTGTTGAGGTGTCCCCTCCACCCCCCTGGAGCTGACCTGGCTTGCCTCTCTACCCCTCAAACACCCTCAATGGTCACCCCAAACTCTCCCTCTCAAAGGGCCACTCGGCACCCAACACACCCAGAGGAAAGACCAAGGGGCTATTCTTGCTGTCTTGGAATAAGCCGTCATCCCTCATCTATACCCTCAAAACTTACCTGGGGAGGAAAGGTCCATCCCCACAACGCCCCTAGGATCTGAACGGTGGAGCTCCCCAGCCCCGACCTTGGGCAAATGTAGGAACTGGCCATTTGCTGCCATCGCAGACCCTTCCATCTGACTCCTGGAGCCAAGAGCCTTTCCCTGACCCTTCCTTCAAACGGCCGCCTCTAAACTCTCCATATATTATGTATACTTTTTATATCTTATATATCTCTATATATATCTTTATATATATATATCTTTGTGTATTTATAGATAGACAGATAGATCGAACTCTGCACAGAGTTATCTATGGCTTCCTCTTGACTTGTCTCCCTCTTTTTTTTTGGAAGAACCGGGAAGGCAGCCGAAGGGCGGGGAGGGAAGAGACACTGGAGCCCCAGCTGCGCCCATGCGCTCTGCACGCGCTCACCACTTGCACCACACACGGACACGTCCTCGCCCTCCTCCCACTGGCCATTGCGCCCTTTGGAGAAACTGCCAGGGTCTGCTTGCGGCTTTGATGCAAAGGGATGTCCTTGCTGCTGTTGCTGCTGCACCTGGCTCCACACACACACTTTTTTTCTCACACCCGGCCCCGACAAACGACATAAAACTAAAAGTCAGCCCAAGTTTCACATGCTTGTAACACAGTTTAAAGAAAGACCACAATATAGTAGCACCTTGATCCAAGGGAGAGTGAAAAGGGGCGGGGAAGGGATGGAAGGTATTGAAGGTTGGTTCATTTGGACCCCTGCAAAACAAAACCCCCGGGAGATACTTGATCCACCCCCCTCCAGACGCAAACACACACGCACAATGCAGCTGCACCCCAAAGCTGCGCTCCACTGCATTGATTTATGGGTGTCAAACACCACCTCAACTTTACTCCCTCTTTTTATTACAAGACAGGCTAGGTGTTGGCTGTTGGGGAAGGAGGGAGTCCTCAGCCCAACAGCACAAGCAAAATCCACGTCACCTGCTTCTTTTATTATAATTAGTAGTTTTTCTTTTTAAAAATCTTTTTGTTTTATTCCACACATTTCCAAGACTCTGACACATTAACGAAGAAAGAGAGAGAGAGAGAGAGAGAGAGAGAGAGAGAGAGAAATGATAGAAAGGACAGACCCCTTTGCTTGAGATAATTCCAAGAGGGAGAGGAGGAGGTGGAGTAGGGGTTGTATTTGGCCGCTGTGGGTCCTCTCTGCCCCCCAGTTCAGTTATAGGGTTCTGTAGAGTTGTGAGCTCCAGCTAGGCATCTCTGTTTCAGAGCGTGGTGCTGGGGTGGGGTGGGGTGAGGAAAGACGGGCGGACCCCAGTTTTTTGTTTTCCACACCAAAAGCCCCTCAACAAAGAGAGGGGCAAAGACTCTCTTGCAGACAGATCACAAAGCAGCATTCTGGCTCCAACCTCACCTGGGAAGCTTGAAATCCCCCCCCCCTTTTAATTCTCCTCCTTCCCAGCGTCCCTCTCTTCAGGCCAACGCTGCCTCCCTTCACCTCGGCCACTGTGGCTTCCCTTCCCCCTCCATTTCCCTAAGGGGAAAAAACAGCAACCCTGCAGGTTTGGATGGCCAGGGTGGAAAAGGAGGTGGGGAGGGAGGGAGACCCTGCAACCTTCTTGCTGTGGTTCCTTTGTGTGTTTTGTGTTTTCGTTTTTTTTGCGAGGAGGGAAGGGCTTAAAGTAAACGAGGGATGAGCAAACCCAAGAGGAGCGGGTGGAGGTGGCCACTGGAGGGCGCCATCAGCTGGCCTCTCGGATGCGGAAGAAGGGGAAGGATGCGCTTGGGTGGTCTCCTCTCCAGAAAGTTTGGGTGCGTGTAGGTCTGGGTGGCTCCACTGCATGCGCCGGCTGGGTGTCGGTCTCTCTGGCGCACGCAGGGGCTGGGGGGGCTGGGAGGGGGGGCTCAGACATAATATTCCTTGTCTTTGTTCTTCTTGCTCTTGCTGGGCGTTTTGGCAGCAGCGGCTGGCTTCTCCTTGACCACCGTGCCGTTGCTCTGGGCCGAGTTACTGATGTAGTTCCGGCTTTGGTCCACCTGGTAGGAGCCTTCGTCCCGGTTGCGGTATTTGTACATGGCGTAGAGGAGGATGAGGATGCAGAGGGCCGCGGCCGCCACGATCCCGACCACCATGCCGGTGGTGCTGCTGGACTCCCGGATGACCTCCACGGCACCGGGGGGCCCCCTCTCCCCGGGGCCGGTGGGGTTAGCTGTGGGCAGATTGTGGAAATTGGGGGAAGAGGTTATACCTGGGTACTTAAGCCTGTTTAGCTTGTCGGGCTCAAAGGAGGTGGAGAGTGGGGGGTACTGTTTTGGCTGGGGGTTGAGGGGTTCCCGGTTGTTCATTTTGCCGGCGGGAATGTTACGGACCAGATTGGGAGAGGTTGTGGAGGTCAGGAGGTCGGGGACGGAGGGCGAAGCCGGCAGTCCTGTCCTAAGGTTGGGGCGGTATCCTTGGGCCTTTTTGGAAGCTCCTTCCGGCCGGCCTATTAGGGTCCTATCCGTGACCAGGGGGAAGGTGGTATAAAAATCTTCGTCGTCAGTAGGGGGCAGGCTGGAGTCGAAAACCTCGCCCGAGGCATAGCCGGAGGCCTCGATCCCTTCTTCGCAGTCGCTGTCGTCTTGGTCGGCCAGACAGGGGGGCCTTGGATGGGATGGCGGGGAAAGGGTGTCTTTGGTGGTCTCGACTACGGTTAGGAAGGGGCCAAAGGTGGGAGGCGGGGGGATGAATGGAGACCGGGTGGCAATTGGAGGGGTGTCTAGGGAGTCTTCTGTTATTATGGGCAATACTAATTCACCTCCTAGAACAGAGAGAAAAGGGGGAGAGACAGAAGAGGGGAGAGCGGGTTAGTGACCTCGCAGGCGCCCTGCCCCCTTGATACAAGACAACTCAAGCCACGAGAGTTATAGCTAGCCAAACCCCTCCGTCTCCATCCCTGGCCACTAAACTGTCCTCTTTCTTTCCTCCTCTCTCTCTCCTTTGCAACACATTAGTCTAGAGAAATCATAATCAAAGGAAGAAGGAAAAAAAAAGAATTAAAAAAGTCATTTAATGCGCAAAAAATTAAACAGATAAAACAGCAGAATTAAGAGCAATAAAACCCTCGGCTGTCTGGCTGGCTTCCCATCCTCTCCTGCTAAAACACTAATATTGCCTTTTCTTGCCTCTTCCTCTTTTCCCTTTCTGTTTGTTTTTAAAAATAAGAGAGCAAACCACGGAATTCAGTCAACTTACATCAACAAATAGGCCGTGTGATATTAGCATGAAGAAAAAAAATTACAAAAAAGAAAACTAGGTAAGAATGTTTTTTGGAGAAAAAACAACTTTTTTTTCTTTTCTTTTCTTTAAACATCTTTCTCTGCATCTTGCTTTTTTTTTTAATGTCTCTTTCTCGCTAGATTCATTTCTGTTCTTTTCTTTCCACGACTGCATCATTTCAAATCTTCCCTTCCCCACCCACATCCCCATCCCGAAACAGTCGCCCCTTTGCCCCTTTCTTGGGGTGTCCCAGTTGCCCCCCTCCCCACCAGCAGTACTCAGAACCAATGGTCCATTTTGAATTCACCAGGGGGCCTGAAACTCTAGCTCCTCGGCCCTTTCCAAATTGGGAGTGCAGAGAGGGTACCTATTTAGTCATAAATCAAAATGGCTTGTGGTATCAAGCAGAAGGGAGTTTTCTGCCACTGGGATTGGGTAAGAGGGGAGACAAATCTCTGAATAGGCGTCCTTCAAAGCCCCAGGGAAACAAGACCCAGGAATCCTGTCTGCCTGTCCCCTCCCAATCACTGTTATCACCCTGCTCCCCTCTCAGAACTGATCCCCAACCCTCCTCTCCCAGGCGTGACTTGAATGAGGGCACCACATGTCTGGAATGCTTGGAAGACAAAAGCACCTCTGATCATGTGCAAAATATGTCAGCTGGGAGAGGGTGACAAAAAGATGTGTCAGGTTCCACCCTATCTGAACACCCAGGACCCTGATGCATGGGAAGACGGTTTCTCAGGTGAGCTGGGGGATAGAGAAGAGTCCAGGGTTGGGGAGCATTGCCCCTGCACAACTACAGAGTGCCCTAGGCAGGGAAAGGTTGGCAGCATGGATGGAGGGTGTGCAGAAGGAGCTTCTTCAAAGATGCAGGTAAAAAACACAAAAAACACCCCCACACCCCTGAATGGAATTGTGGGAGATACATGCAGTGTCAACTTTGTGTGTGTGTGTGTGTGTGTGTGTGTGTGAGAGAGAGAGAGAGAGAGAGAGAGAGAGAGAGAGAGAGAAGCAACTCAGGCAGACATGACCAAGTGTATAGCAGGTAGAGATTTGGTCCCCCCCACCCCTTTCCATCTGCACACAGGAACACTGCCTTATACTGGCATTGGGGTGGTTATATGCAATTCTGCTTTCAATACTGCTCATGTCTGAGAAAGTTTTGGAGGAGGCTCACTGCTTCGTTTCCAGGGCCCCTCCAGGATGGGCTGTGTTTGTGTGTGTTCTGCAACATCGACACAATAATAGTGCATTAGCAGTGGGTTCATACAGGACCACCCACATATTGTTCTGCTTTATTAGTTGTTCTGTGGTGTTTCCCCAGTGTTTTCGCTTTATTGCTGTCTGGAGGGGGAACCCTGGTGCTAAAGCTGAACAGCAGCAGCAAAACCCAGAGCATTTTGTGGCATGACTAGTTGCAGGATTTCAGCAGGACAGTTCAAGATGTGCATCCATTGCGAACAAAGCAGGAGGACCCAAAAGGTTTGCGTTTTGGGTAGGTACAAAGTGCGGAAACAGTTGTGAGAATATGCTGTGAGAAGGTTGTGAGAGTATCAAAGCGGATTTTATGTGTTTTTGGGAGAAGGAGCTTGTGACTCTGAATCCCAGGTTTGGTCACGCCTAATTTTTAATTCCTCATCTGCAAAATGGGTCTATTAAGGAGTTCCTTCACATGGTTGCTGGAAGAAGACCAAGGTATGGCAGGCCAGAGGTCAACATGAAAGCGTTGAACAGCAGATTGGTTTCAGGAACCCCTTTTTTTTTCTTGTGGGTGTGCTATCATGATTTTTCAATGCAATATTTTTCTCTCCACCCTTCCCAACCTCAAATTACTCATATGGAATTCCAATTACGTGGCCATCCTTTGCATACTTAGCTGAGGCTGAGCCCCACCAAACTCAGTGGGGCTTACTTGTGAGTAAATGTGCATGAGATTGCACTAACGTAAGGCAGCTTTTCAATACAAAAATGAAATACCCCGCCCTGCTTTGGTAAGGAGGGACCTGCTTGGGCTTGGAAGGGGAGAGCAGGGAAACTTGGAAGCTCTTTTGGCAAGCAAGTGAGCTATTAATTCTATCCTTTTCCTCCTCCTGGCCTACGGTGGTGCCCCCCTGCGCAGGAGAAATGGGAAACTGAGGAGGTGAGCTAGGGATGCCAGGCAGGTGGGGGGCAGTGGTAATCTGTAGGAAGGGGAGGGTTGCCAAGGACCCCAGAGAGTGAGAGGGGGCAGAGGCTGAGCGAGGAAGAAAGGCAGGCTAAGCAGGGTGGCTGCGTTAATAGCTGCTGGCGATGGAGAAGCATGTCGGGAAGGGCAGGGATGTGCTCCTGGGAGATAAACCTGGCTATCTAAATGCTAATTCCACCAGGAGACAGCAGAGCTGCTCTGGCTGAGGATGGAGGGATGTTCCCAGCCTACCAAAAGGATGCTGTTGCACTACAGGCTGATGAGGCCAACATGGGCTGGGGAGAAAGAGAGAGAAAAAGGGGCTCCACGCAGTTTTCTGTGCTCACTCACTGGAGGTTTCTCCAGGCAGGAGGCACCCGAGACCCCAAAGGACACCTGGTTCAAAGCACGGAGGGCTCATCCCATCGTGCCGCCTACTGTAGGATCTATGCTGCCAATGTAAGCACCCCCACCTTTCTGCACCACTAACAATCCAGGCTGGCAGAGGCCACAGCTGAAGGGGAGCAGAACTGGAATGAACAAATGAATGGCAGGTATGCAAAATAAAGCAAAGGAAAATACACAGGAGCCCCATTGGGAGGGAGGGGCCAGATGAAAGGCATCTCTGGCCCCACAGCTTCTTCCCTTTGCCCTGCTCCAGTGTGAGCCAGAGGCACCTGAGCTGCTCCCTGTCAACAGTATAGCACAATTTCTTGGTGTGATTCTAGATGGAGATGAATAATAAAATTATACCAGTGTAGAGTTGGAAGGGAAGATCCTAAGAATCATCTAGTCCAACTCCCTGCAATGCAGGAATATGCAGCTGTCCCATACTGGGATCAAACCTGCAACCTTGGTGTTATCAGCAACACGCTCTATCAACTGAGCTATCCAAGCTGACACTTTCAACAGAGAAAATGAAGGCCGATGGCTGGCTATGATGGTCCGCAGAGGGCATCTTATGGAGGATCTGTTCTGGGTTGAGAGTGGTGAGGTGGGCTGTGCCCAGTATGGCACATGGCTTCCTTGCTGATGCCACCCCTCTCACAGGACCTTCTGCCTGGGAAGGCTGGCCTGGGGCCAACACAGCTGTCTTTTCAGCCCTTTCAGAGGCCTTTTCAGTTGCTTCTTCTTTTAATAGCACTTCTAATCTTGAAATAAAATTGGTTTTATGCGCTTTTAATGTCTCATTATGAACAGTGCATTTTGTACCCAACTGGGGTAAGCCGTCCTGTAAAATCTTTTATTTGAAGGGTGGGCATAGACACTGTAGTGTAGCCTCGTCTCTGAGTAGGAGCGGTCCTATTTAGTGTGCCTGCCTGCCTGCCCATTCCATTCCCTTCTCTTCTCCCCATTTTTAAATTTCCATTTCCATTCCCTTCTCTTCTCCCCATTTTTAAATTTCCAAGCTCAGTCTTTACTCAGTTGCTCATTGGGTTTTTCCCAGTTTTTATTTGTTTTATTTTCACTTTGGCAAATCTCAGGCCTCTCCCGAAAATACTGCTACGCCTCTCTTTTTTCCGGGTGGCCCCAGTTTGGCTCCAATCCTATTGGCGCTCACCCACCTGAATTTGTTACTGGAAGAAGGGATAAATATGCAGAGATGAAGGGATGCCAGGCTGTACATACACCTATTTCTGAGCTCATGCCACCTTTTTCTGGTTACTGGCCTTCCAGAAGGCTAAAGAAACATCTCTAATTCCACTGACACAGAAGAGGAGTGTTAGGTACAAAGTAGACATGATGTTAATTGTGTGTCTACTATTAATGTGCACATTAAAAATAACAATTAAATAGCCACCATGGTGAAGGAGGATGGGAGGTGGTGGTCTAACCTGCCCTTTTAAAATAAGCCCACAAAAGTTACTAGTCTCACCCCCCTAGTAGGCCAGAATTCCATGCTGGCCACAGAGAAGAGAAAGCCCGATTGCAGAAATAGAGATGACTAGATTATTCTATGCACTTGCCTGCGTGAAATTCCTAGTCACCTCTGGCAAACCAGGTGAGTTGTTAACTACAGAGCTGACCAACACTCCCAGAGCACAGGGAAGAGGGTTGAAGCCTTTCCACATGGGCACATGCTATGTGACAGCCGCAAAAGCCTCTTGCAGAGATGCCTCCTCCTTAGGCATAGTTGGGAGAGTCAAGCCATGCACTGTTGCTTTTTTGGGATGCTTGGGTGGAAGGATACCTGCAAGGGGCAGAGAAGAAGTTGTTTAACTTCATGCCCTGCTCTTGAGCTTCCAAAAATGGGCTGCTGCACAGATGAGCTCTTGCAAGCTTCCAGACCTCTATGGTTGGGCACAGAGACAAGATGGTTGGTTTCAAGAGGCCTTTATTCTAACCTAGAACATTTTGTGGGCTCTGTAGTGATTTTCTGGAAAGCTCAGCAGCCCAAGCTCAGGGAGGAGGAGTAAATGGGCAATTTTCAACACGTAGCAATACAAAGGGGGGAAGGTGCTGTGCCCCTCACAAATTGGGGACTTCCCATTTTGTGATGGGCTTTTGGTCTGATCCACCTGCAGACAGAAGCTTCTGATCTTATCTAGTGGGCCACTGAGCTAAGCTCAGTCTTGCCCACCCTGACTGCCAGGACCTCACCAGGGCTTCAGACAGGACCCTTTCCCACCTGGTAGAAGCCAGGGATTGAACTTGGGGCTGTTTGCATTTAAAGCAGACACTCAGCCCTTAAGCTGTGATCATTCAACCCAAAAAGAAATTCTGTGGCTTTGAATAAAGGGCTGATTCAAACAGGAATGTAGAAGTTAAGCCCTGAGGTAGTCAGAACTGATTGGGACAGGAAGGCAACCTTTGGGTTCCCTCTCAGCTCAGCATCCAAGAGCTGTGATTTTTAAAAGTGTTGGAGGCACTGGGTGGCAGAGGCGGCAGCGCTAGTGGTGGCATCCTGCTGATGGAGGTGCTCCCGACCCAGGGAGGCCCACCTGGCGCTGGTATCAATTCCCCTTTTGACCTTGCTGTTTCAAAATATAGAGGAATCTGCCTGTGATTACTTCCTCCCAGGAAGCAGTTCTCTAGGGCTTCAGGCAGGAGCCTGCACAAGTCCTACCTGAAGAAGCTGCCAGGACTGAGGCTGGGACCTTCTGCATGCCAAGCAGGGGCTCTTCCCCTGAGCTGTAGCCCTTCCCCAAGTCATCTCGTTTTATTGTGTTTTGAAATGTTACAAGCCATCCAAGGAGTTTTATGGAACAGGATACAGAGACAGAGCCTTGTTGGCTGAAGCACATAAAATCTGGAGGATTCTCCCAAGGGACTTCTGCCTGCTCCCATTGTGGTTTAGGTTTAGAAAGGCAGCGAGGAGCTTGGCGTGTTTTTGTGGAGCCTTAAGCCTTCATCTGTTTGTAGGTTTTTGTTGACTTTTAGATACCCAAGTTGCCAAGCAGTTCTCCCTGATATTGCTGGTATCATTTGGCTGCGGTTGCTGCTGCTGCTTATGAACAATATTTTATCTTGCTTGAAAGCTGCATTAGATATTTTAAAGAAAGATGGGCATAAATCTCAATAAACCAACAAGCATTTACAGAGCAGCAGAGAGAATCCCTCTTCTTGCTACCAAATGATTAAAACGGGTTACCAGGGACAAAAGGACTCATGGGCCCAACTGCCCCTTTCAGGAAGGCTTTTCTGCCCTGGCACTTGGCGCTCTGAGGGGGCTGCCTGCTTAGCATAAGAACAGAAGAAGAGCCCTGCAGTAGCAGCATGATCAGGATCAGGCCAAAGGGGCCTGTCTAGTCCAGTATCCTGTTCTCACAACGGCCACCCAGTTGCTTGCAGGAAATCTGCAAGAAGGACCCGTGTGCGGCATGTGGTCCTGTCTCTGAGATGGCACCACCATAGTCAACCATCAAAAGTGCTAAAAAGCTGTGGGATGTGTGTGTGTATTGGGGGGGGGGGCTGCTGGATTTCACACATAGAGTACTCAACTAGGCAGTCCCAAAGCAGTGGCCTTGTCACTTCAGAAGGCTGCAGGGCTTCACCCAGGCCCTGAGTGGCATTGGCACGAGGGGATGGCCTAGCTGGGAAGAAGAAATGTGCCTCTCTGTGGAAAAGTGGGACATGTGGAATAGCGCCAGCCTCCCCAATCCCGCAGAAGAGGAGGAAGTGGGAGTGGTCTCTGTCCTCCCTTTCCCCTCCGTTCTACCACTGCATCCTCCTCCTCCATTAATTAAAATCCCCTCCAAATATGCTTTTTAATGAGTGGATTCTATCTTGCTTTGCCGGCTCCTTGGGTGGGACCCCCCCCTCCCCAAGCCTTTAGAAACAGTTGGCACCCGCTCACAAAGGAGCCTGTCTCTGCTTTTGATCATCCAGAAGGGAGGGGAGGAGGCATCAGCAAGGCTCCCATCAAAGAGGAGCCGTTTTTGGGGGGTGGGGAGACAGGAGGCTGCAGCGGCTGCTCAGCAATTCCCCAGGGAGGGATGGGGGGGGAGAGGAGGCTGTGGGTGGGTGGGTGGGTGGAGGGGGGGAGCAGCCTAAAAATGATTATGCTCCTTTGGCTCAGGGGAGAGGAAACGGCAGCAGGATGGGTGCCTTCCTGTTGGCAGAAGCCATGCTTGTGCCAGAGATGGGTGGCCTGGCCCCTTCTGTGGCTCAGACATGCCTGGGAGTTCCACCGTTCCCCACCCACGCTACTCCTGTAAGTTGAGCAAAGGCACTCTGTATGTGTGCAGAGGCACTCTTGACTTTAACATGGCTTTGGGGACTTAAGAGACTTGAGGTTAGGGGTCATGGCCTGGATGACTCCCCAAGAGGTGAGTGGAGGTCACCCTGCCCAGGTAAGGAGAGCAGGTGCAGGACAAGCGAGGCAACCTTTTTCACTTGAGTCTTTTTCCCTGACTAATTACCTACCCTTTAACCAGACAGAATTTCTTTGTGTCTTGCTAAAATCTCAATATACCTGCTAAGGGTGCTGAACAAAGTGTAAGATAATTTATAGTTCAGTAAAGGAAGGAGGCTGCCGCTGCTTGTTGTTCAAAACGAAAGCAAACTCGCCTTGAAAATGGTCTTCGTATCTCATTGCAGAGATACATGAAATGGACAAAATGGCCTCAGAAAATTAAAACTGTCCAGGACTCCAATCTCAGCCCCACCATTGAAACATTTGTCTCTATGGGCCCAAATCTGCCCCTCCACCAGCCCCAGCTGACAAGATGGCTTAGAGGCTGTCATGTGCAGGATACTGGCATGAGGTTCACCACCCACAGATGGTCTGGGGGTGGACAGGCAGCCACCCCAGGAGATAAGCAAGCACCAGGGAGGCCATTCTGCACCCAGGAGTGCAAGCTCCTCGAGGGCTGCCCTTCATGGGGGCCTAGGCCCAGAGGGAGAACATGAAGGCAGGTGGTGGGGGTCATGAGGATGCAGGGCTGGGCTGAACTGGGGCCTGCTGCTCTCCCAGGGCTACTCGGAGGGCCTGTAGGTCTGTGGAAGAGGTTCAACTTTGCAAGGGAAGGTCCCAGGCTCAATCTCTGACTTCTCCAGGCACTGCTGAAAAAGACTCTGGTTTCAATGGTATCCCTAGGAAGTCTCTTTCCCAGGAGTCATAAAAACCTGAACCCTAACCATAACCCTGCCCTCTACAGGAGGCAGTGAGTGGCCTGTGTCTTGCTAGTTTTTATGTTTCCCTAAACTGTGCAAATGTGACTTATCTGAGGAAGTTAATTTCTGGTATAGAGAGCCGAGCTGTTTGCCAAATGGACTGCTTCCAATGAAACTGTCAGTTTAGGAGGGGAGGGGGGGGGAAGGCCCTGCTAATCAATGGCCCCGCTGAGTTATTTTGAATTAAGCTTTTGCTGGTTAATCAACTGACCTTAAGATATGTGACCTAATTTTAATGGGTGGTGAACTGATTCCTGGGTAGGCAGGAACATCTGTCCATTCATCTTCAGAAAATTTTGGGTCTGGTGTGTGTGGGGGAAACCACCCACAGAACTGGCAAGCTTAGGGGTGTGTTTTATTCTAAGAAGCATTCATGCCATATTCCTGTTGCTGAGGCTACTCTGAAGCCAACTGTCCTCTCCTCTAGGCTCCAGTGCCATCTTGGGTGGAGAAGTTCCCACTGGGAAGACGGGAGAGCCCTAGTGCCCAGCATCCCTTAAGCAAGGGCAGGCCTGTATTCTGCATCACGAGATGCCCTTGGAGCGAGTGACTCTGGCTACCTCCCTTTTGTGCTACAAAGCCTGTTCCCAGGCTTCCCTTTTAGGTGGGCCAGTCTGTGCTGGGCACATCCTCTGTCTGGCACATCAATGGTCAGAAGCAGGGAGAAATCTGGACAAAACTGGCCGAGGCAAGCAAGGCTAGATCAGCGCTGAGCTCAAGACTACCAGAGAACCAAAGGGAGCAGCCACGACAGAAGTAAAGCGATTAATTTTGAGTGGGTCTTTGGCTGTGGAAGGTAATCAAGTAGTCGCATATGGGAAGGGGCTACCTCCCATTGCGTGTGACCCATGGGCTGCCTACATGAACTCTAGAGTTGGTGAGCAAGTTGGGTCAACAGGGGTGCTACACTGGGGCTAGGGGTAGCCAGATAAGGGGCCCACAAGTGGGGACAGGGTTGCCCTGTGGGTTAGACCCCAACAGCAAGTGTGGCAGGTGTTGCTTGCAGGTGCTCATGCTCATTTGAGCAAAAGGCGCATGCCACCACTGGTGAAACAAGGCAGCAAAAAAGCTCTGAGTGACACAGGCAGCTGCCCTCCCCCCGAGCCACTGTCTACATAGAGTGTTCCTCAAAGCTAACCAGGACAGGGCTGGCTCATGTGTGTGTGTGTGTGTGTGTGTGTGTTTGAAGAAAGATACCACAATGCTGCTCAGAGGAACCAGCCCCACTCAAGAGCTTTTAAGATTGCAAAATGGGCCAGGGAAGGAACTGAGGGGTCAAGAAGACTTGGAGCCCATAACCTCTGAAGCGAAGGCAGAGTTCAGTTCCTAGCGGGAGAGTTCAGGAGCAGAAAAATCTCAGCTTTCATTTTTAATTGTGGGGGAACGACATTGCAAGTGCCCAACCCTTATGTCTTCAGAGCTATTCTAGAAATCAATGTGGGCAAATGCAGGGGGGAATCACAGGGACCAAAGAAGAGCTTCAGTGCTCCCCCCCCTTCCCAATTTATTTCCCCTCTTCCTGAAAGCCACAACAATTCCCTCCTCTCCTCTGCTTTCCTCTCTCTCTCTCGTCCTCCATCTAATCATCAGAATGCTTAAATTATTTGAAAACCTTGAAAGGGAGCTAAATTGATGAAATGGTGCAGAAGTCCCTTTTGTTCCTCACAGCCACAGAGCAGCTTGGCCATTTCAACATCCTCCGGTGATGAATTCTGCAGGTTGTCTGGGGAGGAAAATCTCTCTTTTGCTTGGGCCACTCCAGTGACCCTCTCAATAACAGGTCAAGGCTCTGTTGCTCAGTGGCATAAGGCAACTCCTTCTGCCCCAATTTAAATCAGCCCTATGTTCAGAACCGGAAATGAGGACTGGAAACTTGTTTTGGTTTTACAGGAAGGGCCAGAGTTCAGTGGGAGGGCAGCTGCTTGCCTAGCTCAATGTCTGGCATTTCCAGGTAGGGCAGAGAGAATTCTGTCTGAAACCCTGATGAGCTACTGCTGATCAGTGACTCTGTATGAGGCAGCTTCTTATGCCCCTATTTAAAGGCTTCCAGGATCCACATCTGGGATTTCCAGGTACGGCTGAGAAAGAGCTGTATGAGGCCTTGGAAAGAGACTGTCAGCTGGCTTGGCAATGCTGAGATGGATGGATTTCAGTGTCAGCCAGCCTCCTCCCAGCCTGAGGTCCTTCAGATGAGCATGTGGTCTTCAGCATACAAGGCATGCGGTTCTCCTTAATTGCTCAGGGCTGTTTCGACAGACTAATTCCAGGTTTGAATGCTTGGAAATAATCTCTCTCTCTCTCTCTGGTTTCATAAGCCTCTCTTGCAGGCAGGCATAGCCCAAAGTTCTCCAGGCAGGCTCAAGGAAAAAGGCCCTGCAGAGGCGGAGGCGGCTGAGCTGCTGCAGAGGCTGGCGTGGAGCAGCAGCGCTGAGCTGTGGATGTGATGCAGGCAGGCAGGCTGCAGGCAGAGGGGGCTCTCGCAACAGAGAGCGAGACAGACCAACGCACACACATTGCACACAGCCCAGATGAGCCCCTGGTGGGATGGGCAGGCAACGCTGTGCCCCAGAGGCGGGAGAGAGGGCTATTGATGGCTACTAGCCAGGATGGCTCTGCTCTGCTGCCAAAGTTGGAGGCAGCGATGCTTCTGAATACTAGTTGCTGGAAGCCACAGGAGAGAGGACTTTTGTGCTCAAGCCCTGCCTCTGATTTGCCCTGTGAGAACAGGATGCTGGACTAGAAGGGCAACTGGCCTGATCCAGCAGGCTCTTCTGATGTTCTTATGTTATATGAGAGATATTATCAGGGGTTTTGGCCTCTGTGCCCAGCCTGGATCACAGATCTGGGCTTCTTCATCTGCTGTGTCTCCACCCTCTCCTTTTTTTGGTGTTTGTGTGGAGTTTACAAAGGCGGCTTGGCAAGCAAATGAGAGGAAGCCCCACTGGGATGGCCACGGGACTCCCCTCTGCAGGAAGGCCAGCACCACCAGCTCCCTCCCTCCAGAGTCATTCCAAGAGAGGGAGAAATGGGCAGCAGGTCCTTTCCATCAGTTCAGCCAATAAATCACCAACTTCTGGGTCCTTGGATGCTGCCTCTTCCAGAACACTGTAAATAAGAACTAGTGCCTGAGTTTGCTTTCTCCTCTCCTGCTCCTCTTCCATCCCCATTCCTTTTCCTTTTGTGTTGTGTCTTCTTAGTCTGAGGGCATGGACTGCCTTACAGTTGTGACTATCCTGGGAGCCTTTCCTTTTCTGGTTGAAGAGGACAGAAATGCTTCAAATAAACCAAAGAAAGCATCTCCTTGCCTTGTGGATGGCGTGAGGGGTGCCTCTGCAGGTGGCCTTTGGTAGGTCTCCCCACTTAAAGAAAGTTTACAGCTCATGATGGGTGTTTGGAAGGTCTGCTCCATTTGGGGTAGGAAGTGGGGTGGAAAACAATGCCCCCCTCCAATATATTCTGAGGGGATGGGATGCCTGGGATCCTTGCAAGCTGAGAGGCATCCTGGTAAGGTCAAGGAAGGGGAGGCAGATGCCTGCCAGGGCAGAGGAATTGCCCCTTTGAGGGCAGCCCCTGTGGGTGAAATGAGAGTTGGCATGAATTGTGTCAATGCAACTGATGTGCACCTTTTAAAAAAAATGTAAATAACAGTTGCCAGCAAGGGGGGCAGTAAGAGACGGATGATAGTTTAACCCTTTGCTTCCTGCCATGGTCCTGATGGAAACTGACCCCCAGAAGCTTCTCTTTGCCTCTTCCATTGGGGTCACCAAACAGCACCTTCAGTGGTGTGGTTTTTGTCGGGACCATGGCTAGTTGCCCAATTAACACCACTTCTATAGTTTGGTCCTGCATAGTGTTGCAAGACGTTGGGATGTGTGTCAATTCTGATCAGGGATGCTTCTGTCGCTCTAGTTTCATTCAGTGGATAAGAGACATTCTTCACATGCTTAAAGGCCGTTTTCCCTAATGCCAAGTTAGGAAGGTTCCATAGAAGAAATATAGTTGGAGCAACAATGCAATCTGTTGCACAGGATCAAGCCATTCTGGAACCTGGTGGCCCCCAGTTTCCATCCTCCTTGGCCAGGGTGATGCCAGCTGGGCTGATGGGAGTTGTAGTCCGAAAGGTCTAGAGGGCATCAGGCTGCAGAAGGCCAATCTACTCTAACTGGCAGACACTCTCTGGGGTTTCAGGGAGAGAATAACCTTTCCCATTGGTGCCAAGGATTGGAACTGTGAGAGGCAAAGCTCGTACTCCATTAGGCAAATCCATGGAGGAAGATGCTAGCCACAATAGCTATGCTCTACCTCTATGGTTGGAGGCAGCAATGCTCCTGAATACCAGTTTAGAAGCCTCAGGAGGAGAGTGCATTCTTGTGCTTGAATCCTGCTTGTGGGTTTCCCATTGCAGCATCTGGTTGGCCACTGCAAGAGCAGGATGCGGGACTAGATAGGCCACTGGCCTGATCCTGCAGGCTCTTCTTAGGTTCTCCACCACTGAGATCTCCTCTTCCTCTGAAAAGCCAAGTATGCTCCCAGCCCTCCTGCTTCTGTACTAAGGGATGATTTAAACACAGAAAAGCACTGAGAAGGGCCTTACACAGAAGCAAGCTCAGCATCACCTATGTTAACTGGCGGTGGCTCCCTGGTGTTCCAGAAGCCCAGACATGCCACTGGGGATCAAACTTGCATCCTTCTGCATGCAGAGCAGGTCCTCTGCCCCAGGCACGAGCCAGCAACAGATACCAAGGGAGAGATATTCAGGCTTGAGATGCGTTGAAATGCTTCTAGATGTTTCTGTCTTGGCTGTTTAAAGCAGCAGATCCAGATAGCAGCCCCCCCCCCCACATTTCAGCACTAAACTGGAAATATTGGAGACCAGAGCTGCAGAACTAAAAGAGGAGCTGAGCCATGCACACACGCTGCATTCATTTCTCTGGGCTGCACAAACTGGCTCTTTTGAGGCGCTTGGATCTGCAGGGGGTCCAGCGCATTTGCTGTGTGGCTGGCACGGCCCGTGGAATGCAAGTCCGCACCGTGACGTGTCACCAACAGCCACAGCTCTCAACCATGGCGGTACTGCAAGAAGTGGAGGTAAAGGGGCTGGTTTGGTCTGACTTCCCTGCCTCTCTCTCCTACCAGTTCCTCCATGACAGGCCAGCCATTGCCCACAAAGCAGGCCTCTGCATAAAGCCCCTGCGCCTTTCAGGCGACATGCTCTCTTTCTCTCTCCTTGCCGTCGCCACCTTCTTCCTCCCTTCCCGCCTTCTGCAAGCTGCCTCCTGTCTCATCCATGACAGGGCAGCCCCTGCTTAGCTGGTGGGAATGGCAGCTTCTGATTCGAGGCGTTTTTTCCTCCTCTCACTAATCCCAGAAGCCACCAAGTGCTAAGATCTGAGGAGATCACAGCCAGAGCTGATATTGCTGCAGGCACAAAACAGATAGCAAGGAGAGAAGCGGAAGGGAGGGAGGCTGTGTCAGGCGTCTTCTGAAGAAAAGGACCTTCTCAGCTGCCGTGATCTTTGGGGCACGGAGGTGCGAGGAAGAGCACTTTGGCCTCCTGAGGAGGGAAACTGGGCAGTGGAACCTGCCTTTGAAGTGAGCCAGGCCCGGCACTGTCTGAGGCATCCCCCAGCCCACAAGTGCCTCCACTTCACAAAGCAAGCTGGAACAGGCCCAGTGGTGTGTGTGTGTGTGTCCCTGCCTGCGAGTAATTCCTTGGGGGACTGGCTCTTGGCTATGTCTCCCACTGCTTGGGAAATGCCTGAAGGTGCTGGTCAGGAACCAGGGGGACGAGGAGTCTCATTTCCAGGCACAGAGCTGGGGGTGGGTATGCCCAACCCAGCGATTGTGAAGCACCTGGAAGAGATTGCCTCCAACCTCAGGTAGAACAGAAAGAGCGAGTGGAGGAGGAAGTGGGGTTTCATTCCAGGCTCCTCTGCTGATGCTGCTAGATGGGTGCACCCATTTCCCATTCTGCTCAGATTTGAGAGTAACCCCCCTCCCATATATAATGACTATAGAGTGAAAAGGCTCACGCTTTGTGTTGCTGATGGGACCAGATGGCAGAGCGGATCCCCTGGTGGAATGCCAAGAGCTTTTCCCTTGGAATCTGGGGAAAGTCCCCTGGCACAGGGGTGAGTGGGTCCAGGTGGGCCTGTTAGTTAGTAGGTCATCTCCCCATATTCCTACGTGGCGTGTCCTGCACTGCTCATTCCCCTTCCCTATAAACATCAGAAGCGCATTAAGAGCTGTTTGACAGTGGAACAGACTCCCGTGGAAGGTGGCGGACTCTCCTGCACTGGAGGTTTTTAAGCAGAGGTTGGATGGTCATCTGTCACAGATGCTTTAGTTGAGATTCCTGCATTGCAGGGGGTTGGATAAGATGACCACCGGTATCCCTTTTAGCTCTGCAGTTCTATGGTCCTAGGACTGCTGGATCCTTCCTCCTCCATGAAGACAAGGAGAAATTCAGTGACCAGGCATAGAGGATATAGAGGATGCCTCGCCTTGCATGCCTCCCCTGCCAAGAACAGCCCTGCTGGATCAGGCCCAAGGGGGACAAATAGTCTAGAATCCTGATCTCATTAGGGGAAGCCCACAAGCAGGACCTGAGCGCAAATGCAGCAACTTTCCTCTCCTGCAGTTTCCAGCAACTGGTATTCAGAGGTACTTAATGCTTCTGAGTGTGAAGGTAGAAGAGTCATCCTGGCCAGTAGCCCCCAAACTATCTGCAGCCTATAATAATATCAACAACTATAATAATATCATAGCCATCAATAATATTCTGGGTGGCTATGGAGCCTCCCCCAACCTGTGGGTCAGTGATGCTTTACAGAAAACGGGGTTATGTCCCTCCTAGTTGGTCTCATTGAACGGCTGTTCTCAGCCCTACCTAGAGATGCTGGGGATTTTGTTGGGGCCTTCTGCATGCCAAGCAGCTGCTCTGCCACTGAGTCACGGCTCCTCCCTGATTCACACCCATGGTATTGTAATGTTTACCAGACGTGGGCTGTGTGAAGGCAAACTGAAGATGCCCTGGGCTCAGGGAGAAAGATGATCCCTTGGAGGGGAAAAGCACTTTCTCTTGTAAAGCCATGACCCCCATGGTTGGGCTTTCCACTGTGCTGCCTTAGCTCCAGACTATCCTGCTCCCTCTCACCACCACCACTGCCTAATTCAAACCAAGACATATTGTTTGGGAATGGGGAGAAGTTTGTCCTTTTGCCAGGAAACAAACTAGTCTAGAAGCCTCACACCCTCTGCCTTGGACCTCTGGGCATCTGGCCTGCCTCTACCCTGTTCCCAGGTGTCTGGAGCTCCTTCCCAATCTTATCCTCACTACAACCAAGGCAGGCCCGGCTGAGAAAGGGTGACCAATCCAAGGCCACCCAGAAAGCTTCATAGCCGAGTGGGGATTTAAACTTGGGGCCCTCACAGCCTAACCTTGGCAGGCTCATCTGTCTGGGTGCAGGTGTGGAAGATGTGTGGCAGGACGTTTGTGTTTCTGTGCTGGCCTTTGCAAGGCCAGGGGGTGGGGGGAGGTTGAGGCCCATGTCAGAACCACTTCACTTGAAGAGAGAGAGAGAGAGCCTGTCATGGGGAGAGGCTGGCATTTGTCCAGGGTGATCTGAGCTGACAGCTGGGGCCAGCAGGACCCTCAACGCTGAGGGAACAGGGAGCAAGATCAGCCCAAGTGAATCACAGACGTCCACCGAGATCAAGACAGCAGCTGAAGGACGTGGAGAGCAGAGGCCACAACTACATCTTCAAGTCGCTAAGACTATGTGGACAAGCATATTAAGAACTGCAACATGACTTCCACATGGTGGTAGGAAGGTGGCTCAAGGGTTGGATCTGAAAGGGGAGAGGATATCGCATGGGGGCTTGTCCCCTGGTCTGCTGCCAGACTGCTAATGGCCACATCAGGGAAGGGCTGCCAGGTTCAGCCTTGCTGGCATCTCCAAAAGGGGCTGGGAAAGTCTCTTGCTGGAGGCTCAAAAGCCACAGAAAAAAACTGGTCCAGATTAACAGGTGGTGGGATTCAGAGGAAGTCAGCTTCCAGCAACACCTTTCTGCAGACCTTTTTTGGGGGGGTGGGGGGTGGAGGGGTGGGGACATGCTGATCAAAGCTGTGGGTTCTCAGGCTGGTCAATGGGTCCACACCACAGCAGCCGCCAGGTGGCTTTCTCTTCCCCTTCAGTTAACACCTGATCTTGTGAAGGCTCCCCATTGACCTTGACCTGCTTCTTCTCCTCCACCAAGCATGTTCACCTCCCAAACCCCAAACCGGACCCCATCTGGGAGCAGCAGCTCTAAGAGGGGACCCTGAACCGAAGGGGCCTCTGTCCTCCCTCATTCTCTCTCCCTGCCTCCCCATTGTGGGCAATGAGCTTGGGGCAATATCACACAAATAGACAGCCCTTTTGTAACAAGCTCCAGGAGTCTGTTTTCTGGGGCATTGCAGAAAGATCGCTCAAACTTCAGAAGCTTTTAGGGTTTGCGTTTGATGTTGTTCTTATCACTGCTGAGGATTGCTCTGTTCCTCCCATCCTACCCTGCAGGAGTGGGGAGATTATCTCTTTCCCTTTTACACTGAGAGGTGTGATTTAGCTGCAACCAGAAAAAATATGCAAACTTGGCTGACCTGCAGAACTCCCTGTTATTTTACATATATGACTGGGGTTATATTTATGTATTTATTTATGTCACAAAATTTATACACCACTTGATGGTCAAAAAAATCTCAAAGCGGTTTACAAAAAGTCTTCCTCCTTGGCATATTTTGTTCTGGTTTCTCAGTGGTCATGGGGAGCTGCATAAGACAGCCCCCTCTCACACACTTCCAAGCATATCTTCACAGCCGCAAGGCTAGGAACTTGCTTTGTAAAACAGCAGCTGACAGCAAAGATTCTCACAAAGCTAAGGAAGGCACCAAGAACCATCCTGCTTTGATTCACCAGAATCGTGGCATACCCACGACCCTGCTGCTACGTTCCATCAAGCTCTACGAGCAAGAAAACACCTCTCCCAATGGCTTGATGCTGTAGACAAAGCAGATGCCACAAGGTGAGCTTAAAGGTGCAGATACCCAGGAGCCACAGCCCCAGTGGGGGGATGCTGGAAGAAAGGCCCATTCAGCCACCCCCAACCTGGGGCCCTCCAGGTATTTGGGGCTACAGCTTTCCACCAGCCAACTCCAACCAACTCTGTAGGGCTTGGGGTGGCTGACGTTTTGATACAAAACTTCCAGAAGGCTCCAGGTTGTGGAAGGATGGGCCAGTTCAAATTGCATTAAGTTCTATGGATGTTATATTAACATTGTGATGTAAAACCACTTTGGGAGTCTGCAAACCTGAACGCAGTTTTGGAATGCTTACAATAAATACATATATACAAATACATTCCTGGCCACATTTTTTGGGGGGGAGTGGGTGGTGGTCCAAACAGGGCACGTGCAAAGTGCTGGATATGCCTGTCACCTAACTGCTGCTCTGCCCTGCACCCCAATCACATCTGGCCATGGTTTGCAGCAGCAGCAGCAGCAGCAGCAGCAGCAGCTGGGGCATCATTTGGATGGTATGTGTGTCAAAGGTGGCTTTGTCTATCTGTCCACACATGGTGGCAGCGGCAGGGACACACACAGGTGCAGTGATGTCGGGTGTGTGTGTGTGTGTGTGTGTGTGTGTGTGTGTGTGTGTGTCTGCTTCCATTGTGGATTAGTCCAGACAAGGCAAGGCATGGAAGCTTCCAACTGAGCACCAAGAACTATCTCTGACCCAAATCTGATGTGCAAAGTAAAAGTGCCTTACCCCAAACCCGCCCATCTGTCCATCTGGTTTGGCACAGTTTCCCACGCCATGAGCTCTCCAGGGCTTCAGGAAGGAATCTTTCCCCAGCCCTACCCTGGGATGCTGAAGACTCAACCTGGAAACCTTTGTGTGCAAAAGATGAGCTACAGACCCTGCTTCCTGTAGCAGGCAGGTCCTTACCATGGTTAGCTTTTGGAAGTTTTGGCACAGCAGTCCAATGGAGGCATGCCAGGGGACAAGCCTGATTGCCACTGGTGGGTGGGTGTAAAGCCCATATTTTTAGCACCTGGGCAGGTCTTGGCGACCACGACTGGATTTTTACACTGCTCCCGAATGAACGGGTTGCAAGGGTAGAGTTCAGTGGTCCATTTTGAATCTTGCCTCTGACGTGAAACTATGTAGTAGCCTTAGGCAAGCTGCTCCCTCTCTGCTCCCTCTCAACCCCGGTCTTTCCCCCCATAACAATGTTCTGCTTTCTTGTAAAGGTCATATATGTGAAGCTCCATTCCTTGGCCCTTCTGTCTGCAACCGGAGAATAAGACTGCCCTTTTTTCCAAGGAAGGTAAATACAAGGTGTGTAAAGTGCAGCCACGCTATGAGCAAACTCAGTTGGTGCTGAGTGCCAACAGGAAGGGGAGCTAAAGCAAGGCCACTGAGGAAGCAGGAAGCAGGCACTGTTATGCCTTGGGGACTCTTCCCCCCCCCCCCGCCACAGATTTGCACAAGTACAGAAGCTATTAAAAAAAACAAAACACTCAGGGGGCAAACCCCCTCCTCCAAACAAGCTGAATGAGGACTGAGAACTCCTACTTTAATTGGCAGGTACTTGGGGGAGGGGCTCCACAAGCGCAAAGTTCTCTCCCTGGGGAAAGTCTTCCAAGCACTCTCCATTTTTAGGTGGCAGTTGAAAAGGCCTTTTATGACTGATAGTTTCTCTTCTTTCCTTATTTCGGGGAGTGTTTTTAAATGCTGCTGTGTATTCTCAGTGCTTTGCTTGACTTTTAATTTTGTAGTCTGCCGTTTTTAAGCGGCTATGGAAAATCACCTTGGAAATCAGGGTATAAAGACACAAACACTGGTATTTTGAGGATGTCAAGTGCCTCACTTGTGCAATGCCATCGCGGAAGGACAGAAGCACCCAGCTCTGAGGCGGCTCCCGTGTGCAGAGCAGAGAATGGAGAAGGCAGTGTGTGTGTGTGTGTGTGAGAGAGAGAGAGAGAGAGAGAGAAGAGAGAGATAAAGAAAGAAAGAAAGAAAGAGAGAGAGAGAGAGGGAGAGAGAGAGAGAGAGAGAGAAGAGATTGGATGATGTCTTGCTACTGTGTTGTGTTGGTTTTGGCAAGTCAGTTGCTCAAGGACCCCTGGATCGATCCCCCTGTCCTGCGGGCACTACTTGTGCATGCTGCACGGAGGTGAGCCCCTGCACGAGAACCTGTGCGCTCCCCTCCCCCTCCTGGCTGTGGGTGTGCCCCGGGGCTGAGAGGATGGAAAAGGACCCACCAGTACTAGGCTCGCACTCCTCCAGGTCTTCGTCGTCGCTGGGGCACTCGGCCGAAGCCACCAAGAGGTCGTCTGTGTTCTGCAGAGAGAGGAAGACGAGAGGCAGGGGGTCAGCGGAGGAAAGGCCTTCCCGTCGCAGCCACTCCCAGTGGAGCAACCCCCTTACCCTCATTGCCACCTCTGGTTCCTGCTTCAGAAATATCTGGGTAAACTTGCCAATTGCACCTGCTGCCACTCCTCTCATCCTTACAGGTTTGGAAATGCCTCCATGTGGTTTTAAGGCCGGCCCCTGGACTCCAGGGACTGAGCTCCTGTTTTGCAGACAGGTTTAACACCGCAGCCTGTGAGTGCAAGATGAACTGACACAGCGGAAGGCAGCTTCTGTATGTGGTTTTCTGGGATGAGAGAAGGGGATGTTTGTGGGGTCAACGCCAGACTGGAGTGGCAGAGGGTGTCTAACTGAAAATCCCAGTTGTGCCACTGGCTGTACTCACCCCAGCTTCCCTAACTCCAAGGGCAATGTGGTGGGCCACACAGGAGAGCTCCTTTGAGGAAGGGGAGGACATAAATTTCAGAAGAGGAGGGGCCTCCTTGCTCTCCCCCCACCCTCCGCCATCAATATTCCGGAGCCAGCGCCACCATCCGTATCAACCTCCTTGTGTCAGAATTAGCATAACAAAGGCTTTGGACAGGAACCTGGGGCACAGAATCAATCAGCAGGACCCTGTTCTTACAGGGGAATATAAATGAGGCGCTTTTGGAGACAAACGATGGCAGGAGAGACGCCCCTGCCTCTTCGCCTCCTCCTGCCGTAGCTCTTGGGAGGCGCATCTTGCTCCTGCCTGGTGCCAAGAGACGTGGGAAAGCAGCAGAAATCTGTTCCCGCTTCTGCACTCCTTCACTGCCACGCGGGGTCTTGCCTTACAGGCAGCTGGAGGAGGGCTTGGTCTTGCAGGAGGCTCCCTTTGCTACAACCCCCCACCACAACTCGATTCTGCTGCATCCAGGTCTTAATTTCAGTTGTGGCTCACCTGAACCAAGCCCGTTCTCCACCCTGGATCAAACAGAATAACAGGAATAAAGACTTTCCTTTCACTACCGTGTCACCAACCCTCACATACCAGGGTTTCCAACCAGAGGATGCTGATGGTTTCCAAGCAGCCCTGAGTACCTTGCCCTGGGCTTTTTTCAGAAGGTAAAAGTCTTGGAAGGGTATGCCAGAATCCCAGGGGTGTGGAGCCCAACTGTGGTCAGTGGGGGTGAAAAATGCACTCTGCACATGCTCCATTTTCCCAGGGGGAGCTCTTTTTTATCATTTCTCTTTTCAAAGTCCTTAGGATCTGGCGCTATCCTTGAGCTCCACGCTCAGGCTTAACCCCCCCTCAACTCCACATGAGGTGCCCATCTCCAAGCTGAATTCCTCGCTGCCTGAAACGGAGCATTCATTGGGGGGTATGGGAGGCCGGGACTGCCTCCTTGGCATGCAATGTTCCCTCTCTTGCGAATGTGTCTGGAAATTGGTGCCTTTAAAAAAAAAAAAAAAAAGAGGACAAATCCTGCCATTGGGAACCCAGATTCTGTTCCCGGAATAAGTGAAATGCGGCAGGCCACGGGGGGGATAAACCCCTTTATGAGACGCTTACTGGAAGCCAGGCAGTTGCACAGCACAGGGAAAGGGGAGAGACAAATGACCAGGCCCAGCAGGGTCCTTGGCCTGCTCCCTCCCTCCACCCACTCATCCGGCTGGCTGTTGTGCCAAGTGGCCAACGGGGATGACAGAGGGTGGCTGGAGTATCATGGAGGGCCCTTGGGAAGCGAAGAAGTGCTCTCACTGGAGAGGCCCTTGAGGTGGATGGCTAGGGGAGAGAGAGAGAGAGATAGAGAGCAGATCACCAGAGCATTTTGCTGCCCTGTTCTTCCCAGGAGATGCTCTGGAAAAAGAGCAGAGAGAGCTGTAAGCAGCAGAAGAAGCTGGTTTTGGAGAAGTGAGCCTTTTTTGGGGTGGGGTGGGGGGATGGTAGACCTCTGGGGGGGCCCCTCCCAGACAACACAGCCTCCTCATGCTACCCAGTCGTTGCTATGAGTGGACCTTGTTTCTATGCTCTTTAGCGATAGTGTGCTTTTTCTGTGAACACCCTGCCATGTTCCATCTACTCAGGTGAGCGCAACATCGCTGCATCAGAGCAGAGGGGACAATTCGCCTGAACAGCCATTTGTAAACAATTTGAAATTGGTCCTTAAAAATAAAAAAATCAATTACGCTAAAGAGCTTATTTATTTAAGTGATTACTTTCAGGATTGTGATAGCACCTATTCATTTAAATTTTGCAGTGCAAATGTTTTAATTTAAAAAAATCCATCCGAAAAGTGTTTTAGTGCTCATCAAAAGCGGGATTAAAAATAAAACAAAATGATAAAAATGCTGCTGACCAGGAAGGTAATAGTCAAGGTGTGCTGAGTGGAGGAAGGTTCAAAAGCAATGCTTTTTGGAAAAGGCAGAAAAGGAGTGCAAAGGAGATCTAAATTTACAAAAATAGAAACCGCTCCTCCATTCCCCAACACCATTGCCAAAAAAGATCTGCCTTCTTTGTGGTCTGAAAAAAGGAAGGAAGGAGATGGAAAAAGACAGGAGGAGGATTCTGTGACGGGGTCATGTAGCCCCTCTGGGGTCCCTGAGACATTCTCCCCCTGGGAAAATGGAGGATGATTTTCTGCCACATTTCTGAGGGATATAAATTTCTCCAAAATTTTCAGGAGGGGATTGCCACTCCCTGTCCTCTGGTAGTGTGGCTGGCTAGTGGGAAGCTTTGGAAAGAGCCTCTTGAGGCTTCTTGCTGGCCATGCTCTAGGATGTCATTTGGGGACATTGCTCTCAAGGCATTCTGGGAAGTGCGGCTGGCTGAAAACAAAGGAATGAGCCTTGTGCAGCTGTGAGTGATACAGGACTCCCCCCTTTTAGTCTAATAACCAACCCCCACCTACAAAAGCACAGGCTACCTTATAAGGGTCAGCAGGGTGAGCTGCAAACTCCTTCGATGAAAATACTGGGGGGGAAATTCCCTCCCCCCTGATCTTTCAAGAGGGCTTTATTTCATTCTCCACCCGCAACACCTGGTTGGAAAAGGAATTTTTGGCAGAGCTCTACTAAAAATTGTGGTGGCTCCACCTTGCATGCCTGTTGTGGAAGGACCCTGGAAATTCTGGGTTTGCTGGCCAACTCGGTCCCCACTAAGGAGGCCATGCTCATCTGTCTCCAAACATCCAAATGCCTTCTGGGTGCTTCTCCCATGGGGGGGGGGGGTGTTTTCAGGATCAGGTAACATCCCCACCAACACCTATCCATTGATCTCCCCTCTGCCCCCCACCCATTGAGCTTCTGCATATAGTAGGGGAAGAGGGTGATGGTGGCTCTGAGCTGCATTGTTCCTTGCAAGGACTGCGTTGGAGCAGAGGTGGGGATTCCAGATGAATTAATGCACAATTGCAAGGGGATGATTTCAGCACCAAAACTGCCCCCCTGCTGCTGTCCCCAGTGCAAATTCCTCTGTGTCTTCACACCACCTGCCTCTTTCCTGTGTCCCCACCCCACACTTTCAAGGCACGAGAAACCAGGCCAACCTAATTACTGCCACAGTTGCCATAGCAACCGGAAGACTTTGTCAGCGGTTTTTTTTTTAAAGGAACATCATCTGTGCCATCAGAGGCAGAAAGGCCCAAGCGCGGCTGAGGGAGATAGGTGGAGGGGGGAGACATTCATGAGGGCTCCTTTTTTGCATGTATTGCAAAGTGTGATGGGAGGGGGAAGGAGTATGGATAACCAGCCCTTTCCCACAGCTCTGTGGCTCCCAAAATAAGAGTGAGGCCTGGAGGAGAATGACCACCATCCTTGTTCACCCACCCCAGAATCAGTGGCCCTTATGAAAAGGGCACCCATGTGCCTTCCACACAGGTGGTCTTGGGTTCAATCGCCAACTCCCTCAGGGAGCAAAAAGGTGCCTTTCTGAAACCATCAGGCAATACTGATGCCCCGAATGGTCTGACTTGGTCTATGGCAGTTGGTGGTGCTCCTCTTTAAAGTGGTGCTTTGCTCAACCAGGATTGGCATCACCAGCAGGATGGGGTGCTAAGTTCCATCTCTGGCATCTCCAGTCAGGAAAGGCCCCAGAGGCTCAAATTCCAGAAAGCTGCTGCCGCACAGTGCAGACAGCACTGGGCTGGGTGGATCAACTCTCTGAATCAGAGTAAGAAGGTGGCTCCTGAAGCTCTTATCAAAGTCACCCTTTAATGGCAACCATGATGATTAAGAAAAGGGTTATAAGGCGGGGGTGGAGCCTGGGGTCAATCTCTGGGAACAACTCCTCTAGGAAGCCCCGGAGAGTTGCTGCCGGTCAGTGCAAACGATACAGAGCTAGATTGACCAAGAGATTGACTTGGCGAAAGGCAGCTTCTTGTGTTTGTAAGATGCTCCTGTGAGACTTCCAAACCAAAATGTGCTCTTTGAAAGTGGGTGCCACAAATCTCTACGTGTAGTTTATTATCACTTGGCAGCAGAGTAGGAAAGCTGTGGTTCCTGCGTTGCAGGAGGGGTTGGACATGACCCTTTGGGTCCTTTCCAACTCTACAATTTTATGATTCTGTGAAAGATGGGATCCCAGGAGCCAAGCACATCTGTTCTTAGAGAAGGGAGAGTGCCAGCATCAGGGACAAAGGAAAGGCATGCGTTGGACAGGGGCTGAAGAGCTGGTCTTATGAGAGCACGGGGCTGAAGCCATGGGCAAGCTCCTCTCAGATTAGATAGGACTAAAAGCTGCCTACCTTGCAGGGACGTTATGTGGACAAGCCTGCTGCAAGTTTTAAAATGGCTTAATACAGTTGCTCTCTAACAGCAGCTGAGAAAACAGGTGCTGTGGCTTCGAAGTTGCTTCCACCTACAAAGGCCTGAATGGCCAAAGTCCAGAGTAACTTACGAAGTCCATCTCTGCATGAATCTGGCTGCCTTGCCCTAACGTTCTCCTTTGCTGATGGCAAGTGGAGATAAGGAAAGAGGGCAGACAACCAGAAGTAAAGGGATCAAGGCATGGAGGTGTGTGTAAAATTAGGAATAGGAGATACTGTAATTTTCGCTCTATAAGACGCACCAGACCACAAGACGCACCTAGTTTTTGGAGGAGGAAAACAAGAAAAAAAATATTCTGAATCTCAGAAGCCAGAACAGCAAGAGGGATCGCTGCGCAGTGAAAGCAGCAATCCCTCTTGCTGTTCTGGCTTCTGGGATAGCTGTGCAGCCTGCATTCGCTCCATAAGACGCACACACATTTCCCCTTACTTTTTGGGAAGGAAAAAGTGAGTCTTATAGAGAAAAAATATGGTACTTCAACACTGGCATGGAGGTCTTCTTCATTCCTGGACCAGCCTGCCTTGCTGAAGGGGAGGGCAAGAGTTTGAGTCCCACACAACTCTTCATCTGGAGATGCCAGACTCCTGATGAAGAAGCCTGTGGATGTCAGACATGGTTGTCAATAACTGGAAACCAGCAATCTCCTTTATCCACTGGAGGCTTCTGGGTGATCCACTCCCCGCCTGCCCTTTGCATGTGTGTGGTTTTCTCGTTTGGACTTTTTATTTCCAACCTTTTAAGGCGTTCTAATATTTTAATGTGATTTCATTACCTTTTATGATATTGCATTTGTGGCCTGACTGCTAATGGCATTTTTATGTTGCTTTACGATGCTTTGCCCCAATCGGTGCAAGGTGTGTGTGAGGAGAGGGGGTGTTTACATCAATACACCTGGGGTCTGACCCCAAGCTAAGTCCAAAGAGCTGAGCCCTCCTTGTCTCTTCCTCCTCTCCCCCCACTGCTGCCCATCAGGTCTCCTTTAGCAAGAAAAGCAAGGAGCTGAAGCAGGGGTGGAGGGAGTTCAGCACAATTCGGCAGGAACAGAAACAAGCCTCTCTCAGGGGCTGACTTCAGGCTTTCCTGCCAAGCCAGCGGCATGTGTTAGGATACAGGATTTTGTTTTGTTAAATGCACCCAGGGTTTGGGCTTCGGCCCCAAACCCTCAGCCGGGTTCTGAGCATAGACACACAGAATTGCAGAATTGGAAGAGACCACATGGGTCATCTAGTCCAACCCCTGCAATGCAGGAATCTTTTGGTGATGTGGGGCTCAAACCCACAACCCTGAGATGAAGAGTCTCATGCCAGTTGCAGGAAGTTTTGAGGGGAGCCTAAACAGAAGCAGATCTTCCAGCAGGAGCAGACAGACAAGGAAGGTTGAAGGGAAGGAAAGGGACAACATGATAGTTGTGATTCCTGCATTGCAGGGGGTTGGACTAGATGACCCTTGGAGACCCTTCCAACTCTACAGTTCTATGATTCAATGATGTTGGGTCTTACCAGAGTCTTGCTCATTTCCAGGTGCAGCCTGGTGTGTGTGGGTGTGCATCCAACAGCTAGGCTATTAGTAAGTGGGGACTTGAGATGCAAAATGTGGGATACGTAAGAGTGGCCTGATTATTTTTACAGGCATTTAAAAATAAATTGCTGCTTCTAAGACTGAGGTTTCCATAGGGGGAAGAGGGACTTCTCAGCATAAAATTACTCCATCAAGCTCCTTTGATGATTGTGAGAGGCACAATTTTTAGCTGGAAAATGGCATTATGGGAAGGGGTTAAGAAATCTTCCTCCTGCCCCCCCATTACTTTCTTCCTTCAAATTGCAGCCTCAGTGGCTGGATTTTGAAAAATCAAAATCTATCCCCAAAAGGAACTGCAGGACACCATGAACATGGTGTTCCACCTCGAGAACGGCAGGGCTGGAAGGAAGTACAGGCAACACCAAACAGACTATGATGGGAAGTTTCCAGGCTTGCTTTCTTGAAAAGCAAAGGCAGCACAGGGAGAGAGAGGAAAGGAAGTGGGGCTTGTTCTGACTTGCTGACCCTTCCTCCCTTGTCCATCTGCTTCTGCAGACATGCAGAAATGGGTTTCAGTGCTGGAATGCTGGAGCCAGTCTCCTCGAGTGCTTGCTTCTAAGCTCTCAAATCAGCTGTCCAACATGCCTGGCTCTGATTTCTCAAAGACGGATGTGCTATAACCAGGGAAGCGCATTTGCTCATTACGCGCCAATATAGACCATTTTTGAAGATGCTCTGATTTTTAAGAGCAGATAAGTCTAGTGCCAAAACCAACCCCTACTCCCCGCTTCTCCCATTTTGCTTCACCATTCAGAGATGGTGAAATGGGAGGCAGCAGGCTGGCTAACATTATTTTTTTTTGGGGGGGGGAATTCAAGGTTTGGCAAAACTTACTGCTGGTACCCAGAGCCCCTTGTAACAGCTGCCATTCAATATCTATCCCTCCCTGCCCCACTTGAAGGCTCTGAGAATGATGATGTATTGTTATTCTTGACGAGGGCTTCTGAAGAAAAGAATGATGGTGACAGTGGGGGCACCGCCCCTTTCAAGCCCTTGTCAAAAAGACGCCGGGATCATCAGGCTCTATTGTTTTGGGGCGGGGGGGGGATGTTGACCACCAGCTGACAACCGATGAACTCAGGCAGTAGTGGAGAATCTCAGGGGCTGCAAACCTCTTTCCTTGGTTAGGTGGCCCCATCCCCCAGGCAAAATGTGAGATAAAACTTCTCTCTGGGGGGACTTTGGCACGGCGCCGAAAAGAGGACACAAAGCCCCAACCACCCCTGAGGCCCACTCCCAGGTTGCCCTCCTGTAGCCGGGCTGTTCCTCTGCCCATTGCCTCTGCCCAGTTAGACCCTCCTTGGCTAGACCTCTCCCTCCCTGCCCTCCCTGCCTCTGAGGCCCTCCTCCCTCCCACTAACCTGGGTGATGCTGTCCCGCATGGTGGGAGAGCGGCCACGCCGCGTTGTGGTGGTAGCCATGGTGGTGGTGGTTTCCATGATGGTGGTGGACATGTCTGCCAACAAGGTGGTGGCTGTGGTCTCCGTGGTCATGACGGAGGGCACCTCGCCCACCAGCCGCAGGTTCCCCTCCACCTTCACATTGGGGTCACTCTCGGCTGCCAAGGAGAGGACCTTGAGCCCGTTGTAGTACAGCCCCGAAATCTGGCCCTGGAAGGGGCGGCCTTGGTCCCGGCCTCCAATCTTGATGGCGGCCTGGCTGTTAAATATCGTCAGCTGGCGACCTGGCAGGGGAGAGGGAGGGGGCAGGGAGCCACGGGGGGAGGAGGGGGCAGGCGGAAAGAGAAGGTGGACAATATATGAACTGGGGGTTCGGCGGTTGGGTGGTGGGGCTCAGCAGCACACAGTACACAAGAGCTGTCAAACCAGGCTGGCTGGAACTTCAGGAAGGGCAGCCCAAGCACTTCTCCCTTCACCCTCTGAGGAGGCCTGCGTTTTCCTCTTCTGGTCTTTCAGTGGTTCTCTGCACCACCTTGAGACCTTCTGCTCCCACCACCGACCCTGTGGAGCAGCTCTGTCCTCATGCGTCCCTCATCTGCTCATTTATCCATCTGCCTGTTCATCTATCCATCTATCTCTACCCACCCACCTTGCTCTTCCAAGCCTTCTTGAGTTTGATTAGTCTATACCCCTGGGAACCATCCATCTTCACCTTCTATGTTGGTGAGAGGGTGCCTTTGTGGCTTGTGCTGCCCTGCCTCCCTCCCTCCCCAAGACAGACACTTCTTGGTTGGGCGGGGGGGGCGGGGTCAGGAAGGTGCAGGAGCACTGAAGGCAGGAATTTGCCCACCCACTCACTGCCGCTGGGGCTCCCCTGACTGACCCACAAAGTCTGACTCAATCAAATGCAATCGAGCCACTCTACATTCCTCTCTAATCTATTTTCTTCGTCTTTATGGCAGTCGGATAGCAGAGTGTGTGGAATAAGAGACAGATAGGAGAGAGACCTTTCTTATCTCATCTGTCTTTCTTGACTCTTATTCCCTCTTTACCCATCTGCCTCTCCATCCATCCATCATGGAAACGGGTTCATTTTCTAGCTTCTTGCCCTGGCCATCCTTCAGCTCTGTGCTTTGTGTTGCCCCTCCCTGAACCTTCTGTGGGATGTACTCCGATCCCTCCCCTGCCCACCCCTCATAAGCTTTCCAACCAGCTTCCCTGCACTCTGGCTTGCACTTCAGGCCCCCTAAGCAGGACAAAGAGTGAGCGAGAACAGAGGGGGCCCAGTCAGCTGCTGGAACCCCGGTGGAGATTGGGGAAGTGAGGCTGACAAGCAGAAGGACTTGTGGGGGCGCAGAAGGGCAAGTGTGGGCACCTTGGCTTCACCCTACCGCCTTACCCTTCCTGGATGGGGCAAGTCCTTCAACCTCACTTGGCCTGGGTCATGAGAAACACCTATTCTATGCTCCAGTCCTTATTTGAGGGGTGGGCATGGCTGCCTCCTGTAAATCAGCCCACTGGCATCACAGGCAGTCTTGCCCCAGCCCAACTCCCCTCAGGCCCCTGGGGGTCTTCTACTTGCTTTGGTGGAGCAGCCTTGTGAGAAGACAGCAGGTTTGGAGCACAGGCAAGACCCTGTGCTCAACCCGCTTTAGAGGAAGTGGGCCCAGAAGGGAAGGACCCTTCATGGCACCTAAGAGATAGAGGTGGGTGGGGTGGGAGTAAGCAGAAAAATAGCCACTGACTGTCTTTTGGGGGAGAGTCTGTGATGGGTGGCATCAGTGTCGGGAACAGGGGAAGCAGGAAAAAATGCCCTCTGGAGCAATTTGCATGGGGGGGGGGGGCACGGCACACATTGTCAAGTGGGGCAGAGTGTGCATGAATGGAAACTGAAGGTGGGGGCCAGCATGACGGGGGTCAGAAGGTGAGTGAGATCCAGGCAGGGGTAGGGAAAGCTGTGGCAGAAGAGGGACCACCTTAGGTGGAATTGATGAAAGGGTCCCAATGGCTCTATGTGTGGGGGAAATACAAGGGAAAAATTGGTGCTTGTTCAGTTAAGCCAGCAGAATTGCAGAGTGAGCCATTTTGTGTAAGGGCCAAAATAGATGCATGTGTATACAGCACGATCACATTTTGTGTGTGTGTTGGTAGGGGAGGTGTTTTATGTTTTTTGGGATGGTGCATATATGGGAAAAAATGTGTGTACTCAAACTACCCCCTTGGAACTGCCCCCCATGTGAGCAATCTTACCTTCTGGAACTGGTGCACCAAGCGGGCCCTCCAAGCAAGGTGGTGAACTTGAAAGGTCTTTCTGCACTAGGAAAACCAGGTGCAAAAAAAGCTTTTAAGCTCTCCGCCTTGTGTGCAGTTAATTTGTGCAATTTCAACCAGACATCTTTCAATCGAGCAAGATGAGTTGATTGTGAGCAAGGATGTGATCCTGCTGTATAGGCATCTATTATGTAAATGAATAGCAGCCGTGTGGGGGTGAGTGGGGTTGGCCCTTCCCTCCCATTTCCCCCACTGAAAATGGCTCCCTTCAAAGCAACAGGGGGTGGTAGTGGGGGGGGGGACACAGGGTGTCTAGGGGCTGATACAGAGGTTTCCACCCAGTCTGTGGCGTCAGTGGCATTCTGCTCCTGGGTACCAGTAATGGGGAGCTCTCAAACTCCTTCCCAGTTGGGCACTGGAGGAAAGAGGAGCCACCCAGCAAGGGTCTTCTCATGTATTGAGGACTCAACAGCAAGGTGGGCAGGACCTCAGGAATGTGGTTCATGGGACTCAGGTCCCTTGGCTTGCTTGGGTGGAGAGATCTGCGCTGATCTCCTTATGGCTGGAATATAGCCTAATGCCTAAAGGTAGGTCACACCCACCTGCTTTTTGCTTTTGGCTGCACCCACCACCGTCAGCCCAGCCCCCAAGGCTGCCCACGAAAGAAGGTCCCTTCCCTCTGCTCTAGGGAATCTCACTACTTTTCACTACTGCCCAGCTGAGATGGTAGTGGGTCTCTTCGGGCGAATCGGGGGAAAGGGGCAGTCAGCTTTGGACATGTGGGAGGCCCCCTGACAAGAAAGAAGAGCATTTGAAGAGGGAAACACATGCACCTGAATGAGCTAGTGCAGAGGGACTTTGGAAAAGCAGCCTGCCAAGGGCTGAGAATACAGAGCAGCTCCCCCTCCCCGTGCCCACCCCCGCCACCCGCTCATTAGCTGATGCCCCTGCCAGCTGCAGAGCTTCAAACTCCAGCCTGGCTGGGAGAGTCCCTCCCCCCTCGCTCACTCTTCGTTCAAACGGTTTTTGTGGGGGTTTTTTGTGTGTGCAGGGGGGAAAAAGATGGGGAAATGTTAAAGGAACCGTCTGTTGCAACCTAAAAAAGCATCTCCAGATGGAGCCGACTGAACTTTCCTAATCTGTTATGGAAAAAAATAATAATTATAAAAAAAACCAAAAACCCCAAACAAAACCCTGACTTTAAAATAAACAGCTCTTGCTTTTTGTTCCCCCTGGAGAAGTTTGCAAGTGGATATTTTTAACCCTCTGAGTCTCGTTTTGCCCCCTTCATTTTAGAAACAAGATTATTGTCAGTATTATTGTTATTTTTAATGTTTGGTTTTTGTTCAGGGTTAGAATCAGGCTCAAAATAAATGGATTCCTGACAATGTTCTCCACAATACGTACCCCCACCCACCTGCTTATTGGTTTAGTGCCTTAATTAGTTTTGGTTTTCAGGAACCACTCCCCCCATTTAATGCTATTTCCTGTTTATTCCCCACCTGGCTTTTCTTTTTTCTTGTGTGAAAATGCGCCTGCACGTCTGCCCAGAGGCACATGTGGGCCCTGGTGTGCCTCTTGCGCTGGGCCTGCCCAAACTCCCTGGCCCAGAGGCATTGATGCTATATGGACATAAATGCTTGTGAGCAAAAGCAAGGAGAGCATCAAGCCTGTTTTGCTGAAATCCTGCAGCTCAACAGCAAACAAAAGAGGTAGGCTGTGTGTGTGTGTGTGTGTGTGAGAGAGAGAGAGAGAGAGAGGGGGGGGGGAGACAGAGACGGTGGTGGGGAGGAAACAGGACTAGCGCCAAATGAAACATCTGTGGAAGCCAAGACGGCTTAGCAACCTCCAGGGAGGCATAATTCAGAAGTAAATCCGCCTGAGTAGCCGATATTCCCTGCGTGTACTTCTCTCCCTCCAGCATCATTGCTGAAGCCTGCTAGAGCAGGCAGAAACGCTCATCTCCAGACCCAGGATTCTTCCTGCTCCACGGCCAGTCCTGCAAGGTTGGGCAGTGAGCCACGAGGAAGCAGAATCTGGAGGCAGTGGGGTGTAGGCAAGGTTTCCAGCCCTCCATAGTTCAAGGGGAGGTGCTGAGGACTAGGGAGGAACTGCATGAGAAAGGAAGGAAGGAAAAGAAAGAGGCGAGGGGGGGGGGGAGAGATGAGGGCTTAGAGTGTGTTTTCAAAGTCCAGGGTGCAGCCCCAAGTGTGTGCAATAGAGAGTGCCTCTGGGTACGTACAGAGTGCCCAGCTCTGGGTCCCTACTTCTGGCACCCACACCAGGGAGAAAGGATGCCTCCGCAGGCTCTGCGTTTTCCTTGACTCTGCTCTCATTTTCCAGAAGTGTAAAAGCTGCCAGGAAGCACTTCGAAGCAGAGAAGGCTGGCATGGCTCAGCTGCAGACCTTGCATTCCCTAGCCCTGAAAAGCAGAAGGGAGGGAGGGAGGGAGTGGGGGCTCACTTGAGCCTCTTGGCCCCTGCCCAGGACCGGCTTCTCTCAGCACCAGCAAGCTGGCTGGGCAGGTGCCAACAGGCCAGGCTTGCAATCTGGCTTGGGTGCCCATGAAAAACAGCCCCTGCCCATCAAGAGACACAGTGGGCTGTAAACGGAAATAATTAAGGGAGTAAATAATAACGCAAGTTCAAATGAGGCTCTGGGCTGTTATCTTAAGCCAAGCTGGGTGACAGGCTTTCCCATTTATTTATTTTGGAGAGGCAAATTTACAACCCAGTAGTTTTGAGTGTGTTTTTTTTGGATGGGTGGAAATTGAAAACATTTTTTTTCCTGGTGGATTTTGTTTGTTTGTCTAGTATCAAAAGTGAGCTTATATTTTATTTTATTTTAAGTAGAAATGTGTCAGGCACATCTCAGGATGCCCCCCCCCTCCAGTCATTGCCAGGCTAAAGGGAGATTTGCAAGTCTAATGATGCCACTCTTGGAGGCATTCAGAGGCTCCCCCCCCCCCAAATCTGGCCAAGAAGGAACTGCTGGAATCAAATTTTGCGGCAACTAAAGAGCAGCCCCCTCCTCTGCCATTTCATGCTAAAAACCCGAGATGCCAACCAACCTTAGCAGACAATCCCCCTATTAGAGATTTTATTCTGAAATCAGGCAGTGCAGACGAGTGTGTGTGTATGTGTGTGTAAAACAGATGTACCTGTCCAAATGTTCCCTTTCCTTGAGGGGTGCCAAGGAAAGAAATAAACTCCCCCCCGGTCTATTCCACGTCCTGCTTTAAGAGCTGCTTCCCAAAATGCAGCAGGACTGACACCAGGGGCTGGCCCTGTGGGGCTATTCAACAACTACTTTCCAAATTCTGAACCCCAACAAGACACTCAAAGCCATCCTGAGCTCTCGCACAAAATGGGAGGGTATGGCTTTGGGTTTTCGGGGTTCTCCAGTCACAGGAACTATACATATCAGCTCAAAGTAAAACAAACCAACAGCAGAACTCTCAACTTTTTGAATTATTTTTTATCCCTTCTGGTTAGAATGCCTTTAAGATTTGGGGGTGGGGAATAATCAACTAATGACAAATCAACTCATCAGGACCGAAACTGATTTTGGGGATTAGTGGGGCCTGTTTTGCTCCTCAGTCCAAAGGGTGTGTGCATCAATGCCACAATGCAAAAGGGTGTGTGTTTGTTTCTGGAGATGGTCTACTGCAGTTGCACAAAAGCAGCTTGGTACCTCACCCAATCTCTCCCTCCAAGGAAGAAAATGCTCCCTTCCCCACCCACTGGGGTTGGGAGGGGTGTCCAGAGAAAAGCCTTGGGAGTTCTTTTGACCCACCCCCCAACCCAATTCAAAAACCCCACCCCCAAAGTTCTCTTGGAAGCGGTGTGTGAGAAATGACACAAAGCAGTTCAAGTGGCTGAAATGTGGAGGGCAACTGCACTCTGGAGCTTGCTTGCGGCTGTGCCATCATAGATCTTCTGAATGGGGGTTGACAAGTAAGGTAAGGCCCAAACGGAGGGAAGGGAGGGGCTTTAGGGCTGGAAAGCAAAGCCTGCAGAGTCCCTTCTTCGGGCTGCAAAGTGGACTCTCCTGCTCCCAACAGAAGAGCTGTGTATATAGCCTAAGAACTCGGTACCCACAAAGGAAGGTCCAAAGCTCTGTACTTCACTCTAGTTCCTATAGCTAAAAGATGCAGGGCACACCTCAGCCTGGCTTGTGAGAGTATGTGTTCAGGTACGTGTGTGAAAGATGAAAGAGAAGAGGAGAAGGAAGAGAGAAATAGTGTGTGCATGAAAGTATTGTGGATTTAAAGACACTCCACTGTTACTCACATGGATTTATCCCAATGTCGCATTTCCAGTGCTCTTCATAAAGACAGACCTTCAAACTCGCCCCGTACTCAAAGGCTTAAAGTGGGATGGTCTTTCGCCCAGGTTTACAGCTTCCCCCCTGCTAACCCTCTGAGTTTCTCCTGCTTTTTTCTTCTTTTAAAAAAACCTCATTAAACGTCCCTTTAACTTCCTTTGTTTGTTTGTTTTTGGTGATTTTGTGGCTGTTTGTTTAAACCATCATGTTATAGACATTAAAAGATACATTTAGATGCTTAATCCCCCTTTAGAAATGCAACGCCAGCGAAGACGGTTATTAAGACATTTGGAATTTATCGGTTAAAAAAACTGTTTAGCACTTGGTTTGAGTTAAAAGCACGTTAGTGTTATTAGCTGGTTAATAAATTAAGATTTAAAGCGACCTCGTTCTTTCCGTTCTTTCCTTTCTTTTTGGTCTTGTTGCTGCTACGCTTCTTCCTTCCCCACGGAGTTTAAAGTGTTAAAGGTGCAGCTCTCGGTTTGGCACAGAGCAGGGGTCACTCCTTGCCCAACACACTTCCCGGGACCTTCACAAGCAGAGGCCGTGGCAAAGCTGGTGAGAAGAAGCAGCCCTGAAACTGGCGTGGGTGTGGGTGGGTGTATGGGGGGGGGGTCCTGATTCCAGCTGTGGAGCAGATCAAATGCACTGACCCCAAAAAGTGGGGCTGGGTAGACAGATGTGGCATCCACCAGGGGCTTTCAAGCAGGGCTGGCAACAGCTGTGCCAGAGCTAGTGAGCAACATGCCAAGAGGCCTGAAGAGACAGCAGATGCTGTGGCCCTCCAGATGCTGCCAGACTACAAATCCCACCACCCCTTTAGGGGAAGTGCCACAGTTCAGTGTCAGAACACCCACCCTGCATGCAGAAGGCACCAGGTTCAGTCCCCACTGGCAGCATCCCCAGGCAAGGATAATGCAGCTGCCAGTCAGTGTAGGCAATACTGAACTAGATGGACCAATGATCTGACTCAGTATAAGGCAGCTGCCTATGTACCTGGTCCTAATTAACCATTCCCTGTAAGGCGTCTGCTCCTCCTCCTCTGCACATGCTTATTGGCTTTGCACATTTTAAGGCCACAGGACTTCTCATGCTCCTTTTCAATGCAGAAATGGCAGCCCTAGAAACTGCTAGGCACTGGAGCGGCTGCTGCAGAGAACCTAAAAGGATCCTGGGAACCCTCTCTCAGTCCCTTGCAAGCACAACCATGTGAATATAGGGAAAGTTGGCAGGAAGCCCAGATGAGTTTTTGGTCTTAACTCAGGGAGAATGCTTTGCATCTCAAGCCCAGGAGAGGACTCTCCATTTCCTGTTCTCCCAAGTCAAATCCTTGGTCCATCAAGTGGTGCCCCCTGATGTTGGACTACAATTCCCATCAGCCCCTGCCATCATGGTCAATGGTCAGGTATGATGGAGGTTAAGAGTGCATTGACACTGGTCACTGCTGCCCTACCCTGACTGGTAACAGATTCCAGACAGGAGTATCACTTTACACGACCTAGGGATTGAATCTGAGGCCTTCTGCAGGCATAGCAGGTGCTCTACCGCTGAGTTACGGTCCTGAAGATGGGGAGGGAGGAGACGTAGGGACACCAAAACCTTCAGGCTTAAAGGGAGAACGAGGCATGACGAGAGGTAGGGCTGCTTGCTGTTGCCCCACCATTTCTCTCTCTCCCCACCCCATTCCCCTGGGACAACACAGTGACAACATCCTGCCTTGCATCCTCCAGACTCCTCTGGCAGCAACCTCAGGTGAGGCAATGATGTCACAGCACAATGATGTCACAGCCTGGACAGTCATACTCAACGGGGTAAGGAAGAGAGGGGCGCCAACGTTGACATCTCATGGAATGTCTCCAGTTCAACCCCAAGCCAGGCTCAGATTGAGCCCCCACCCTTTGGCTGGGAGGGTTCAGCCCTTGAATATGCAATGGGAACGAAGGTGGTGTCCCTGAGCATGTGCCACCCAGAAGCACCACTCCTGGCACATTGGGGATTCAAGGGAAAGGGTCCCAAAGCAGGCTACACCTTCTCAGAGGCCTTCTAAGGACAGTTATGCCCCACCCCTCATCTTACTCCCTCCCACCTTTAGAAGATCCATCCTCACCACTCACCACAGCTCTCTGACCTTGTCACATCAGAAGAGCATGGCTGTAACTGGGTCAGGCCAATGGGCCCCCTCCTTCTAGCACTCTGTTCTTCTCAGATGGCCCAAAGGGAAGTCTTTAAGCAGCAGCACTCCTCTGCCTGACTGGCACACAGACATGCTCCACCTCCAACAGGGGGGGGGTAGAACATCATCACATCATGCCCCCCCTTCTTACTATCCTTTATTCATTTTGCACAGCTCCCCACCCTCCCTAGTGCTGGAGTATCACCAAGACGATGCATAAGAGCTGTGGCACTTCCCTTGGTGTGAGGCACCACCCAGAAATATATGCAAGAGCTACGTGCAGTTAGAGACAATCTATCTACTGCCCATGGAGTCTCTTCCCAGATGTGGCAATGCGCAGCAGGAAGCCTGTGCCTTGGAATGAGGTGTGTGTTTGGGGAGAGGGACGGAGGGGGTCCCACCCTGTGCAATGAGCCCCAATTCCTTCTGAGAAATCCTACCCCGCCCCCATCTTCAGTCACCAGCCTTGAGCCATGGCCCTGCATGAAATATTCTGCTGGGGTGGGGGGCAGGAAGAGGAAGGGAGGAAGGAGAGTGAAGGACGGGTCAAAGGGCTGAGAGGGGAGAGGACTGCACCTTTAAACCTTTATTTTTTGTGTTTTGCTTGCTTGCTTGCTTGTTAATTAACCGGAATTAATTATTGTTAATTACCTTTGTCGAGTAGCCACTCATCTACTACTCGACCGAGCCGATACGGAATTCTCTGTCTAGCAATCGCCAGCCGCTCATTATCACTGTTCCCTTCAAAGAGTTTAGAGAGAGATTTGCAGATGGTTAAAAGAAAAAGAAGGAAAAAAAGAGTAGAGAGAGAGACATAACACGCCATCTGGAAGGTCAAAGGTCAGAGGTTAGCACGTTTAGAGAGGTCAGACTAAGCTCAGGCAAACAGCAGGTTAAGCGCTGGCTCGAAATTAGCTGTTAGTTTTCCATTAGTTAGTTTGCTTTTTTTGTTTTTGTTTTGAGGGGAAGCGGGGGTCAGTGGGGGTTTGGTTGGAGGTTTAGCGGTTTTAGCCAGCAACGGAGAAAGCTCTAGTTACACGGTTTAGTCAGGTTTAAGTGTTAGGATGAGTAGATGGAGGTTAGAAGGATTTATGCTGCACCAGGGAGGGAGAAAAGCCTCCCTGGGTGCATTATTTTTGTTTATTAAATTCACTTTATTAGCAGACTTTAATCCCTAGTCACAAAATGGGAAGGGAGGGGAGGAAAGCATCACACAGTCAAACTCTCTTTAAAAAGTCCCTTTCCCAAACGCTCAGCCATTGTTCCCCCACCCCCACCTTATTTCTTCAGCCGCCACCCCCCACCCTGCCATTCCCTTCAAACCACTCCCTCCCTCTCCCCCCCAAGACCCAACAGCCCACAAATCTGCCCTGCATTTGTATCTGGACAAAGGCAAAGAAGTTCAGCCATCTGCATCGCAGAAGAATTTGGGTCAGGACCAGCCCTCTTTTTTCCTTTTCTTTCGCAGGACACTGATCAATGACTAATCAAGCCATATTGGATCCCAAGATGGCACCTAGAAGGTGTGACACACCAGTGGGACTCTGCTGAGGAGGCACTTGGGCCTGGTCCTTGGAGCGTTTCCTCTGCTCCCGAACGCCCTTTGCTATATTTTTAGCAACACAAGGTTGGAATCACACACAATGCGCCATTGAAATGCAAGTGGGGAACCTCCCTCAGCCGGGCAATATGGACACCCCCTTTTCAAATGCCCGCCCCCCCCCCCATTTGCTGTCTTCCCATCATGAAACGACACTTGTGAATCTTCCACTTCAGGCCAAAAGGTGCCTGGCAGGTTTCAAAGTTTTAGGGCTGGAGACAGGGATGACCCTAATACCTGTTGCTGGGAATTGCAGGTGAGGAGAGCTCTGCTGCTCTGTCACTCGGGTCCTTTTGCTTAAAGGGGCTTCCCATTGGGGCACCTGGTTGGCCCATGATTCAGAGCTAGATGGGACCCCTTTGGCCTGATCCAGCAGGCTCTTCTGAAGTTCTTGTGCAACATCCAGCCTCAGAGGCAGTCCAGCTTCCTAGCTACTTAGAGTTTGGCCACTGTGAAAACAGGGTGATGGGCTAAATAGGCCCCCTTTGATCCAGTCCAGCTGCAGCGCTCTTACATGTCACCATTGCTAAACCAAAGGGGATTTGGGAACTAGAGTGTCCAACAGAATACTCGAGAACATCACAAAACTATAGTTGCCTGGGGAATCTTTGCAGCAATCTTGCTGTGGGGTTTGGCAAATGCCCCACAACCGGAACTCCTTGACGCTTTGCAGGAAGGCAAGGAAGTGAAATGAGCTTCAGAAGTGTCCTGAGATGACTCCCAGTGGTCCTTCAGGCCCAAAGAAAACACATTTGAGAAGGACACAAACAGTTCTGTTAAAGAGGACATGAAGCCCCAACCTGAATGGCAGAGGCAAGGCTCTCAGCCTGACCTACCTGCCGGGGGTGGGAGCCTTTGCACTACATGAGGAAAGGCATGCTAAAGGAGATGACAGCTTCTGGAAGAACTGGGTGCTTGGCATGTGCCTGACAACTGTTAAGTCTGTGGATCAGGGGCACCCTAAAAGCTGGAAGCAAACTGTGGCAATTGTGATGGGTGCCACCTGCACCATCATCAGCCAACAGGATTCATTTCCCAAAGAAGAAAACTGGAGACGATATGGCTGAGAAAGTCCAAGAAACAAGGGTGGATCCACTCAAGCCAGGGTGCAGGAAACTCTTCTCCAGCATCTGGAACCTTGGATGCAATCATAATGCAGGGAATGTCTGAGCATGCACAGAGCGCCTTTCGCTCAGCAGCACTGTGATAAACACAGCTGGTCTCCAGATGTCAGGGGCCGCAGATGCCCGGGGAGTGAGGCTGGCTCCTTTCCTTAAACTGAGTGTCATCAACCCAGCCTTTTGTCACTGTGCACAGATGCAGAGGAAAGTGGCTGTTGCAAGGAGGCAGGTGGCATCTCTCAGCGCCAGGTGGGAAACTGATCAACCATCAACTAGCATGGCAAAGGTAGCAGGGTCAAGACAGCCATGTGGAGGCAGGCAACGTTCAGTGGGAACGGGGAGCAGGACGACTCTCGCAGAGGATCATCTGGCGGGTGCTGGCTCTGCAACTTCTCGGCCTTGGTAAAAAGGGGCCAGCAAGACTGGTTCTCCTCTGTCTCTCAGTTTTCCAGATGGCAGAAAGTGCTCCCCACTGAGGCTACAACAGACTGCGCCCTTTGGGTGGGCCCAGGAGGATGCCCAGAGGAAAGGACGAGATGTACAAGCTCCGGGACGGGGAGGGATCCTTTTGTTTCACTTCAGGGATTCGGCCAAAATGTTGAAGCGGAACAGTAGGAGAATGGAGGAACTGTTCAAGCAGGTAGCTTTAAGAAGTGGTTTGCTTTTTTTAAAGGGAACCAGTGTTTTTTTAGGGGGGGGAAACGGAGGGGGAAAGATCCACCCCCCAAAACTGTGCCCTCCATTTGGGGAGCTTGACTCAAGCTCCCCCAAACAAAAACTGGTACGCTCAGTTCACCACCTGCAAACAGGGTGTCCCACCCTCAAGTTCTTTAGGGGGATTCCCACTGTCGTGAAATGTGGCAAGATGAGAGGCCCCCCCCCCACCATTCAGTACCAGTGGCTGAGAATTTGACCGTGTTCCTCATCTTCATTTTGTAATCCAAAGTGTATACGAACACACTTTGCAGGGGGTTGGAGTAGATGACCCTTGGGGTCCCTTCCAACTCCACAATTCTATGATGTAAAACCACTGAAGAATCTAAATAACTGAAGGGTGTTAGTAAACAAACAAAACTTCTCAGAACCATTTCAGAATGGGGGATTTTTAAGCCTCTGTGAATGCAAGGCTGGTTTTCCAAGGAGTGGGTGGATTTGCAATTGCCGCGTGTGTGTGTGGGGGGGTGCTGCTCCACTGGGGCAGCGGCCCCTCCCCCCTCCCCATTTTTGCTCCTCATTCCATTCTGCAATTCAGCCCCTAATTAGAGGCGGTCAGGGACTTTTCATGCTCTCATTAGCTTCTGTATTAACGAGGCGATTAACATCTTTTAATTAAAAATACGCCATCCTCAGAAAGTGACCCGAGTCTCTAATCAGGATCCGGCTTGGGAGGGATTCCTGCTGCACAACCCTCGCTCCGTGAGCTGGACTGTGCGCTAAACACACGTCAAAGCCCCCTTGCCACCTCCCACTGTATACCCATGGGAAGAGCAGAAGGGGGAAAAGCAACAACAACAAAATCCGCACACACCAAGAGGCTCTGCTGTAAGGAAGGGTGGTGTTGGTGAAAACAAAGCTGCAGACCAGGCAACAAAGACCCTTCAGTGCATTGTGGGTTATTTAAATGCTTGGCATGGCGTAATTCTGCACGTTTGCGAGATGGAAGGTAAATGACCAGGCGCCAGCTTGCAACGCAAGGGGCCAGAATCTAGCCAGTCTTGTCCCCCCCCACCCCACTTCTGGTATCCCAGCAAAAGCTTTGAACAGGGGCAGATCGCTTCAGCAGCTGAATCTTAGGATGTCAGGAGCTCCACCTCTGTCAAGGTGCTGGGTCTTGAGGAAGGGTCTGTGGAAATGGTGAGTTGCAGCACTGGGCATGAAGCAGGGGAGGGGAATAGAGGAACTGGACAATAACACACACACACACACACACACACACACACACACACACACACACACACGACACTTGGGTGTTTTAAGGGGAGAAGGCACATTGAGACTAAGCACTGCAGCTGGTTTGAAATGGATTCAATTGGCAGGGCCAGACCCTGTGTGTTGGCAGTTCTCTAATCTGGGGGTGGGGGGAGGCAGATCTAAAAGCCAGTGGTGGTGCAGGGGATAGTGTGTCAGACAAGGACCTGGGAGGGAGCAGGGTTCAAATCCCAACTTGGCCACAAAGCTCAGTGGGTGACCTTGAGCTCACCACTCATTTTCAGCTTAACCTACTTCACAGGGTTGTTGTGGTGAATAAAGGAAGGGGAGAACCACGTGTGCCACACCTTGAGCTCCTTGGGAGAAAAAGGTGGGATAGAAATGAAATAAATAAATCTCTGGCTGATGTGCAATAGAGACACAAGGGCTCCTGACTGTTTTAACAGAAAAGGCTTCTGCTCTCCTACCACCCACCCCAATTACGCTGCTGAAATGAAAATTTGGAGTGGGGAATGACGGCATCCAGGAGCAGATTTTTGTGAAAAGGGACTGTAAGCTCTGTTCTGATGCTGAAAATAAATTCTTAGGATGAAGACCTGCCCAGTTTCTGAATTTAAAGTAATTGGCTCTCCCTACCCTGGGTTACTACATTGCACCAGGCTCCTGCTGGTAGATCTTTTGGTTCTATTTAAAAAGCAAATCAGATCCCAGAAGACTGACGTCTGCTTTCCTCTGCTCTAACGCCAGATGTGTGAAGACTGGTTGTAGTTACTCAAAAGGTAAATGCACTCTGCAGGTACTCAGAGGCTGACATAAAAATCGGCATTCAGGATTGAGACCCGTGGGTCACTCTTCTACAGCTGTTGAGTGGGGCTGAATTTCACAGAAACGTTAAACCGCAGATCAGAAATTCAGATTTCTAACTAGCGTGCAGCACCTTCTGCATGAAAAGGGAGCTCAGAATCAACAGGAATATTTGGTGCCATCGCTTGATTTTGGAGCTCCTGAGTGCCACAGGATTTTCCTCCCTTTTAAGCGAATTGCCTCGGTGGTATTTTGTCAAGAGGGATTATTAGCTTCGTTTAAAAAGAGTCTCAAAATACCACCTGGATTTTGATAACAGTAATATTTATTTTAATTGGTTAATTAACCAATCAATCGTTTAAGGGCAAGGCAGTTAATCGACTGAGAGCCTTAAAAGCCATCCCCGGCCTTGGATGAGCTGTCTGTCATTAGGAGAGCGCAGGCGAAGTGGGTTTCTTTTATGTACAAGGAAGGAAGGAAAAAGCCAAACCGCTGAAGAGGAGGAAAACCCTGGTGGCAGAGGAGAGAGGCAGCCAGGAGGAACAGGCAAAGAAAAAGGAGATACTGCTGCCACCTCCAGCAAATTTGGGGCAATAAAATAGAGAAAGCAAATGGCACACATATGTGCCCTCACCCTAGGGACTTCTGGAATGTGGCTAGCGGGTTTTGCCCTCTACTTAATCCTACCTCTGTTTGGTTATGAACTCATGGCCTCAGTTTCTATCATCTGTAAAATGGGGACAATATTTGAGAACAACAGCTTTATATATATATTTATATGTATCTGAGTTCCTTTTGAGGGGAAAGCAGGAATGAATGTAGCTATCCCTTGCCCTCTCCACACTGTCTGGCGTGACAGTCTTCCTGGTCTCCTTTTGGAGGTTGCCCTGGAGTTTTCAAAGGCCCTGAAAAACCTGGGGAGCCTCCGTGAGTGGAGGAGGGCCCCTCATTCCAGACAGCTGCCCCTTAACTCATGGGCCCAAGCATCCTTGCTCCCTTTTCCTGGATCAAGAAGCACCTGCAGAAGGCTAGGTGTGCTCTTCCTAATGAAGATGAGAAGGCCAACTCCCAGGTGGATGGGTGTATTTTGTTTTTAGGAGACTCTCACAAGAAACAGAAGGTTGAAACCTCATTCATGGAGAGTCCAAGGTACCCTGCTTAATCTTTTGAAATCACGGTTAATTTAAATAATAGTTTCTATATTACATACACACACCTGGATCAAAACAGACAGAAAGAAAACCTGCAGCCTTTAAAAATGAATTTCCCCACCTGACCCTTTGCTTATTTTCCAAGAAGAGGAGTTATCAGAGACATGGGAATGCCCACTGAATGTGTTGTTTACAGCAAATAGGGCCTCCATGCCAGATTTAGTACTTTTTCCTCCCTCAGAAGGCTGAACCTCATTCACTGGTTTGATTATTACTTGGTTTTTCACAAAACTGCAAAAAGATTCCCCCAAGGAAACCTCAGACATTGATCCCGATTGTGTCCCTGAGTGGGGATTCTGTAACTCAACTGCTGGTTATTAAAGCCTGGGCTTCCTTTTCCAGTTTCTGCATCCCAAGACATGGGCCCCAGATCCTACCTCCTCCTATTGCACCCTACTTACAACCAGAAATTCAAAGGTTTGTGACCCTCTCTTTTTAGATAATCCAAAGGACCCCACAGCAAACACTCCGTAAGTAAAGCGCTATTAATTTTTAAAAACAGGTACATTATCTTCAGCTGAGGTTCTTTACTGTTTTAAAAACAGGTTGCCTTTTCAACACTCTTCATTCCGAAGTCATCAAGAAACAAGAATGGTAAAGCATTTGGGACATGGGGGAAAAGTGCCAAAAGGAGAGAGAGCTGGACTTCTATATTTAACTGGGGGAGGGAGAGTCATACAGCCCACCAACTCCAGAGCCCACGGACGCCCAGCAGCTGCCACTCCTGCTTTTCTTCCAGACAATGGCGGCAAAAGAGACCTGTGTCCGCTGCTTGGCATCTTCCAAGGTAACACAAGGTATGCCTGCGGAGAGCAAGTCCCGGGGAGAGGGAGTACAGGGCTTCTCCCCATTTGCCTCCTCTGAAGGCAGGGGGTGGGACCCTTCCTCCTCCATAAAGGGCTTCCAAGGATGGGGTTTGGGTTGTCTCTCTGGCTGGGTCCGAGTGAGCGGCAGAGAGAGCTGTCAGGCTCCTTGGCAGCCTTAAACTGTTGCGTTGGGTTTCTTAATGGCCTAGAGAGCCAAGTTGTCAGTCAGCGTGTCCACTGGCACAGGCGGGTGAAGGTGTGCTTCTTGGGAGGACTGGTACCTCTCACTTGGGTCTCACCAAGTCTGCAGACTAACCAAAGTGCCCCATGGAGTCTGCAATCCTCTGGCAGAACAAAGAATTCCACCAGGCTCAAAGTTCTGTAAGTTTCACCACCTCCCTTACTACTTCTGAGGGCTGACTTGCATGATGCCTTTTCATGCCCACAGGTTTGGATTCCTGAACGACGATATAAACGTTCTGCAAAGCAAGAGCCTCATGTGTCCTTTCCTCTTGAGAAAAAACTGGTCTTCTGGGCTTGATTAAAAAATGCAGGGTGGCCACTTTGAAATGCAGCGTTGCAGAATCTACATGACAGTGCAAGAGGGCAGCTCCCAGGTTTTCACAGGGGAACAGCGAAGACAGTCCAGTGGCATTGTGTGGCCTCCAGGCTGAGTTAGCACCGGGCGAAAGGTGACCTCCATGCTGGAGAGTGTGGCCCTGAGCACCCAAGGGTGGAAAGCCAAAGCAGCTTAATAAGGGGTATTGCAGGAAGTGGCCCCAGATGGAAAGGAGGCCCCTATAAAGCAGTGAGGGATGATGATCTGCCGAAAGCCCAACTGCAGCTTGTCTCAGGGTGCCTGTGGAGCCCAAGAAAGGCGTAGGTGCCAGCAACATTTGAGCTGCAGAGCTCCCTGCAATGGCTGTCAAAGCACAGGTGTGGGGGCAGTGCAAAGACCCACAAAGTGTGTGCCTTGCTGCTTTCTCAAGACCTGTAACAGCTTCATGGCTACTTGTGCAGCGGACAGAGGATCCACAGCACAGTGGGGAGGAAGGGCCAGGGCTCAGTGGTCGAGGATCTGTTTTCCATGCAAAAGATCCCGGGTTCAGTCCCCAACGGCATCTCCAGGTGTGGTTGGGAAAGCTTTCCCGCCTGAAACCTGAGATTCTGCTGCCAGTCAGTGCTAGATGGACCCTTGGCCAGACTCAGTAGAACATAGCTTCTACCTCCGTAAGGCTGGTGTGCGGCCCCTGGTGTGCAGTTTGGTGCATGCCTGAGCTGTGGCGGCAGCTCCTGGCTAGAAGAGGCTGCGCTCCACTCTCTGCAGCAGCGCTGGGCATCAAAGAGACTGCACAATCAGGCCAGCGGGACGACAGGCTGGGGAGAGGCACTTTGTCGAGGGGGGGCAATGGAGGGGAGCTGGATCAAAGTGGCTGGCAAATCCCAGGCGGGCAGGAGCTCTCCCTGCCTTGCCTGCCTGCGGCACTAATGACCTTGATTAGGTTTCGCCCTCCCCTCACTCCCCCCGCCCCGCTGTTCTATGGTTCCTGCTGGCTCCTGGCGGGAAGGGAGAAACCGCCGCGCTTGTGTGTGATTCAGCCACCAAACGATGGGAGGAAATGGATCCTGAACGAAGGCCCTTCCAGGCTGGTTGCACTGCCAGGCACAAATGCAGCCATGAAAACCCCAGCTCCCCCTGGTCTCCCAGGCGCCCCACCCCACACTTTGAGACACCCCCACCCTGGCTCAATGGAGGTCGGAACCCGCCTGCATCTCTGCTCACGCTCCAAGATCCAGTCTGCTCATGCTGCCCCTCCCAGCCTCGGAGGCAGAGCACTGGGCTGCTGTGGTTGTGACAGGAAAGGAGGCTCATCATGGGAAGGTGGGTGTCTGCTGGGGCTCCCCTTTCTGCCCCTCACACTCTCCACAGCTCTCCCCTCTAGTCTTCACCCTATTGCTGCCCCCCCTCCGTTATTGACTCCCCCTCCCTGCTCCGGTGTCCTCTTTCATTTCCTGGCATCTACATTGTGTGCAAAGGACCCGGACCTTTTCTGCAATTGCCAACCTTTTCAAAGAATAAAGGAGATTAGAATGAGATACGCTCAAAGCACTTCTCTCTCGCTGAAAAGGGCTGTAAAAATTATTTGATAGCAGAAAAATGCCAGCGGCTAACAGAATGTCAAGGGCCCAGGGGGGCGGGTGGAAGGGTGGTTTTTTTGAAAAAATAAATAAGGGGGAAAATTATAGACTTAGGATCCAGTTTCAAATCCTAGTCCAACTCCGAGACATCACTCTCTCACCCAACCCCCCCCCCGCCTCAGTTTTCCACCCGCAAAAATACGAGTGAGCGGCCCACCTCCCAGGCTTTAGAACAAAGGAGACAGCACAAACGAAAGAAAATGGCTGCTGTACTGACAGCCAGACAGGGCAGCTGGGCTGGGGCCTAGACTGCTACAAACAGTGAAAGAGAAGATGGAGGAAGAAGCGCAAGGGGACTTTCACCCTGGCTCTTGGCTGAAACCCCTTCTTGATTTTCTCAAGCTCTCTCTCCACCCCTCTTCAGTTGTGCCCAGAGGAAGCTGGCTGGCTGGCTATGTGGCAGACTGGCAAGGACAGACGGACCCTGGCAGAGAACTGGGCATCACCAGCCTTTTCTTCCACATGTGGAGAGGGGGCTCTAGAGTTCAACTGACGTTTAGATTTTTCTGTTTGCCTTTTGAAAATAAGCAAACTTGCGACAAATTCCTGTATCTATCCCTTCCCGGCACACACCTCTTCATTCCTGCAGGGACCCACCCGTTTTCCTGGCTACTTTTCCTCACGACCCCCGTGAATGGCTACCCTCACTTGTACCAAGAAGATCTAGGGTTCGCTGGTCCAGGGGAAAGAGTCTTACTTAAGGTGTGAGGGGCCCTAGGTTCAAATTCTGAACAAGTCCTGTGGAAAGGAAAGCCTGTACCTGAGATACTTCCCTGTGGGGAGGGACCCCAGCTCAGTGGCAGGGAACCTCCTTTGAAGACAAAAGTCCCACGGTGGCAGCATATCCAATTAAACAGAGCAAGCAACAAGTGATGGAAGGGAATGCGCTCTGCTTCAGTTACTGGGGAGACACTGCTGGGCCAGATGAACAGACAGCCTGACCTGGCAGTAGCTTCATAAGAACCCCAGCCCTGGCATTCTTTTCTTCTTGGGGACAGAGACTTCTCCTGATCCTGGGTAAGTGCTAATGGAACTGGCCAAAGACCCTGCTGACCAGGGGCTGGCAAAAAGGACCCCGCCCATCCGCCCACCTCACTGCTTGGTGGAAATGCTCAGAGGGCCAGGGTGGTTCCGACCTCCATGGTGTGGGGGAGACAGGATGAGGGGCACGGCAGGCATTGCCTCCCAGTCCCTACCTGCGGGGTATCGCTCATTGATAGGCCAATTGTCCACCTGCAGCGTTGCGTTGCCACCGCTCCGGGTGAAGCGCACCACGTGGTACTTGCCGTCGTTCACCATGGCGTTGCTCTCCTCGATGGTGATGTCGTCCGTGCCCACGTTGAAAATGACCCCAACTGTTCCCTGGTCCTGTGAGGAGGTGACAGGGGAGAGAAGGAGAATGGAGTCAGAGCAGGGGTTAGCTGGGAGGTCAGAGGGGCAAATTCCAGCAGAGGCTGGGGAGGCAGGAGCAGGGGTCAAGGGGACTTTGTTGCAGCCAGGCATCTATGGTGATGAGCACATCTCTGGCCCACTGGCCCTGGCTCCCACCATTTTTAAAAAGGTAAGACTCCCGAGACACATGAACCCTGCAAAGTAAGAACTGTGCCTATAGCAGCTGACAGCCATGTCTCCTGCACCTTAACTCAGTTTTTCCCACAGTTAACAAGGCTGTGCCACTGACAGCAGCCAGACAAGCCCTGCTGAGAAAGAGAAACCCAACTCTTTTCACTCCTGTTGAGTTTGCAATGGACATGTTAATAATCAGTGTTACTAGGAAGGGGGAGCAGTGGCCTGTTCCCTGTGGCACAGGTCTCCCCATTTGGCCTGTTGGTGGTGGGAAATAGGAGGTCTGATCTGGTTTACCCAGTTGGAGTGTTTGAGGTTTGAAAGGGAACAAGTTAGGGCATTCTAAAATGCAGTCTTGGGTTTAGGGTGCTCCTCTGCCAGCCCAGGAACCCAGTGGTGAACAACCTCAAGAGGAGCCTGCCTGTCACTTTAGTTATCTACAGTGAGGCAGGTGGTGACTGGGAGAGAGGCTTCTTGGTGGGGTTCCCAATTTGTCGAATGCTTTCCCCAGGGACATTTGCTGTCTCTTTTGCACAATGAAATACAGCTTTATTTCCACAAGGTTGAATTTATAATGGAAATTGTTCAAGTTCTGCTGTTTTATTATATTTTTTCACTAGCCTTCTTTTAAAAAAATGTTTTTTTATTTTTGTATTTGTGTCAAATAAAGAAGTTACAAAGATACATGCAACACAGGATTTTTTTTTTAAAAGTTAAGAAATAAATCGTCACCTTGTGTAATTTATAAACAATTTAAAAAACACGAAATGATCCATGAAAAATAATAAACAGGAATGCTTTAGCGACCAAGCGGCCATCATTTGACCCAAGGAAGGAGAAAGGCAGCAGAAGTGAAGTCACTGCATCACCAATGGGAAGAGGCTTTCATTTTATATTGGAGGAGACGCTGGCTGCTTCCTCAGTCACTGGGAAGCCTGAGAGTGTGTTTTAGTGTATTAGCATGATATAAGTGGACTATAAGAGAATACAGTGTAGGAAAAGATAGTATTTCCTGACCATTATCTTCCTGTAGTTCTGCCTACCTGATGTCCCTTGCTTTTGTTTTGAAATTTATGCTGTAAGCCACCTTGGAAATATTTTTGCACGCTGAAGGGTAGGGTAGAACCCAATTAGAAACCAACCAACAAATCTTGACCTGGGTTTTTCCTAATCCTGCTTGGCAGCCAAGAGAGAGTAAGAGACCAGGCCTCGGGCCAAGCGGATGGAGTCATGTTCTTGCGCTCCTGACTTCTTTTTAAAACCAGAGCTGTTGTAGTGTGGGAGTGGGGAATGCTGAGCCAGGGGGGTCATGGGGCTGGGCGGGTTTTTTAAAAAGCACCCCCCCCCAGCCTGCCATGGCCACAATTGGAGACATCCCTCCAACACCTTCACCCCCTATTGACTGCTATTCACAAGGGGAGGGAAATGCCTACTGGTGTCCCATTGTGACTAACTGGGGAGAGCAGAGTCCTGTTTTGCACAGGAGGTGCCAGATGCTGAACGTGGAACCTTCCAGATATGCTCTCCCACAGAGTTGTGGCCTCTTCCCCAAGCAGAGAGGTGCCATCAGGAACCAAGAACACCCTTGGGCTGAGTGGCTTTTCTCCCGAGAGTTCTCTAGAGGGTGTTTTGCAGTGGCAGAAGCCTTTTCTGAGTTGCAGAGAGCCCATCCACTTCCTTCATGGGAAGTGGTCCAACTGGTAGGGCCAAAGCATCACCTCACTCCCTCGGCACCCACTCCACTCATTTCCTCCCTCTTTATGGAGCTTGGGGGGGGGGCAGTGACTTCAACCCGGCTTTCTGCAGGGGTTGGCCAAGTTGTCCCTGGGTCACTGCATAGACCAGCTTTGGCACGCTGGCTCCCAAACACCCTACAACCAGCTGGCTGTCAGGTGCTTAGGACTAAGCAGGATGTGGCTGGCAAACAGGGCCACCTCTCCATGAGATGGTAGCAGCAGCGGAAAGACCGTCTTTCCCGCATGATCTTCCTGCTAGATTTCTGTTGTCCTGGCTTGGCCTGGAGGTCTGCTTCCAGGTTTGGTGCAAAACGGGCCAACTCTTGCAGGCGATTCTAGACCAGGGGAGGGGATGGAAGACGGATGTTGCCCCAAAGGGTCCTGAGAAGGCTCACTCCACTGCCTCCTCCTTCCTCTGTGCTACTTTCAGGTATCCCCACTTCAGCTTGGGGCCCTCACCTCTCGCCCTCCTTGCACCGCTCTCACCAGCTCGCTTGCTGCAGCTCTGAGTAATCAGAGCTCCCTTAATCCAGTTCCTGGTGCAGCCCAGATTGACAGCGCGCTGCCTAATCTCGTTTGCCTCATCAATAAGCTAACGATCAGGGCTGCTTAATTTCATTTGCAGCAGAGCGGTAATTAATCCACTTCTGCAGCCGCCTCTCTGGAAAGGAGCAGAAGAGCTGCAGGGTGAGAAGCAACCTGTGTAGGAGTTGGGCTGTGGAGTAGAATTTTTTGTGTGTGGGGCGGGGTGGGGTGGCAGAGGGCTCTGTGTGTGTGTGTGTGTGTGTGTGTGTGTGTGTGTGAGAGAGAGCTACACCTCTCCCTTTCCCACATTCACAGTTGCCAGACGCAATGTAACATGCCAGGGAGTCACAGGAATGAAGGAAGCTGCCTTGAGTCTAGATCAGTACTGCCTGCCCTGATAGACACTGGCTCTCCAGAGTTTCAGGCAGAGGACAATTACCAACCCTACCTGCAGATGCCAACACGGATCAAGCCTGGGACCTTCTTCATGCAAAACAGAAACTCTACCACCGCATTCTCCAGTTTCAGGCACCAACGGTGCCGTCCTTTGCCTGGCTACAGAGAAGTACAGCCCCATTGACTTTGATGGGCCTTGCTTCGGATTGCAGCCCAAATCCCTTCCCTATTATCTCAATAGCACTTGTCCCCCACATGCCCCCGCCTCTCAGAGTCTAGTTTAATAACCTGGCAATGCGAGAGCCGAAGAAAGCACACACTTCGTATGCAAGACAAGCTCAGTGGCCTGTTCAGAGAAAAGCCATTCAGCGGAAACCTTGGAACTGGGGTCCACTTTGGCCCAGCTGTATGCATCCCTCCTGCCTATGCATAATATGCACGAGCTTCCTCTTTGGGAGCATTTTTTCATCAGTCTATAACTCATCATGGGCTGTTCCTTCTGAGCAAGGGTGCTTATGTGGTTATAAAGAGCTCGAGATGAGTTATGGGCGCCCAGAGCACACACGGTCACAATTCAAGCTGGCTGTCACCCTAAGTAACAACCGGCTCCCAGTGGAGCAACTGAGTACTGGCGGAGGTTCTTTCCTTTAGCCAGGCAGGGGAATTCACACCACCCATTTCCCCATCCCTGTCCCCACCTTAACTGGCGGCTGTCTACACCAGAAAATTTTAGATGTTTCCAGTTTCCTGCCACAGAGCACAGGTGGTGCTTCATGTCCAATCATTTCTACACAAAACCTATTTCCCAAAGTCAATCTTCATATTCAGAATACAAACATTACAGTGACACAGAGCATGTGCAGACTGCCTTTCTTGTATCACTTGTGAATGTCAGCCAGCCTCCACACATCTGGCCTTGGGGAATCTGGCTTCCCAGGAACAGCTTCCAAACAGACCCCAGCCCCTCACTCTTTTAACTAAAAGAAATCTTAGCTGATTAATTCTTAGGAATGTTAATTAATGCCGCATTAATCAATTAAATAGGCACAAATCTCTATATGAATATTAATTCTGAAGATAAAGAGTGAATGCTTTGTTTCAAATTAAGTACACCCAACACGTCACATGGGTACATCATCCCAAATCTAAGGGAAATGTTCTGGCTTTGTAAGAAGAGGCATCCTGGCTGTGGGAGACAACTGGGGGTGGGGGCAGGGGGGAAGCCCTTTTCTAAGGTGTCACAAACCATCTGAATACGGTGTAGGTGTACACAGAGCAGCTGTATTAAAAACAATGTAAATCATTTCAAACCTGTTGCCCAATGAATCAGGGAAACCTTTTAAAACAAATCAGTCTAACCAATTCATCACCTAAGTATGGCAGCCCTGTTTTTATAGAAATTAGCAAGAAATATTCCTGACAGAATCTGGACTTTTCACTCTACATTCTGATAACACACTCCTACCTTCCTCCAAAAGCCAGCTCCTTGCACCTTGCACTGTGCCATGAATAGAGCCAGCCAAGCCATGAGGCAGGTGAGGCTTCTGCTTCAGGCGGCAGAAGTGCTCCAGGCGGCACACCGATGGATGCCTTGCTGCCTCTGTCATCAGCAGAAAAGTGTTGCTGCCATTGACATTGATTTTGGGCAGTGTTGCAGCAGTTTTGGGGGTGAAATCATCCAAGATTGGCCCAATCTTACCCAAAATTGGCCCTGATGGCACTGCCGCTTCTCCGCTAGAGGCAGATGGGGCAAGGCTCAACAGTAGCAGTGGCGGGAGTCGCAGCAGCAGCAGGGCATTTGCTGCCCCTGGCCTTGGAGGGCCCCCCAAAAGGGATGTGCTGCTCCCTCCTGTCCCCCTTGGCTGCTCCTTTCCTCTCTTACTCACAACCCAGGATATCTCAGCAGACCATCTGAAAGGATATTTTTATGGGGCCAGTTTTGCCAGTGTAAGAGTGCGCCATGTTTTTTAGTATCACAGAACAGAGTCCCACAGCCAGCAGGATAAAAGATGCTCTTCTATTATGGGCATCCTAACCTTCTAGCATCAGCACAGCACCTACCATTTACTGAAAATCCCAGAAATGCAGTGTATTTCTTTGCAGCTGGGAGGTGGGGAAAAGTGGAGGGGGGACACACACACACACATTATTAAGGGCTTATTATGCTAAGCAGTGATTAATACCACGCGGTGGGAGCGGCTGGCTGGCTGGCTGGCTGTGTGTGCTCACGCTGCTTATTAGAGCCATGCATGTAATTATTGCATTAAGCCCAGATTATTAGAGCGCTGGGGCATGTGCGTTTTATTAATGCCCACCCTCAACCCCTGTAGTTCAAGGAGGGGAAGGCTGGTGAGCCCTACCTGGAGAGGTGAGCAATATGTAGCAGTCCTTATCACAGAGAGAGCCATGTGCTGGCACTGCTGACTCATCAGGATGGGGGCTCGACAACTTCTAACACCACCTTGGCTGCAGGGCTCCTGGGTGCCGGAAAACCCACAGGCAGCAAATGGCGTCTCAGGCCGTTAAAAATGGCCTGTGAGCCACTGGCAAGACACCCACTTTCATTTCAGATCAAAGCTAAGCTCCTAATCTGCATTTCCCGGCGATGTCATGACACACAGGAGCATCCCACTGAACTGCAGAGGCTTCCCAATGCAAGCAGGAAATGTTGGGGTGGAAGGAGGAAATGAGACAGGATTGAGGTACTTCCAAGATGCTACACTGACTACTTAGACGAGCCGTTGTCTGAAGGCTGGGCGGTGTTGGGATGCAATAGTGCAGTTGAATCATTTTAGACTCTGGCCTTAAAGGTGCCATATGCACACAACCCACACACTCCAGATGGTCACGTGTGTGTACTTCAGCCAAGTAAAAATGTGGTATATGCAAGCCCTGCTGTGTTGGAGAGCCTTCCTGCTCACTCTGATGAGTGGGGCACCTGGATGTCTGCCCCCAAAACTGAGCTGGTTCGCACAACTGCGGAGCTCTATGATGATGAGACCAGACCAGGTTCTTGAAAGGTCCAAGTGCAGAATGCTTTCAGAAAAAAAAATTGAGTAAGGAGCCCATGCCTTGGGGCAGGAGGAGGGGTGCCCAGGGATGGCAGCAACAGCAGCTGCCTTCAAGGGTGGCCTTGGGTCACCCGCCACCACCTTCTGCTCTCTGCTGGGCAACGATTCCAGAGCAATCCATCTCCGCCAGGTCACAGCTGCTGAAGGGGCCAGGCCACTTGAGGTGACAAGTTGCTGCAGCTCCTGGCACCTCCTAAAAAAATTAACCATCACCCAGCCCTCTGCCGACCCTTTGTTCAACAACAGACCCTTGCTGCCTTCCAGGGACATGAATTCCAGCAGCCAATTCCACCTCTGTCAGAAAGAAAGAAATATCTTCTGAGGCTGGGTCCTCAGTGCCACCCTACCTCACCTGTTCTGCTTGCCACCAAGGCACTTTCCTGTGGCCACTGTCAGGGGTTGCAGAGGACCACTCCCCTACAGAACCCCAGAGCCTCCTTGCTCTCCTCTTTTCAGTCTCTGCTTGCTTACTTGCCCCCCACTTCCAGACACACAAGCAGGGAAAGAGGAGGGGGAAGGAAAAGGAGCAGCAGCCCCCACGAACTCCACATTCTCCCCTCTGGGTGACAGAGGCGGGGAGGTGGACATACCCAGAGGGGGGCATCCCTGGAGCAGATGCTGTGGGGGTGGCCCTTGCAGCTTTCTGCTCCTATATGGCCTTGTTTGGGGGGTGGGCTCACACACCCCACTGCAGATCAGGCAATTTTGGGGAGGCCGACAAAGAATCCAAGCAAGCATGGCAAGTGACAGGAAGCAGGGGAGCTAGGTGGAACAATTTAGGCGCGACTGACTTCTCCCAGTTTCACAGACACACACTATGGGAAGTGGAAAGAGGAGAGACAAAGCGATGGCAGAAAGCAGTGTCTTAAGATGGGTGGCACGGCACGACATGGAAGGCTGAGACCAGAGGGGGAGAAAGAGAGACTGCCTCCACCCCCTGCTTGACTTGATGCCTTCACTGGCATGAGGTGGCTGCTGCCTTGTAGCTCTCGCTAAGCCCTGTCGAGGCCTGCTGGCACGCCGGAGTTACTTAAGGGAGAGATTTATGTCACTCACAGAGGCTGGAAATTAAAAGAGAAGGGGGGGAATGGGAGGAGGAGGAAGCGAAGGAGAAATGGATTTACGAGGCTAGAAGTAAGCCCAGACCCCAGGATACAGGGAGGCAGTGGTGGCAGCAGCCGCAGCAGCAGCACGCGGGCCTTGGCGGCTGGCTGGCACAATAACTCCTGTATGTGAGCGAGCGAGCAGCCACGGCTGGCTGGCCTGAGGGCCCCCACAGCCAAGCGCTTAATGGACCGTGGAAGGCCAGAGAGAGAGAGAGAGAGAGAGAGAGAAAGGCAGGCCTCTTGTCTGCTCCAAGATGGCTGCCAAGGCACCAAAATGGCTGCCGCCTCCAATGGCTTGCAAGTCCTGCCCTTTGCATCCCAGCACCCTGGAAAACGGTTTCAGGCTGCCCAACTTCCAAACCAGGCCCTGCAGCTGATGCTCTGAATGGGTTTTCTGAGGTGCATCGATCACCAGGTTTAGCTCCACTTGCGGTATTTATCGAATCTCAAAAGCAGAGAAGCAGGTCTGCCTGCAGGTTTTTGTTTTTTTATCTCCTGGGGAAGGGACCAGGTCTAGTCACTTGGGAACCCCAAACCAAACAGCAATAAGACTCTGAGCAATTAGCTTGTCTCAAGATGGCTGCCGTCTTTTGTGGGCAGCAGCAAGGCAACAAAATGGCCCCTCACTCGACAAGGTTTTCTTCCGCCCTCCTGTGTGACAATGAAAGGCCAGAGATGGTGAATGCTGTGACAGCCTTTCCTCAGCTAAGTGACTTGTGCCTGTACTGACACCCCAACAGTTGGAGTGCAAGGGTGGGGAGAATGGATGCTACCTCAGCACAGCGAGGGAACTTTATTTCCTCCCTGCCTTGCCTGTCCTGTGTCAGAAAACTTGTCAAGTCTAATGTCCTCACTTCCTGAGCAGAGAAATGGGAGTGACAACCAGCAGGCCTCAACCTGTGTTAAACAGCCCAACAAAATAGCTGCAGTTTTGTTGAAGGCCAATTCATGCAACTCCTGCTTTTCTGACTCAAGATTACAAGCAATGTGATACCACGATGCCTCCCAGGGATAAGGAGGATTTTCAGCTTGGGGCTAGATTTCTAGCTCTAAGGCAACTTTTGTATCCAGAAATCTCCTCAGCCACAGAAAGGCCTCCAGTGGGGTTGGCAGAAGTTTCTTTAGGGTCATTTATGAGGGGAGAGAGGCATCCCTTCAGGCTTCCCAAAAGCATCCCCTGCCAGACATACCCACAACACTCACAACGTGTTATTTTCACTATGGAAAGGTGGGATATAAATACTGTTTGCTAAAACAGATGTTACAAAACCATCCCCAGTTTACGTGTGGAAGAAGACAGACATCTTCCCTGCCTGTCAATGGCCAAGCTGGGCATTAAGTCGTGGATCTTCCAGATCTGTTTTTAAATTTTTACATACATCCTGTCATTTCCGAAGAAAGAGCAGTTAGCGTTTATGTCTACTTGAAAACCACAAGTGGCAGAAGCGGAACTCTGAACCTAAATTATCTGGGCCACATTTTAGTTCCTACGTAGTAAGGAAAATGCACTCGGCACATGGTCTGATTCCCCCTCCCTCAAATATAGCCTTCTAAGACTGAGCCTGGCAGACCACTGGCTACTCTATGTGTTCAGTGTTAGATAAAAGTCAGAATTAATGGTCATTAATTCTAATAATATGAACACACCAAGAATTCTCCCCTCTAACGAGAAAAGGCAGAACTTTTTAATGGCATTTCTTGGGTTTCCACCCTGTACAATCCTGTGAGGTGGGCTGCTATTACAGGGGCCAACTTAGAGGAGATGTTAATTGTGTGAATGCAATTAGCATACACTTTTTTGTTATGTAAGTAGCACCATAGAGAGGTGGGGAGGGAGTTTAACTCTTTATCCCCCTGTCCCACAAAACCCCCTGGTCCACAGCTTTGATTTGCATTTCAAGGGAAAGCCTCATTAGTACCAAACAGTGCCTTCCCTTGAAATGCAAATTGGCATTTCAGAGAGGGGATTTTCATCAGCCCATGGCAGGGAAGACAAGAGTTAAAAACCCCATGAGGCTGCTCAACCTTCCCCACCAGCTGATATTTACACAGGAAAAAAAAGTAGGTGTTAATTTTATTCACACAATTAATGTCATCACTTCCAAGCTGGCCCTGCAGCTGAGAGTGAGAACCCACAGGAAGAGAACCTGGCCCTCCCCACTCCCACCCAGTGGGAAGGGTGCCGGGACGGCTTGAGGTACTCAGGTGAAAAGCCCACATGCAGCTGCCAAACCTCTCCCCATGTGACTCTCTCATGCCCATTGCTTGGGAGTTCTCTGCTGAAGCCCCACCACCACTCAGAGTGACCAGGGCAGCAAACAACCATGAAACCTCAGTCACCCAGTTGACATTTATTGGCTTTTCTGTTTCACTCACAGCAACCAAAATGAAGTGGATGGTTATTTGTAGCTAGCACAGGAGCCGCCAATACCAGGAGCGCCCCACTGCCCGCCCATATACACCAGGGACTTGAGAAGGGAAGATCGTGCAGGCTTTAGTGTCCCCCCCCCCCATAACCTCAAGATCTACCCACCAGAGCAAAAGACATCTAGTTAAAGAACAGAGAACCTCCCTTGCAAATTATAGGCTGCAGTTAATGACTGCAGGAGGCAAATGCCCTCTGCACATGCTCAGGCACAGCAGCTTCTCTTCTCCCACATTCCAGGCTTGCATCCTGGTGCTGAAAGTCAGCTCTGATGGGCAGGTGCCACAGGCTGCAGGGCACTGCAGTGTGTCCTGCATAAATCCAAGCAGACTGGTGGAGCATCAGGTGAAGCTCTTTGGCACAACAGAATTCACCCTAGGCTGGCAAAACAAAACACGCACACTGCAGCCAGGTGACCTTAAAAGGGAGAAAAGGCCGATTAAGCCCTTCTTCAAAAGGGAGATGCAACTGATTCCATGGGGTGGGACTCAGAACCTATTCACAATTGGACCAATGCAGTTGCATTGGAAGGAGTAAGTTTGCTGAAAAACTCTCACACACGCATGCAAGCGCGCGCGCACACACACACACACACACACACACACTCTGTTGGGATGTGGATGGCCACAAGAGGGGAGGTCTGCCATCCCGGGGTCTCAGCCTCTGCCAGCCTCTGCAGTCCGCTCTATCTCTCCTGACAACTCTGCCTGCCGCTCTTGGTTACCTGGCAACAGGGCAGGATCAATCTCATGGCGGAGCCCTTCCATCCACCTGTCAGCCTGCATCAACACCTCATCACTCACCCCAGGGCTGCTGAGGATGCTCTGGTAATAGAGATATATGCAACGGGCCATGGCGCGTCATGGGGCAGACCTGCCAGGGGAGAGAATGCACCAGAAAAGCACTCTAGCCCCCCCCCCCAATCCAGAGCTTTGCAGAGCACCTACAGAAGCCTCTCTGGTCTCCAGGGGTCCTGCAATGCTTTGAACCAGGAGGGATAAGACCCCTGCACAGGGCCAGTTCGGGAGTGGCAGTGCGTTGCTACAATCATGTATTCAAGAGATCAAAAGGGAGGGAGGCATTTGCAGAGACCGATGCAGAATGTGCTCCCCAAATGGAAATAGGTCACCCACAGAGCTTTCTCTGAGCTAGCTGGCCTCAGGCCTGCAACCCTGCCTGAATGCCAGGGGTAGTAGAGACAAGCCAAGGATAAAACACAGGGACTAGCCCCAGGACTTATTTTTAAGCCGCTGCTGGGTTTTGAATTGCGCAGTAAGAAACCAGAAAGATGCAAAGCATGTTCAGAGTTCCTTTTGCTAACCACATCTGTAGCTAGCAAATAGGGCTTACTTCTGAGTAGACACACATAAAACTGCACAGTGAAACAGCAACAGGCTTTCTATGGGTAGACCTATGTCCAGCACAGTCCCTTGGCAGTCCTCAGTGACAGTCAGGATCACACAGTTGCAATCCTCAGGAGAGCCCTATGGCTGCAGCTGGATCAGCCCAGAGAAAGGCCCCCGAGTCTAGCATTCAAATCTCACGGTGGCCAACCATTATAGGAAGCCCCCAAGCGGGAAGGAGCCCCCTTTCCACACTCAATCCTGTTCCCAGCTGCCATTAGACTCCAGAGACACCTTGCCAGTCCAGAGGCATCTCCACAAAGCACCGCTGACCACCTTTCCCCTTCCCTTATCCTACCTGAGCCCTTGCTAAGAAGACACACCTTGATGCTCTGAAAACTCATCCAATATATGCACCAATTGGGTGTGTGCATGTCTGACAATGTAGGGCTGCCACCCTTTTATGAAGTCTCCAGAGGGTGGGTCAAGGATAAGTGCAACCCTCAACCAAAAATAATAAAAGGTTTGTGCCCCACCGCCAGTAGTTTTCTGATGCTACAAAGGAAGCTGAGATAAGGGTGTGGATGAAGAAAAAGGCAAGGGAGGCACCTCTCTAAAACACCATCTCCCCCGCCCCCAAATCATGTTCTATGCAAACATCTTTCCACCGACTCCTCTCCGGAAATAGAAAATGCTCTTCCAAGAGGCTGAAACTAGTGGTAGAATTCTGTCTCTTGGCGCTAAGAGACAGATTACAATAAGGAGTTTGTGTGTATGTGTGTGTGTATAGGACCATTCCTTCCACCCTCCACCCCCCCCCAATGCCGCCGTCCCGCTCCATGTCTAAAAATATGAGCCCGTCGGCGTTGGCGAACAGGTCAGTGCCGGAGGAGAAACCAATTACGCGCCTTGCGCAGCCTTTATCTGCCTTTTGGGCGCCGGGGCCTCTTAAAGACGGGGAGAGCCGCAGGTTCGCTTTTAAAGTGGAACATAATTATGACAGTCAGTGTCATCTCCGTTGCTGCCTGTCCTGGGTAACAATTGAATTACATTTGCCACTTGACTAAGCAAGGCGGTTTGTCTTTTTCTGGCGCTAATTCCCTTATTGGGGGGTGGGGGAGAAGGAGAAAAACATTGCAGATGGATATGGAGATGTGCGGGGTAGGAGGAGGAGGAGGAAGGCAGCTTAGGGCATTCTCCCCCCCCCCGCCAGTCCCCCCCTTGCCTGTGTGTGTGTGTGTGTGTGCGCGCATACACGCACACAGGCAGGCAGATAGGAAAGGTAAAACAGAAGAGGGATAAATAGCGGGGAGAAGGGTGGATGGATGGATGAAGAGTGGACAGGAGGTGGATCTCAGATGGAAAGGATAAAAGATCGAGGGGAAACAGATGGAGGCCAGCTAACCTCAACGAAGAACAGGCAGAGATTAGACAGATGAAGAACGATTAGAAAGTGATAGGAAAGCAGGGGCAGTAGGAGGAGGGCAGCAAAGATGGCTGGCAGGTGGGACAGTGGGGCGGTGGCACTAAAAGGGTGAATACAAAGTCCTGGCTCCCCTTTCGTAGAGACCCAACCCAGAGGGGGAGCTTTTACCAGAGGCTGCAGGTTCCAAGGCTCTCCTGGGTAAAGGGGAATATTTGGGGGGTGGAGGTGGGGAGGAAAATAGGGATTGCGGAACCTGCAGTGAGTCCATGGGTAGAGGCTGATATCTTGACCCCCACTTGGCCATTTGCCCCAGAGTTTGGGCTGAATCACTCAGAGATGCTCCTGACTGCAGACACTCCTTGGCGCCCAGGAGCAAATCTGGACCAGGGAGGCCAAACTTGATGGGATGCTAAATGCATCTTTGCATTAAATGCACATCCAAATGTCAGGCACGGCTGCTGCTGGTTACTCTCAGGATTGCAGGAGGGAGGGGGGGAGGGAAGTGTTTCACCCTTTTCTTCTCTGCATTGGTGTTGAATAAAATCCTTTAATGCTACTTTGCCTTGGGAGGAATCCCTCCACGGGGAGCCACCCTCCATAGAAGGAGGCTCCCCCTCCCTACTGGCTGCAAGCTAAGCCTGTTATTTCCCTTTTAAAAACAGGTTCACATTCAAGGCAAAGGCCCATTCAACAGCCGCCCCCTAGTCTGGGTCTTGATTGTTCCAGGGCATTCTGTCAAAAAAGAGGTTAAGATCCTATATGCAATCAGCTGCCTTCCCAGTCAAGAGCATTTCTCCTGGGTCTGGGTTAAATTTTCAGGTGTTCACATCCGGTCAGTCCACTTCTCATTTCAAGATTCTGGCTAAGGATGTTTACTGGCTTGAAGATGAGAAGAGCAGGAAGAGCTGTGGGCCACTAACGTCCTGGATGCGCAACCCCTTCTGCATACAGAACACCTTCTGATTTGTTCTCTCTCTCTCTCTCTCTCTCTCTCTCTCTCTCTCTCTCTCTCTCTCTCTCACACACACACACACACACACACACACACACACACTCTGCAGACCAAAGCAGCCACACACCCAAGAGCACTTCAGAAGGGGAGCTGTTGCCATGCCTGCTTCCTCCCTCCCCAGCACGGTCCTGACCTTACAAGGCAGCCACCAGCTTCAAGCCGCCCCCCACTCACGGTTTGACCATGTATCCCCCTTCCCCTCCACTCCACCCTCCCCCTGCATCTGGAACAGGGAGACAGGTCGGCCAATGGAAAAGAGGACCTTGGCCAGGGGAGGGAAGAAGTGGGGCTGGTACACCTAGTCACGTGAGCTGCATCCTACTGAAATTCCACCTTCCACATAACTATTAAAGGCACTGGAGCCGCAGACAAAGCCATCTTTTTGTATCTGCTACCCTAGACAGAGATGCAGTAGCATCTGGGAGTGGGGGGCGGGGAGGAACCGGATCACTTTAGGCTGGGAGCACCAAATGTGTGGCAGCCGACTTGTGGCAGCAGCAGCTCCACAGTGAGGTCCCTCTGCACATGCTTCCAAAGCACTGCACATGCCTGAAGCACTAAAAACATTGGGGCTGGAGCACTAAAAACAACCTCCTAGAGGAGGGATGGGGCGCATATGTCCAGCCCACCAGGTGTTTCTGGTCTAATATTCCTATCATCAACCCTGACCACTGGAACTGCTGGCTGGTGCTGATAGAAGAGTTGGGAATCCAGCCACATCTGGAGGGCCCCGCAGAAATGCCCCATCCATGGGAGTAGCCAGGATTTTTTGGGGGGGCAGGCCTTATGTTGGGGGGCAGAAGCAACTTATCTGCAATACAGTTGGTCAGCTAGTTAAGTCTATTTATTTATTTACTTGATTGGGAGGGGACCCCCATGGTCCCATCCCTGATCTAGAGTTCAGGGCTACTGAAGGGTCTTCCCTGTCACATCTTTGGTTTTTACTCTCTGTTCTACTGATATTCCAGTGTATTATATTGTGATATTACCCACCTGAAGCAAAAAATTGGCAGATACTGATCTATGCAAGTACAGTAGTGAGGGGCAAATGTTCTGTGCAAGGCAAATGTTCTGTGCATGCTCAGAGACACAGTGACAGCTCCTCCTCCTGGGATCTGGGGCTACCATTGTGGCCCTGCTGGGGTGTGTGTGTTGTGCTCTCTGGCTGACATGTCCCCCGCCTCCGCAGAGCGCGTCAGCATGCTGCTCACGGCTGCTGCTGCTGCCGCCTAACGTTGTCGAGATCCTCCTCTCCTGGCTGTCTTTGTTGGGGCGCCTGTGGCAGCGCGCCAAGGTGGGTGTTAGCACTGCCAGCGAGTGACATCCAGCTGAGTTCTTGCCTTGATGCAACAGCCCTTTGCAAAAGGGGGGGGGGGGGAGAAGGAAGCCTGCAGTGCCAGCCCCACCCCACCCCAGACAGGCAAACAGCAGCTTTGTTTTGCTCCAAGCCTGGGAGGAAAAGGCAAGCCCTAGAAGCTCCTTAGGAATGCCTTAGCAGAGCCCCTGGGATATACAATGCAATGATAAAGAGGGCAGCAACTATCGAGCATGCACAAAATTCAGTTCCTTTGCCCCTCCTTAGCGTCCCAGCAGGCAGCAAAAAAGGAACTGCATGAGAACACCCTACATTAGATATATGAAGATTACCCTTCCTCCAGCAGAGCCTGGGACAACCCAGTCATTGCAGATGACACTGAACTGGGAGGGGGAGCTCACACATCCGGCAGATATCTGACGTGTCAGCACTACATGCGGAACGAACCATGGGACTGTAGCTGATTGCAGGATAAGCATGAGTCAGCCATGTGATGCAGCTGCAAACAAGGCCAATGCAATTCTAAACTGAATTAATAGACCCATGGTTTCTAAGCTGTGAGAAGCAATAGCCATGCCCTCCTGGTGTTGCTGATGTGAGTGCTAGTTCAAAACGCCTGGAGGGCAGCAGGTTGGCAAAGGCCAAGTGATGCTTTATTCAGCCTCATCTGCCGCACTTTTAAGAAGGATGCAGACCAGCAGTTTGGCACCTCCTGCCCTTGAGACTAATCAGTATCGCCAGGCCTTTGCTCTTGGCCTACAAGGCCACCTGGGCCGGGCACGTCTGTCAGATCTTGTCGACAAGCTGTGTCAAGTTTAAAGTGCTGTACATCAGGAAGAATACTGACAAATTAGAAGAGGTTCAGAGGAGGGCAAGGAAGACGAGCGGCAAAATGGAAAAGCCTGTCTGATGAGGACAGGCTGAAGGAGCTGTGCCCTGAGTAGAGGGGATTGCAGAGATGGGGTGGGGGGAGACCTAACAGCCTTTTTCAAACACCTGAGGGGCTGCCAAGTGGAAGGAGGAAAGGGAGGGCAGGAAGGCAGGAGAAAATTTAATAGGCTTGTTGTAGAAGGGGAGATTGCAACCCATTTCCTCTTTGTCTGCAAACAGCACCTTCCAAGAAGCAGCTTTCATCGGGACTACACCTTGGGGAGAAACGGGTAGCCCCCCTCCCTTCCCACCTGCTGTGATCCTAGTAATTTTCAGTCCTCCCTCCTTCCCTTGCACCTGAAGCTATTTGCATCTAAAAAAAACCACCCCTGGGCACGGAATGCAAATGGCACATTGAATGCCTTGCACAGCCAATCTGGGAATTCTGCACAACAGGTATTTTGAACTACAAATCCCATCAGCTGTGTGGGCTGGTGGGAGATAAAGAGTCCAAAACAGACATGCTGAAAGGCACATTTCAATTTTCCTTCCTCCTTCCAGTTTATTCTAAAGCAGCAGAACTCCAGTATTAAGGAGGTGCATCCATCCCCAACAGACCTAGCAATCTGGGCAGAGTCCAAGCTGAAGGCTGGACATCCTGCACACCCTCTTTAGGACCTGGGAGAACGGGAGCTCAGGGTGGCTTTGCACGGCACCCCCACCCCCCACTCAAAGCCAGCAGGCTATAAAGGCCTGACCCCCAGCATGAATCCTCTGGAAACCCCCGGCTTAGCTTCAGAAGAAGAGTGCCTCTGAGTGCCTGCAGAGTGCCTTTCTCCACGAGATGGCGAAGAAGGGCTCCCTCAGAAGGACCCGCTTCCCGGGCAAGCTTCCAAGGCACCTGTTGGGTGGCTCTCTTTTCGGGGATTAAGCTCTGCCAAGCAGAGGCACTTTAGTCAGCTGCCCACCGCAGCGTGGCCAGGCAAACAGAGGTGTCGGTGGCACGGATGGATTAGCAGGTGAGAGACCGCCAGCCAGCCCTGCATGGCAGCCCACGCTCCCGCCACTGACAGCTGGGGGAGGAGCTTTGCAAGCACTGTTCTCTGCCACCGTCCTTCGCTCCAGGGGCCAAGTAAAGCAGGGAGAGGGGGCTAAGCTGCTTAGGCGCCACAGTGAGTGCACGGATTGGGCATGGATGGGCTACCCCTGCCACCTTCTGCAAGGCAGAGGAAACTCTTCTGTGAGGGGGATGGGAGATCCGGGGATACCAGGGCAAATGCCATTTTAGCTCCCTTCCCCTGGAGCTCTGCTTGCAACTGCCCTCCCTTCCAGCCCTCAATCTGGAACCTCTGCTTCGGGGGGAGGAAGATGAGCAAAATTCACAGAGGAAACTGAGTCACAGAGTATGAGGAGGGCTCCATTTTCAGAGACACAGGAGCCTCTGAAACACCCACCAGCCCAGCATTCTGATATCGCAGGGACCAAACAGATGCCTTAAAAGGGAAGCTCACAAGCAGGGGATGACTTCCAAGGTCCTATTCCTGGTCAGCCACTGTCAGTACAGACCCCATGAACATACAGTGGTACCTCTGGATGCAAACGGGATCCGTTCCGGAGCCATGTTCGCATCCTGAAGCAAACGCAACCCGTGTCCGCGCGTCTGCGGGTCGCCGCAGACGTCATTTTGAGCGTCTGTGCATGCGGCAAAGCCCGGAAGTAACGCGCTCCAAAAATATTCATCCTGAAGCTACTTCAACCCAAGGTATGACTGTATATGTGAAATGTTTTTCCCCCTACCCCAACTTTACACTTGTTCACACTGAATTGCTTTTGCCATTTTACCGCCCACTCGTTCGGTTTGGAGAGGTCCTTTTGGAGGTCTTAATAATCAATTTTTGTTGCGATGACCCATAACATTTTTGTATCATCAGCAAGCTTGGCCATCTCACTGCTCACCCCTAACTCTAGATTGTTTATGAAGAAGTTGAGGATCAAAGGCTGCCCCCCAAATCTGCCTCTGGAGCCAGTGATCTGTGACTCCTTGCAAGGCTGCGCTGGACGCTGCAGCACAATTCTTTGGAGCCTCCATAACTGTTGGAACCCCTGGAAGTTGCTCACGAGATGTCACAATCCAGAATCTCTCTAAATAAAACTAGAAACCCACATTTGCAGTTATGATTGATAGTGAGCTGGTAAGCACCACTAATTAATCAAAAGCTGCTCCCATTGGTTGTTGGACATAAGAAGGATCCCAAATGCAGGCCCTGAGCAAGACATGTTTTGCAGCAAAATAAAACCACCGTTTGCAAAAGCTGGGTTTTTTTTTTAAAAAAAAGGTACGAGTGAAGTGTTAAGCACATTCATTCTTAGAACAAAGAGGGGAAAATATTCTAATAGAAATACATGCCCCCCCTTAACCAACACTCCTCTTCCCGCAACAAAAGAGAGAATGTCACTCAGTTGCCAGTTATTAATTCCTAATGCCACAATTACTTCATTACGTGGCAGCTGCAGGAATGAATAGTTGGAGGTTTGCAAAGGCAAAGAATTATCTGAGTCAAAATTAATTTACTAAGTGGAGCAATTCCACCTCATCTTCCCCCCACCCGCCTCCTGTGGAAGTGTCAATTTGTTCTTTTATGAACTTTCAAGCCTTCTATGACCAAGTTTGTGGTGAGAATCAGGATTAGTGCGTGCCATCACACACATGGAATAAACAACGCTGAGGAAGACATGCAGGATTTGCCCAGAGCAGAGGACCCACAAAACCCCCTGCACTTTAGTCCTACAAGCAGGATTAAAAGGTTTTAATTTGCACCCAGGACAAATTCATACATGCTTACTTGCAAGGAAGTCCCACAGAGTTCTACAGGTTTTCTGCAAGGTAAGTCTGAACAGGCAGCTTCCTGGGCTAGCTGCTCAGATTAAAGTGCTTCTTGTAAGTAATATTTTGGAGGATACGACATGAAGTCCCTGGAGTCTTGCCTAACTTCTTAGTCCACCATTTATTTTAAATCAGGGCTCAGTTGACCTGGAACCAGTTTTCATTGTCAGGATGAGGGAGGTTGGGGAATGCCACCAAAAAGAGAAACAAGAGTGGAAATAGCAATGTTTGCTTAACCATCCCATGTGCAGAACGGAAATGGGTCCTGCGAATATGATCATTGTTGCTTCAGTCCACAAATTATATGTAAATGATGCTGATGCTGATTAATTTACCCACCCTTCACCCTAAGGCGCTAAGGAGGGTTACGGCATTAAAAAACAGTTTTTAAAAATTTACAATCACAGAAATCAGGTATGTCCTAAAATACACATCTCGGGTGTTAAAGGCCAGTAGAGAAAAGAAAAGAAAAGAAAAGAAAAGAAAAGAAAAGAAAAGAAAAGAAAAGAAAAGTGTCTTCAGCGTTTGTAGAAAGCTGTGTAGTGAAAATGCAAGGCCCACCTCTGTGGGGAAGGAGTTCTGCAATGTAGCCCCACTCTGCAAATTTGCATGCTGTTTCATTTGCATTGCAATGAATGGGGTGGAATAACATAATGACAACGTGAGCTACACAACTAGTTCTGTAAGTTACTTAATTTTACCACAGCAGACAGCAGAGACCAATATTGTAGTTTTTGGTGGAAGACAAACTGCAGCAGAATAGAAACAGCACTGCATGTGACAAGCACAGGGTGGAAAATGAGGCCACCTTACCCACCTAGTCTGGACTAACTGCTCCAATATGCTGGCGAATTAAAGAAAGGGTGGAATCCTTGTCTTTTCCTCACCATGGATGCTACTCTAATTTTCTGCCCCCCCCCCCTCCGAAGACCCCGTTGATTTTGGCTATGGCAGCAAAAAAATAAAAGTAAATCAAAGTATAAGCACATGGCATGGTTGCATTTTAACCTAGATGTTTTAAATATGTTTTTATTTTTCATGGTACAGTGGTACCTCTGGTTGCAAACGGGATCCATTCCGGAGCCCCGTTCGCATCATGAGCAGAACGCAACCTGCGCCTGCCGCGATTTGCCACTTCTGTGCATGCACATGATGTCATTCTGAGCGTCTGCGCGAGCAGCGAAACCCGGAAGTAACCCGTTCCGTTACTTCCGGGTCGCCGCAGGACACAACCTGAAAAGACGTAACCTGAACCGAATGTAACAAGAGGTATGACTGTATTGTTTCATCACAAGTATGCTTGCTGCACTGGGCTCTTTGGGAAGAGGGGTTTGAAGATCTCCACCCATCTCAGTGGCCCTGATAGGGATGCAAACCACCCCTTTGCTGGTCTTCAGACTGATCATTAGAGGAGCAGGAGTGGGAAGGCACCCTTTCTCAGCTGACCTGCATGGATCAGATGGGTACCCGTTGAGTGCCTGGCATAAGCACATGAGTGTGAAGCCTGAGGTGGCTGGTATGTCACCCCAGAGGGTTGGCAGGGACCAAAAACAATTATGGCCACTCCTGCCCTAGGCAAACACCCACTTTCTCTCCTCTCCTTATATTACATATAGCTGGGAGGCTGAGGGGCAGTGGCTGCATTGGCCACTTCAGTTCTATGAGACAGAGATGTGGACCATATAGCTGGGCCAATCACATTCCCACAGTACAGAAAGAGGAGGCGCTGCGCAGGGACTTGGCAGAGAGAGCTGCAGAACTGACCCCTGACCCCAGTACTGGCACTGCTTCAATCCATCCATCTTTGTGACCAAGAGGAGAAGGGAGTTGCCTTTGGGGTGAAGGTGCCGTGGTCCCACATTGCCTCGTCTTCAGCCCACAAACCCTTGCGGTGGTCGGGAGAGAGGCATTGCTAAACCTCACTTGGGGCTGGCTCTGCATTGCAAGGATCCGATCCCAACTGCCTCGGGGGGGGGGGGGCGCCAGGAGACGCCATGATGAGCCCAGAAGCCCAACCACTGGCTGCCCATCAGCAGGCATGATAAACAGTCTGCCTTTGCGCATGACAAGGGTCTGTGGATGTTGTCGCTGCTGCGCTCGCGCGATGGACTGTTCTCCTTCCTCTTGGCGACCCCCATCCATCTCCCTGGCGTGCAAGGCTAGGCTCTGCCGTCCTGGACACGGCTGGGCTCCCTCACTAGGAATTGACGTAGAGGAAGGAGTGAAAGAAGGGTTGTTGGGAGGCGGGGGCAGCTGAAGAAAGCCAATACAAGGGGTGGAGGCTTTAATGGACAGCTGCCGGGGGGTAAGTTATAGAATTGGAAGGGGACCAAGGGGTCATTTAGTCCAACCCCCTGCAATGCAGGAATCACAGCTAACAGGAGCTCATAAAGGCTCCATCTGCTGCTGCTCTGATTAGGGAAAGGGTGCACACATCCTTCCTATCCAGGATCTCAGTTTACACCTGGCTTGATGGAGTCAGGGCACGTGTTTACTGTAATATGAGAAGAAACAAGAGAAAAAGGAGTACTCTGAGCATATGCAGACTGCCAGAGGAAGGAAGGATCCATGCAATAGGACAGGGATGTCCAACCAGTAGATTATGATCTACTGGTAGATCCCCTGCTGATCCTTGTAGATCGTGGGATCCTTATCGTGTACAAAAAGTTGCAGGGGGAAAGCTAAAATTCTGTGCAATCCTCCCCTCAAAAAGCTTAATAACTATGGGCAATCCACCCACCCCACGCACGCTCCTCCTCCCTCCAATGACAATGGGTAGATCACTGCCAGTTGTTTTTTTTATACTGGGAGTAGATCACAGTCTCTTGGGAGTTGGACATGCCTGCAATAGGAGATCCAGAATGTGTGTGTGAGAGAGAGATGCACTAAACCTCTACAGTTGCTCCCTATTTTCTCGGTCTCTTCTGTCCCTGAATACCTTGACTCAGTCTGGATGGGGCAGAGCTACTGAAGAGCTTTATGGGTTAAAAGGGCTCCTAGGAGAGCCTGGCAGCATCCATGCTTCCATCCACATGCTCAAGAGATGGCCTACGAACAGAGCCTCTCTCCAACTCCCCCCTCCCCACTGCACTATAGACCAAGGCGCTTGATGCTCACTTAAGCTGTAATCATTGCCCAGAACTTTATGCTCTGCATGTGGTCAGAGGCTCTACTGTCACTGCTGAGCTTTAGGATCCAAAACAGGTGCTGGGGCTAAGTGTGGGCACAAATGACACCTTCCCCACCCACACTGCCAAAAGGCCTGCTGTGCTGTTGACTGTGCCCAGGGCAGGGCAGTGGCTCCAGTTAAACCAGGAGTTCAGGAGCCTGTGGATGGGCTGATAAGCTGAAGCAATTTGCGGCAGAACCTCCCTTGGCGCTTCGGAGTAATGAGATGACAGATATAATCACAATGATCACAGGCACCAAAGGGCTGGTTCCTGACCCCCCGCCCAGCTGGGAACCTACCCCCTGCTGGGCTTCTTGCTGTGCAAGGGGGTGGGCAAGCGGGGTGGGGGCTGCCAATCGCTGCCAGGAGCAAATGAAGCTCTCCTTGCACCTGTCAGGCATGGCAAACTGGCAGGAGCCGTGCTTTTGGCTTTGATGGGTGGGGGTCAAAGAGGCTGGCAGTTAAAAAGAGAAGGGTCCAGTCCACTGTCTGAGGGGCAGGGCAGGCAGCACAGAGGGCAGAAGGTGGGCCTCATAGGGGATGCTCAATGAAGCTCCTGACCCTGAGGGTCTGCAGTGCAGGAGTCCTAACATTTTCAACAGGACAATGTTCAGTTTCTGCACAGATGTACAAGTGTGTTCACACCCCCACAGCTGGAGGGAGGAGGCCAGCATGCACACAGACACAGCAGCAGCATTAACGCACCACATCCCATTAGCACATCACACCTCATGTCCTCCTTATTCGTTAAAATACAGGCAGGATTAGACCCTTCGCCAGCAATGAAAAAGCGAGAAAAGCACAGAAGTTGCAAAGGGGGGCAGATCAGGGGAGGGCAATTCAGCTCAGTGGAAAGTGTGCCTGCCTTGCATGAAGAAGGCCCCAGGCCCAATCCCTCCAGGTAGGGTTGGGGAAAAGACTCCCTGCCCCAAACCCCGGAGAGCTGCTGCCAGCCAGAGTAGACAATACTAAGCTTGACGGTACAATAGGAGTATAGCATCTAGATCAAGGGAAGTAATAGTGCCACTGTATTCTGCTCTGGTCAGACCTCACCTGGAGTACTGTGTCCAGTTCTGGGCACCACAGTTCAAGAAGGACACTGACAAACTGGAACGTGTCCAGAGGAGGGCAACCAAAATGGTCAAAGGCCTGGAAACGATGCCTTATGAGGAACGGCTAAGGGAGCTGGGCATGTTTAGCCTGGAGAAGAGGAGGTTAAGGGGTGATATGATAGCCATGTTCAAATATATAAAAGGATGTCATATAGAGGAGGGAGAAAGGTTGTTTTCTGCTGCTCCAGAGAAGCGGACACGGAGCAATGGATCCAAACTACAAGAAAGAAGATTCCACCTAAACATTAGGAAGAACTTCCTGACAGTAAGAGCTGTTCGACAGTGGAATTTGCTGCCAAGGAGTGTGGTGGAGTCTCCTTCTTTGGAGGTCTTTAAGCAGAGGCTTGACAACCATATGTCAGGAGTGCTCTGATGGTGTTTCCTGCTTGGCAGGGGGTTGGACTCGATGGCCCTTGTGGTCTCTTCCAACTCTATGATTCTATGATTCTACGGTACAGTGGTCTGGCTCAGCAAAAGGCAGCTTCCTGTGTCCCCTGACGCTTGTAATCCCCCCCCCAACTGTGTTAAAAGAATTAACTCTGTGCACCATATACAGATAGCGCCACAATGCTCTTCTCTTTGTGTGCAGAACAAAACAGGTGCATGCCAACTCCGGCACGCTGCACGCGTTACCATGCGCTGGAGAGGCAGAAATGCTGCTCTGGTGGCTGATGACACAGATGGACATTCACATGCAGACACACACACAAACACGCACACACCCGTGGGCTCAGCGCCCCCTGCCAATCAGCCGCACTGGCTGTCTCCCCTCCAAAGCCGCAGAGGGGTGCCTTGGCAGCCGCCATTGTGCAAGTGTCACGGCTCAAGCGCATCGCCCAGGCTCTGAGGGCTCCTGCAGAGAGGGGCTTTGTCTGCTGTGGCAGCTGCAAGCAGCTCAGAGAGAGGAAGGGGGGAGGAAGAGAAGGAGGGACATCCTTGCCTCTCCCTGCGAGAATCCCAAATATGCAGGCGGTGACTTTGCACCTGGGCTGAAGCGGCACCTCTGTCTGAAAGTCCCCACCCTTCCCTCCAAGGACCCTGAGAAGTGGGGTTACTTAGCGGTGGGAAAGGAAGCCAAAAGGCAGTGTCTGCAGCTCAATATTCTGCCCATCCCAGAGGCAGGCCTGGCATGCAGGGACAGATTCCCACCTATAGGGCGCAATCCAGCCCTGCCCAAGAACTGGGGCTGTGTGAGAAATGAACTGGGGCTGTGTGAGAGCACAAGGGTTGGTTATGAAAAGAGGGCCAGAGGAATTCAGGAAGAAGACTCCTCTCCAGCAGAGTAACCAAACGAAGCCTCCATAGAGGCAGGGAAAGTAGACCTTGGAACACCAGACCCTGGAAACAGAACAGGGCTTGGTGGTCCCTGCAAAAGACCCCTCAGAGGGAAGGCCGTGCAAGAGAAACGTGGCTGAAGATCCGCCCCCCCCCTGCCCAAAGGCATCCCCTTGCTCGCACCTGCACCATTTCTCAGATGGACTGCTCCCTGCCTGGCAGAGATGCTGTGTGTGTGTGTGTAGCTGGGGGACAGGGGAGGGGCAGAGACTAATGCAATGTGAGTTAGGAGGAGGAGTGGGAGGGAAGCCCCAAGGAAGGAAGGAAGGGAGAGCGAGCGAGAGAGAGAGAGAATGAAATTCTGGTCACAGGGGGTATAACAGGCGATCCTAGGATCACAGAATTGTAGAGATGGAAGGGACCCTGAGGGTCATTTAGCCCAACCCCCTGCAATGCAGTAATGTCAATGTGCGGTCCCACTCCTAATTTGAAACCATACCGGACCCTGCTTAGCTTTGTAAATGTGACGGCAGTTTTATGGCTACACCTGGGAGGATAGGCAGGGCTCTCTCTCTCTCTGTGCGTGTGTGTGTGTGTGTGTGAGAGAGAGAGAGAGCGTGCGCGAAGGGGGGAGAGAATGGGAAAAGGAGAGGGAGAAGGAGAGGAGAGGAGAGAAGACATGATCATTCCAATCCAGGTCCATCTTAGAATAGTCTTAGCTTTGGGTCCAACCCTTTCTCTGCTGGGCAGCATTAAGGACTGAGAGCTGCACTAGGACTCCTGGGTCCTCCAAGATGTGGCCATTCTCTTTGGACAGATAATACATCATCATCCCAAATACACACATCCAGACCTCTTTGTGGGGGAGCAGCCACAGGGAATGACAACTGGGTAATTAACAGGGAACCCAGCCTCCCAGTGCCCATGGGCTTTGGAACACTCTATAGATTCCAAATCATCTGATCAAGCCTGGGGTAAAACCCCAGGAGTCCTGGCTCCCTTTCTCTAGAACACCAGTAAGTGCCACTTCCCTCTGAGTCCTGCCTCAGAGTACCCACTTTCTCACTCTAACCCATGGGGGATAAAGCTATCAATGGCTGCTATCCAAAGCGGCTGTGCTCTCCCGCCAGTATAAGAGGTGGCGAACCTCTGAAGACCAGTTGCTGCGGATTACAGGTGGGGAGAGCCTGTAGGCATCTGGTTAGCCGACGAGACTCAATGGGCCCCCCTTTGGCCAGATCCAGCTGCAGGGCTCTTGCTGCCACCCCTTTCCCAGCTGACTAGCTACCCACTGGGCACCCCCGGGAGGACCTTGGACCTGAGGAGCCTGGCAGTGTGAGGAACAGACACCAGCATGTCTGCACCAGTAGGTTACGCTGTCAGCCCACGTTAGCCTGGCGAGGCCGTGACGAAGATGAGGATGTGAGGCGAAGGCGCCGGAGTGTAGCGGAGGCCGCCCCAGGGGCCTGCTTGACACGTTGGGCACTCTCTGCGCCAGCCTGCCTGCTCTCCTGCCAGACAGGATTAGTGGCAGCACCCTCGCTCGGCACATGCCACAGGGCAGCTGGGAAGATGTGGGTGCCCTTGCGAGGGCACCAACCTGTAGGCCACCTTGATGCTACATGCCCTGCTTCCCTGACTGGATAAAGGGCCAAAACGCTCGTGCTGGCCATGTCTTGGAGGACCCAGGAGTCCTAGTGCCTCTCTCCCTCCCCCTGCAGCTCTCAGTCCTTAGTGCTGCCCAGCAGAGAAAGGGCTGGACCCAAAGCTGGCCCCCAGGCAAGTCCCGCTTGACAGCTGCAGCTCAGCACAGTGGCCTAGTGGTTAGAGCAGTGGACAAAATGGGGGAGGCGCAGGTTCAAATCTCTACCCAGCCATGAAACTCACTTTCTGACTCTGTACCAGCCCCTCTCTCTGTATTTCTGCTTACCAAACATGGGAGGACGAGGAGGGGATAACACCTCAGGAAAAAGGAATACAGTCATACCGTTCTTTCAGGATATGTCCCACGGCGACCCGGAAGTAACGGAATGGGTTACTTCTGGGCTTCACCGCTCGCGCATGCGCAGACGCTCAAAATGACACCACGCGCATGCGCAGAAGCGGCCAATCGCAACCCGTGCACACGCAGACGCGGGTTGCGTTCTACTCATGTTGCGAATGGGGCTCTGGAACGGATCCCATTCGCAACCAGAGGTACCACTGTACAATTCAAAAATCACCTGGACAACTTGGAAAGCTGGGGTGAAATTCATAGAATGAAATCCAGCTGGGCCAAATCCAAAGTTCTACATCTAAGCAAAAACAGCTATGAACAAATAAAATGCAAAGGGTCTTGTGGCATCTTGAGGACCAACCATTTTACTTAGGCAGGTTTCATGAGTTCATAATAAATGTGTTGTGCCAAAAGACTTTTCACTGCTTTTGCTGAAGGAGACTTAACACCTCCACATCTCCAGAGAAAGGCACAGGATGGCAGATCTCAGTGAGAAGCAGCTTGGGACTGTAACTGGTCTGAAGCTGAACATGAGTCAGCCGTGTGACACAGCCCCAAACAAGGCTAATGCAATCTTAGGCTGAACTAACAGAGCTGTAACTTCTAAGTAAGTCATGAGAGGTACGGTTTATTCTGCACAGAGTGCTGGCCCTGCTTCTGGGTGCAGACTAATAATGGGGAATGCCAGGCCCACTTTGGCTTGCTCCTGAATTTGGCCCACAAGGAGTTGCAGACAGTGGGGTGGGATGGCGCTGCTTACTGACCTGTGGCTGGCCACGTCTCTGCCGGTTACTAGAAGAGGGAGCAGGCGGCAAGACCAGCATGGTGCAAATGCACCAGCAGAGTCAACATGGAGTTCCTGGCCAATGAGCTTGCACTGCACTGACCAACCAACCAAAGGAGCAGCATCAACCCACCATGCTGCCGCCTACAAGGCTGTCTGGCCAAGCCACACCCACCTACCTGTCACCTGACACTAGGCAAAGGGCAGATGTAGCCCTGGCTGCTGAGGCTTAAGAGTGTGCTGAGCCTGACTGCTCTCCTGAAGCCATGGCTTCAATTTTGTGCTGCGGGAATATGGTGCCTGTTCCCGTGAAAAGCAGTGCAGCAGAAAAAGGCACTGCATTCCAGCAGTGCCAACTTACAGCCCCAGCTGGAAAGGAACCACAATGAGCCCACTCTTGGCATCCATAGCTTCACTTATTCCATGCCTGGTGTCAGGTGATTGACAGGTGGGAGGGGGCAAATACAGAAGGGATTCAGCCCAAGCGATTGCCTCTGGCCAAGACAGGCATGCAAAAGAAATGCAATCAGGGCTTTTCTTCAGCCAAACTCACCAGAATTCAGTTCCGACACCTCTCAGGTGGGCGCCATTGCCATTCTAAGAGAACAAGGGAGGCCTCTGCCTTACGGCTCGCTTTAAATGTTCCAGTAAGCCAGGGTTTTCGGCTTTTCGTGGTTTACACTGCTCAGCTGCTCCCATTTCTCTCTTTCCCTGATGCAGAGAAACAAGCTTGGAAGCTGCCATTCAGCTTGGTTTCCCACAATGCCCAAACTCTAGCCAGGCTTCAGCTATGACAGATTTGTAACTTGTTGAGTTTGTCGCAAACAACGCCCTGGATTTGGATACCATGGCTAGCTAAGCCTCATGGCAGTTTTGTTCTTCCTGGCTGAGCCAAGGGGGGGGGGGTGTGAAGGAGAGCTGATGGGGCAGCCTCCACCCAAATGCTGCTTGTTGCCCCCCAAAACACACCAGCCCTGCCTCATGGTGACCTGCAGCCAAAGCCCTACATAAAAGGGAAGTGTGTGTTTGTGAGGAGGCCGCCAATTGGCTGCATCTCAGGCCATCGGCTTGAATTTTCCCAAATCCAGGATCTGTGCAGAATGCCTGTCCTGCTGAAACAAAACGCAGACTTCATCCAGGCATGTTGTCTCCTCGAAGGGGGGGGGGGAATGAACCCCCACCCCACAAGAGAAAAGAGAGGCTGCCACCATATACCTGAAAACATACCCAAACCTAATCAACGAAACGTCGATTTGCATCCATGGCAGCTCAGAGAAGGAGCAAGAGAGATGACTCTGCACTCCGCCATCCAGGGCGCCCGACCACAGCCATGCACACGAGGGAGAAATTAGCCTCCTGCATCCTGCTCCCCCCTCCGGGCAATGAGTATTTCATTAAGTAACGAGCTCTCTTCCTCCTCCTCTCCCAATATCATGCGCAGCCATTAATGCATAAATATTAATAGGAACGACACAGAGATGGACTGGGTGCCTGCGGCCTGTTTTGAGACGCTGCGTTCACACAGGGCAAGGAATTAATCAGTTTGCCCTGCTTGGAGAGATCGGGAGAGGCAGAAGGGAATAGCGGAAGGGGTCCAGCCGGGAGCAGAAGAGGGAGGGAGGCAGGCCACCCCCGCTGCAACGTGCAGGCCCACCCAAATACACCCCATTATTTTTTTAAAAGAATAATATATTTTAAACAACAGCAGCAACACATAACATGGGGGTGAGAATCCTGTCCTAACAGCCCCTCTTTGTTTCTTGCCCGAAGTCAGGGACTTGAAAGGAATGCTCAGTGCCAAAAGCGAAGATGGTATCGGAGTGTATGCAGAGTGGTGGTGCAGGGCAGCTCCCTGCAGGGCCTATTTGTCCAGTGTGCAAATTGGGCCGGTCTTGTTTCGAGCTGAGCACAACCCAGGGCTGCAGAAGTGGCAGGAGAGGATGCTGTGTCTGAGCGCATGGAGAGGTCCAGGCAGGACCACAGCAAGCGCCCACATCTCTGGAGCAGAAACGAAAAAGGGCAGGATTTGACTCCAGGACACCTCTTTTTAAGAGCCAGGGGTCTGTTGTGCCCCACTCTGGTGATGTGGGAAAGGCACATTGATTGTCAGCACACAACCCCAGAACACAGGGAAAAACTGGGACTGAAGGGGTGAGCTCTAAGGGAGCTCATGCAAAGGCTGGTTTGGATACAGGTCTGGACAGAAACAATCAAGGGCTGAACCTGTGGGAGGGGGGTATGTATGCACAAACACCAGCCATCATCTGTTGACAGAGAACAACTTGGAAGGGCCCAAATGGTCTCCATCCTACTCGAGTCCAATGTGCAAGGCAAGGCAGTTCAGCAACTGAAGTTCCAAGCCCCCCACTCACTCCTGCCAAAGAGAAGGTGGCAAGAGCAACATGGTCCACACTTTCAGATACCATCTAGAACTGCCTATCAAGAAGGTGAAAGTTGAAGATGTATAATGGGGCAGCGGGGGTGGGGTGGGGTAATTTTCACAAGCCCCAGAAGTGGCAACCCACCCTCAGGCCTCGGCCCCTGCCAAATCTCCCCATGAAATAGGCCCATCTGGGTGAGGAAAGGGGTGTATTTAAACAGCTAGTGACCTACAAATCAAACCTCTCAACTAGAAAAAGACCTGCTAAATAATCAAAAAGTAATGTCTAAAATGCTATCAGAATGGCAAACAAAGGATGAATCATCAGTGATTCTGGGCTATGGATATAGGACATAATATTGAAATGGCAGCATTGGAAAGATTGTGGAATGTGGATTTGAGATTTACAGTGTGCTATGCGATAAAAGAAAATCACATGGAAATGATGTATAAGTGGTATCTGATTCCTAGTAAATTAGCAAAAATTTATAAGTCAGAACCAGATATCTGTTGGAAATGTAAAGAGATGAAGGGTACATTTTCCCATATGTGATGGTCATGTAAGGTAGCAGAATCTTTCTGGGAAATGATTTATAATGAGTTGGGGGGGAAATGTTGTAGATAATTTTTGTAAAAAATCAGAAGCTTTTATTTTAGGTATAATTGGTGGAGAGGTACCCAAAGAACAGAAAAAATTATATATGTATGTTCCTGTGGCTGCCCAAATGATTTATGCCCAGAAATGGAAAGAAGAAATAGTTCTAACCAAGGAGGACTAGCAATTAAAATTGATGGAATATGCAGAAATGGCGAAACTTACCGGAAGAATAAGAAACCAAGAAGAGAGACTTTTTAAAACAGAATGGGGAAAATTTATTGACTATTTGAAGATGTATTGTAAACAACTTAAAACATTAGCAGAATTGACATAAACACGCGCAGAAAGAAATAACAAAAAGGGGAAATTAGAAAATAGGCTCGAATTGGATATGCAGTAACAACAGACATAAAATAAGTAACCACAGAAAGGAAGGGAGGGAAGTCGAGGGAAATGCAGATTGATTATGTAAAGATTTTGGGTTTTTTTTGTTAAAATATTTGTAAAATGAGAAAACGATATATATATTTTGCTGGCAATATATATATATTTTGCCAGCAGCCATTCATGAGCTGGCAGGGGTGGGCGTGGGGAGATGTGTTCTGTTTGTCCCCCTGTGAGTGTCTGGGAAAACATACATCTGAAATTGGACAACCTCCCCTCACCTCACAACCCAGTTCCCCAGGATTTGTGTCATTTGCACCAGTTTTGAACCCAGAGCTTATTTGAAAAATCAGGCCCTCCCCCACCTGGATCCCCTCCCCACCAACTCTCTCCCTCCCTCCCTCCCTCCCCCAGCCCAGCCCCTCTGCCATCCTTACTATGTGGAGTTGCAGGTAGTCCCCGAGGCCAGAGGCACTGTCCACCCGCACCAGGATGGCGTTCTTCTGGTGCGTGCTGAAACCCACGGCCAGGCGGTCGGCCCGTGTGCTGGGGCGGTCATTGGGAGGCCACGTGTAGGTGATCAGCGCCCCGCCCTTCCCAAAAATGTATGTCGTCCCAGCTGGAAAGAGGAAGAAAGAGAAAAGTTAGAGAGGAAGGTCTACTGCAGCCTCTGGGATCCTCCACCTACCGGTGGAGGACGAAACTTCAGGGATTAAACTTGAGATCTCTCGGACCGCTCACAAGCTGCTCTGGGCAAGGGCTCAACTTGGCTCGCTTTCACCAGAGCACAGCTGCTTAACACACAGCACAAAAGGAATGGCGATGAGTGTGCTGGAACATGTGCAGAGTGCTTCTGCCATCATCCAGCTCTCTCACACCTGGGAGTGAAGGATCTTTCTTGGCTTTTAACCCGGGGGGGGGGGAGCACCTTTGATGGGAGTCTGGAGGGACAAAGACATCAATTTGGAATATAGGGAGCCATCCATGCTCAGGGACTCCATCTGTCATATTTTGGGTCTTATCTGCCCTCTCCGCTGAAGTTATCAGTATCTGGGGAATGGAAATCTCAGGACCATATGGGGAGAAGCATAGCTCAGACCTTCAGCACCTAACTGCTGGGGATAGACTTTGGAAGCCCCCATTCTGGCACCCTCCTGTAACCTCCACCTCAACCTGCAATGCCCAAGTGCCCCACCAGGATAGCCCCTTCATGTCCCCTGCCCATCTCTGCCGCAAAAACAAGGTTGGGGGTGGGAGGGAGCAGGTTAGGGATGATGGACCTGGAGGGATAAGGGCTGAGACAGGCCCATTCGTTTCCTGGCCACCCAGCCCTCCCCTCAGCCCTCCTTGAGGTATGGGCTCCAGCAGAGCCATCCATCACCCCTCAAGCCTAGCTCCTCCTCACATACAAACGCTCAGGCTGCCTTTCTGGTTCTCCTAGCCAGGACCCCCCAACGCCTCTCCATCAAGCTGATACCTTTGTCTGTTCTAGAATAATAGCTGCCTTTACCAACATCCCTGAGTGTCTCATGGGGAGGAAGGAGCGAGCCCCCAAAGCAGGCCGGGGGAACCTAGGAAGTCCCTCCAGATGCTGGTGGATGGACTCCCAACTCCCAGTAGCCAGTCTGGCTCATGTTCAAGGATGATGGGGAGAGCTGGAAGGCCTCAACAGGCTCCCCAGAGCTGCCTGAAGATGCACCAGGCACACGCCTCTGCCATTCCAGGAATCCTGCCAAGCTAACAAAATGGCTGGCTTCCACTGGCCTCCTCAGCACCTCACATCCTCTGGAACAAGAGGTAACAGAGGTGGGTTGTTTGATCAGGCAGGCAGAAGGACTACAACAAGTGACTTGGCTGGTGGGATCTGAAGCTGAAAACCTAAACAGGCGGTGGGACCCCACTTCAACTAGCCAGCCTCATTTGGTCCTCAGAGCAGCTCAGGACATGGCCTTGACAGGCATCATGTTGTAACCTCTAGCCTGGCAGACCAGTGTAGACTGGAAGCTTGCCCCACTGCCTCGGCTTCCAACAACCAGCTAGTCAGGCAACAGAAGCAGGATCTGTGTTTATGTGTGGAGTTGCTCCCTAAAGAAGTGGCTCAAGGCTATCATGCTCCCAGGATTGGGGGAGGGAGAGAATGGGGGCTACTTCTCAGGATGCCAGAGATAGGCCTGGGAGGGTAGGCCCCAGGGAGCCAAATTCTGGTACCCAGAGGTGTGGCAGATGAGGTGGCGGGTGGCAAATGTAAAACCCTTTTTACCTGCCCCCGCCCATAATCTGATCATTATCTTAGCATCCTGGCTTAGATTGTTTGTAACCAATGTGCTTTAGGTTTTTGTTGGAAATACCAAAAACAAGAAATTAATTATGGTTATACAGCTCTCCCCCCTCCCACATGCAGCAGGGCTGCTTCCAGCCCCATGATTATGCGCATATCAACCGCGCATTCACAACGGCTTCTGAAAGAGGTTTGTGATCAACAGCCACCTAAAGCAGCCTTCACCAACGCAGTGCCCTCCTGACGTTTCAGACTACAGCGTCTATCAGTCCCGGCCAACCCGTGAGCTAAAGACACATTCAAGCAACGCAAGTAGAGCAGCAGCAGCTAAAGCATGTGTAGGCAAACTAAGGCCTGAGGGCCGGGTCCAGCCCAATCACCTTCTAAATCCGGCCCGCGGACGGTCTGGGAATCAGCGTGTTTTTACATGAGTAGAATGTGTCCTTTTATTTAAAGTGCATCTCTGGGTTATTTGTGGGGCATAGAAATTCGTTCACCCCCCCCCAAAAAAATATATATAGTCTGGCCCTCCACAAGGTCTGAGGGACAGTGGACCAGCCCCCTGTTGAAAAAGTTTGCTGAGCCCTGAGCTAAAGGAAACTGAGGAACATGTGGACACCTCAGCTTAGAGAGCCAGGTCTTTGGAGGGGAGGGGCTTTCTAGAGGAGCACAGCCGATGGCAGATGGGTGAGGTGTAGGGGAAATTCCTCAGGTGCCAGGTGTGTTTTGCTACTGGTGCATATCTAACTGTGTGGAGAACTCTGGATACCAGGTTGTCAACTGACCTGGTTGGCCCCTCCTGCTTTCTTAAGCAGGCAAGCAGAAGAGCTTATTTATTGCATTTATATCCCACTTATCCCCCAAGGAATATACGTATGGCTAACCTCCCCCCCCCCCACAACAACCCTGTGAGGAAGGTTAAGAGGCTGTGACTAGTCACCCAGTGAGCTTTATGACTGGACAGGGATTTTAACCCTGATATCCTAGGTCCCAGATCGACACTCTAACCACTACACCACACTAGCTTCCTAGATTACTTTTGCTATGGGGCAGTTCTATAAATTAAGTGGGTAAATAAATATGGGGAAAGCAAATGTCACTTAGAGAAGGATCTGAAATATTTCCTTTGAAGCCTGAATTTGTTTTATTCTGGATTGCTTTATTTGAATTTTTAATGTATTATAAATCACTTTGAGATTTTTTTCTTTAAAATATAAACCAGTATATAAATGAAATGAAGAATAATAATATCGCACCACAAAAAAGGTGCCTACACATTCCATTGTGGCGACCGTAACCCAAATTTAAGGTGCCATTTGGCAAGTAGCTTATATATCTGAGTTTCTAACATTGGGCAACACTGTGAAGTCCTCACCCCATTGCCCTAGTCCAGCTGCTCTTGAAGAAAAGATTCCAGGGAGACCTTCCCCAGTTGGGCCCTGAATAACTTTCTCTTTTCCTGTAAGAGGACCTGGCAGATGTGTGCAATTTCTGGGAAAATTATGAAATTAGTCTTAAATTGCACAGGGCAATCTGCACCAGAAAATTCCCTTGTGCCCTGGAGAGTGATCTAATCTTGCTAGTTTGTTTCACTTGTATTTAGTAAACAGAGCTAAAAAAAAACCTTGAAAATGCCAAGATTTCCTAACATTGTATTGGCATCCTATTGGAATGGGCTTACGGAGCTGGAAATCTTCCACAGGAAAAAAAAAAGTACTGGAAGAGATTTGGACTCCCATCGCTGCACCTGGGATTGAGTCTAGCCTTGTACTTCCTACCTTGCACAATAGCCACAGGTGACCAGGCCTTCCACCTTGCTTCCTGCTCTCCCTCCTCCAGAGCCAAGGAAGTCCCTCCCTCCATGACTAGCCTGGAAACCATGCAGGTCAGTGGAGGCGAGGCGAGTCGCTCTGCCTGACCTCTGTCAGCCCATTGTGACCCTCGACAGTGGGGCCTTGGGAGCGGGAATCATCATCAGTAGCCAATTTGGGGGTCCTAGCTGCCAGGACACAGCCCTGCCACCATCAACGCTCCTGCATTGGCCTCCATATTTTCAGCCTCACTCCGTATTTCCAGCCTCACAGGCATCAAGGACCATAAAGTCTGGCAAGGTCCCATCCGCAGTCCATCCAGGTCCTCAGAGGAGACGGCGCCAACCCCATCACAGGCCTGGCCAGTTGGCTCCTGCTGCCTGCAAGAGCGGAGTCTTCTTCCTGCCAGCAGGGCTCACTGGGAGCTCTCCAAGGTCCTGATTTCCTCTGCCCTCTGCATAAGACAGCTTCTATGACCTCAATCGTGAGCTGACTTCCCCTGAAACAACGTGCTTCCTCCATTAGCCTCAAGTGCCCACAGAACAGGAAAGAGAGGAGAGCTTTCAGTTTATTGTTTAACATGCCTGCAAAGAGGCGAGTGGTTGTGGAGAAAGGGCTTCCATTCATCTGCAGCAAGTACAGACGTAACTCGGCTGGGCTTATTTGCAAGGCTGATTGCCTCCCCTGCACCCTCTGGGCCAGTGGTTCCCAATTAGCTAAGTAATGCAGACCCCCTGTTTTTCAAAAGCCAAGCCATGGATCCCCTACTTTTGAAAATTCTGGTATATCTATGGGAGTGGTCCACAGACCACCACTTGGGAACCACTGCCCTAGACTAACTAGGGAGACTTTGGTCTCTCTTCTCAACTCCAGCAATGAGTAATATGGAATAGGGGCTTTCCTCTCCCTCAGCTACAGAGGTGTTTAAATGTTGCAGGTTATATGAGATTGAAGAGGGTGAAAGCATGTAGCAGCCTGCGTACGTCAAACCTCCAAGAGGTGACACACACACCCAGCAGAAGGAAAGTCACCTCTTTGCCCCAGCCAACCTCTACCAGCAAAGGGAAAAACCTTCTTTGCAGCTTCTCCTGTGGAAGTCAGAGGTTCCTGGAAGTTGTGGAGAAAACACTTGTGGGTGCAAGTTGAGGAGGAAACATTTCCTCCAAATGCTAATCTGTTTCATCAGAATTCAAGAACATTCAAAACAACTTCTTTTGTACTTAGGAAACCAAAGCAACCAAGTAAAGAAAACAGTAATAAAAGGAGGCATAAAAGCAGAGACACTTGGGTTAAAGGGAGGCAGAAGTGCCCTGCCCTTCCCCATCAAAAAACAAGAACAAAAAGACTAAAAATGTTCAAAAACCAAAGTCCTGACAGTTCACCCAATTCCTAACTGATGTGAAATTTCACTTCGGTTCCAGAGTGTGCTGCAAGCAGCAAACTGGGAAGGAGATGGAGGCAGAAAGAGGTGCAAGGCCTTCCCCTTTTCTGGGCCTGCAGGAGGTTAGGAAGAGGCCTGGCAAGGTGGGGGGCGACAGAGGGCTGCTTTTGAGCACCTCTGAAGTCAACAACGGCTGCAAAACTCTCTATGTATGCCTGAGGTTCATTAAGACTATTAGGGAAAGGACCGTCCTTAAGAAACCTACTCCCCACATACTGGTCACTGTACCCTCCCGTGAGCTGGCAGGAGAAGGGCATTGTGCAGGGGCGATGGCCTGCCAGCCTCTCCACTGACCTGTTCCTCTGAGCGACAAAGGCGGCCTTCAAGGCCAACTGTCCCCCTCTGCTTCGCCACCCATCCATCTCTGTCAGCCTCCTTGATTAGCTCAGAAATTGTCAGCAACCAAACCTGGAGGGGAAGAAGAAGGCGCACTGGGAGGGGCAACCGAGATGCCAGCGGGCAGGGAAGGATGGAGGTGGCGAGGGCTCATCTCCGCACTGCCCTCCCCAAACCAAACTGCACCCATCCCTTTCCATGCTGGGGGGCCTTGGCACCAGCCTCCCCTTTCTAAAGGGCTGGACGAATTCCTGAGGTCTCAAGGGATGCCAATCCTGGCACCTTCCCGATTCCTGAGAACCCAGGAACCTGTTAGTTCTCACCCCAGCTCTGTCAGCTACCTCCTCTGCAGTTTCCTCTGCTAATGGGCTGACTCACGCAGCAGGTGAGGTGGCAGCATGTGTGCATTGGCTATCTTACACTGTTCCTGTGACTGTTCACACAGCTGCTTTGGCCCTGCAAAGGCAAAGGCTGCTATACGAGCAACGGAACTCAGTGGGACTGGCCGACCAGTAAACACACGCAGGGGGGCACCATCAACTCATGCCATACAAGGAGAAGGTAGAAGGTACCACTTCAGAGTTTAGATGAGGTATACCCATTTTGAAAGTACCCTTGTCTGGGGGCTTCTAGACAGGGGTGGCTCCTGGCAGCACAATCCAACTTTTGCTACAGGCCATAAGTTGAGTTGCAGGAACACAACTGACAGCACTGCGCTCTCCCTGCCTGCACATCCTGCCATGTTTTGAATGAACAAGTGAACATTTCCTCTCAGCTAATCTTTTTTTTAAATCCATTGTTAAATTTGGTACGGTGCTTATTTGTGATTCCCTGATTGTGCTCATGTCTCTTTTATGTTAAAAGAATGGAGATTCGATTTCTGTATAAAAAGGCCAATTTGTTGTCTGCCCCCTCTTACTCTGACCACATTGGTGCAATAGACCACACAAGCTCAGTTCCATATCTTCATGTGCCATTTATCAATCTTGGGTGGGTTTTTAATCTTTCTCCACCTCCAACCGATCCAGCTGCTGTTAATAAATGCATGACCTGGAGTATTTAATTATTTATATTTAAAGCTATTTATATACCGCTTAATTACTATAGTTTGTAAGCAGTGTACATAAAAACTTAAAAGCATGCAATGGAGAAGATCAATTAGGATGAATAATAAAAACAGAATGTGTCCTTAAAACGCCTGCTGAAATAGGAAAGGTCCTGTGGCCAAGGGCCTTCGAACCACAGGCTGTGGGCTGGTCTCCTCTCAGCCAGGAGTTCCACAGAATCAGGCCTGCAACACTGAGCACCTGGGTCCTCCTGGGTGCGAGACATGCGTCTGAGCTGCAGGGGACCCCATGAACAAAAACTCCCCCTGAAGATCTCAGATATTTTGTCCATTACATATCCATTTTACAGAAGGCTGACAAATAGATCTATGGGCAACTTGTAGCCACAGATTTTTTTTCTAATGTCACTTGTTGTAGAGATCCAATAAATTTGTGAGGTCTGGACAAGTCCAAAAGGCATAAAAAAAATGCTAGGATGATGACCAGGGTTGCATCTCTAGCACTGGTATACCATTATATGATTATATCTGACTTGCTCTTCAGGAAGTAAAATACCACCCAAGTATTAGTTTATAACGCATCCCTTTAAAATTCAAACACACTGGAAATGAGGAACAGGTAGCCAGTGATGTAAGTTTGGAAATGAATTTCTGCCCTTTGCAAATGAGGATAATTTACACAGGGTAATTTGAATCAGAAAGTTTCTTAGCTTGCTTTGGAAAACTTTCTGCTGCCATAACAGAACAATCTAAACATTTTTGTTTTACCTGTGCTTAGTAAACAAAGATAAAATTTTTGAAATTGCCAAGCTTGTATTTGCAACAAACAACCATTCATAGTGCTGTTAATGAACTTTTGAAACGGAAGATTTTATGTGGAAAAATGAAGCACTGGGAAATGTTCTATTTCGGAAGATTTTCTGTGGAAGTTTTTGCACTTGACATCACTGCTGGCGCCCTCCAAACACTGTCAGACTCCTGGCAGCCAGCAGGCCCAACAACCGTGATGATGGTGATGCTGATGGGAGTCTAACAACATCACCAGTCCCCACAGGCTGGCTACCCCCGAGGGAAGCTGCTATTTCCAAGTCCAAATTTATTGTGGAATAGTCTTTCTTCAAAGTCATCAATCCATTTGATCTGAAAGAAATGTTTCCTGGCATCTCGATTGGCTTTTTAAAAAAATGCTAGCTGAAAATTTTATAGATTTGATACATAATTCATTTCGCTAACTTACTTGACACCTCAAGTTCTGCAGCTGACTCTGTGAGGTGGACCTTCCTGCTTAGACCGTTTTATGTTTGACTTGCAGAGACTGGAAGCCTCCTTTTCAGCTTTTGATTAGCTCACATTTTACCTGCCTTTTCCCCCTCAGATCACTTTTGTCTTCTGGCTCTCTCTGATAGCAGACGGTTGCAAGAGGTGACTGCGCAGAACAGCTTGCTTTTAAAAATACTTTTTGCCATTTTGAGCAAATATGAAGAGTAACATAACAGAGCTCTGGGCGAATTTTTTAAACAAGAAGTACTTCAATCGGGGGAGGAGGCCAATTGCTAAAATGCTACGTGATCGGAAAAAGGCAAGATTTTTTCTTTAAAAATTCGCATTAGTACCATGCCACCCTTTCATTTTAAGCCTTATTACATGCATATTTTTTAAATATATAAATGGCTGTTTTAGAAAGCACTTTAGCACAAATTAAAAGATCAATAAAAATAAATGGGGCGATAAAACGCTGCCAACCAGTAAAGGTAACAGAGAAGGGGCTCCAAGGAATTAGCAGTTCCCCTTCCCAACATGGCCCTGAACACTTCTGGGAAAAATGGGATAGGGAGGCACTTCAGAGCACCAACACCTGGCGAAGAGGGTATGACTGTCCCCTTCTTTGCAACAACAGCAACAATTATTTTATTTACAAAAATATTTATATACCACAATTCAGGAAAAATATCAGATTTGTTTACAACCAAATACAGTGGTACCTAGGGTTACAGATGCTTCAGGTTACAGACTCTGCTAACCCAGAAATAGTACCTCGGGTTAAGAACTTTGCTTCAGGATAAGAACAGAAATTGCGTGGCAGCAGGAGGCCCCATTAGCTAAAGTGGTACCTCAGGTTAAGAACAGTTTCAGGTTAAGAACAGACCTCCAGAACGAATTAAGTTCTTAACCCGAGGTACCACTGTATATGATAAAAACATACAAAATAAAATTAAAATGTCAGGGTGTTTTTTCCCCTTCCAGGCAAACAAAAGGTGGAGGGAGCTTGGAAGAAACATGGGACATTGACATTCTATAGACGCTCCAAAGAAAGTGTGGCCATCCCAAAATGAACACCTATCATGGAAGTAGAAAGTGAGATTATCAGGGAGAATTGCCCTGATCCGGCCCTCTCCATGCTGTGCTGGATTTCAACTTATGGAACGTTTTTTTAAATAGGAAGGGGGACAACTCCTCAAACGACTGCCTCCCCCCACAGACCTGAAGAGAGGCATTTTGCAGCTTGGAAAATGGCACAGCCCCTTCCTTGCTGCCACCCCCCCAACCCAACAATTTTGCCATACCATTCAGGCCTTCTCCGCTCCTAGGGCCACCTCCTGGGCCTGACTGTTTGCACCCTCGTTGAGTGCCCTGTGTTCCCCCACCCAATTCTGCTGCAAGCACAGAATAGGCCCCAGCTAGGAGAGAAAACAAAACGTGCCATGCACGGAGCAGGCCGCTCAGCTGGGGCGGGGGAAATTCATGCATATTTCATGCCTGTGCAGCTCTGCAGACGGCTCCTGGCAGCTGCCCGCCTAAGCCTGCTCAGCCAATCTCCCCCCCTCCAATCATAGCCCGCTTGTTCCAAGTATTGATCAGTGGACAGAGCCCTGACCCCTTCCAGAGAGGAGAGAGCCTCCTTGAAGACCCCTCGCCTCCTCCTGCCATGCTGGGTTCCTCTGTTCTCATAGCTGGAGACAAAAACCCAGGAGTCCTGGCTCCCAGAGGCCCTTCCTTCGCCCCGGCTCAGCCACAACCTACTGGCTGAATCCAGCAAAGGACTACAGGCAATGCGCTCTCCTTGCCTCCCTCAGTCAGCAGCCAACCCACAGACATGCTGGCTTCCTCCTTCAGAAAACTCTCACTAGCCCCCCCTTTATTGCACCTCGAAAGGCACCTCGAAATGTACCCCCAATCGCCACTCTTCCTCCCCATCTCTCAGACAACCAGCTTCTCCAACTCAGCACCCTCCACATGTTTTTGACTGCGGTCTCAGTTGGCATGGCTGGCCAAGGGTCAGGGCTGGTGGATGGGGTTTGCAACCCAAAACACCAGACTGAGGACGGCTGAGATAGGCTGTAAGCCCTGTGGAGGCAGAGGCCACCCATTTTGTTCCTGCATTCCACAGAGCACCCACAGCACAGCTAGCAAACAAGGAGGGTGAATGGGCCGCCATAATACCCACCCCCGGTCCATTTAAAGGGACAGGAAGAAACCGGGCTCCCTTTGTGTAACACCCCATCTGTCTTCTTTATCCCTGCATTTTGGCATGGCTGGAGTTGGTCCCTGCCTGGTTTCCAGTTCCTCCTTGGAAAGCCAGTGTGGTGGTGTGGATAGAGTAGTGCTTCCCAAGCTTGGGTGTCCAGCTGCTTTTGGACTACAATTCCCATCATCCTTTACCAGTGGTCTTGATAGCTAGGGGTGATGGGAGTTGTAGTCCAAAAGCAGCTGGCTTCACATCATGGAGGTCCTGCAAGGGAGGCTCTAACCATGTGCCCGGCCCAAATATATGTGCCTCACGATGTGCTCTTAAGCTGTGGGATATTGAACATCATCCAGTCTCTAGGCCAACTGGAGAAGATGCAGGGGTACCTTGAAGGTGGCAGCGGGGGGGGGGATGGGGACAGGCCCCCAGTGGGAGGTATGAGCCACTGCAGCAGCACAGACATTTCAGGTCTTTGCTCAGACTCCTTTTTCACTAGGAGCTCGGAAGCCAGAGCCAGTGGCAGCCCTGCCCTTCTTTGGAGGCGCAGCCATTCACCCCCGGGGCCTTCTTCCCCAGCACAATGTTGCACAGGGAGTGGCTGGGTGGGTCTGAAGTGAATTCCCCAATCTCTCCCCCCCCCCCCGCCTTGGTTGCTCACCCTCTGTAAAGGGAGAGTTGGAGAGAGATGCAGAAAGAAAATCAAAATGTAGGTCATCGCTGAGATGCGAAGATCCTACCCCCCCCTTTTCCCAGAGAGACTTTGCGGGAAAAGGGGCAGCAATGAATAATTCATCACCCATTAAGGCCTGGGAAAATGGGGATGAAACTGGAAGCGGGAGGAAACCAGAGCATGGCAAGAACAAGAAGAGGGATTGGTCATCAAGGGACGTGTCACTCCACCGCGTGGGACAGGAAGCTGGATGGGGTCCAATTGCCAACAGCAAAATCTTGTCCTCCCAGGACTGCTCAGGGGCATCTGTAAAGTGATCGCCTGAGCATGTGCAGACTGCCAGCCACACCATACTCCTCTGGGATCAAGAGGGGAACTTGTAGGGTGGAAGGTGATTTTCCCCCCAGACCCCTTTGCGGATGAGAAAAGTCCCTGGGCAAACCGTGCAGCCCCACAACCCTGCAGCCACAAAGGGGAGAGGCTGGCAGGCATCTTTGCCAGGGGTTCAAAGGGGAATTCTTAAACTGCCAGGGGAGGGAGTCAGCTCTCAAGGGCACTCAGCTATTAAGGGAGCTCTTAGCTGCAAAGAGGCACTTTGCTTCCTCCGCTGTTTGCAGAGGGGCCTGAAGACCTGCCAGCTGGACCGGAGGTGTCCTCTCCACACCCCTGCGGCATGAGAAACCACAATGAGCATGTGGAGAGTACCTTTGCCTATCAAAGGGTGCAAATGGCAAATGACTAGAGAGGGAAGTAGCTGAGCAGAAGCCCCCCTGTTCAGCAGGCAAGGCCCCAGGATGACTTTGAATCGGGAGTAGAAACGGAGCTGGAGCCAGAGAGGTTGTCTCTGAACTGGCTGGTCCAGTCAGTCATATATTGGGCTCACAGGCATTTCTGAGCGGTCTTCAAAAGCAGTCCTGTGATCAAGAAATTGCAGGAGCAGGTTTCATGTACTAGGTGACCTCTGATTCTAACCTAGTCTGGAGGTTAACTGAGTAGTGAGAACCAATGCCAAGCGACCCCTGCCCAGGAGGAGGTTGCCAATGGCACAACAGCTGCCAAGTGGTGAACAGCATGGTCAATGCTTTGGGTGCTCTTTGGTGCTTCAGTGCCAAAGCTGGATCTACAAACACACCCATGGGAAAGGCAACCCTTTGGGGAGAGGGCAGACCCTCTCACTTGGCACCATCTCTCTGAACAAACAATCCACAACCAACCAGAGTCAGTGTTGAGAAGTGGTAAAGAGTGTTGGGCTATGACTTGGAAGAGCAGGGTTCGAATCCCCACTTGACCACAAAGGTCGTTGGGCGATCTCGGGCCAGTCACTGCCTCCCAGCCCAACCCTACCTCCCAAGGTTGTTGTGGGGATTAAATGAGGAGGGAGAGAAGGATATAAACCCAACAAACAAACAAACAAACAAACAAACAAACAAACAAACCAGTTATTGGGCCCTCTGTCAATGCATGACTGCCTCTAGCCATCACCTCAGTGCTTCCTCTGCCTCACCTGAACCTGAGGCAGAGACAGAAGTCCTAAGTGAAGTGACAGCATTGACTTCTAATCTTGATGTGGATATTTCACGAAGACCAGAGCTGGGGCAGTGCCCAGGGGCTTCCCCCTCTAGCCCAGGGGCAGTCCCCAGGGGCTTCCCCCTCTAGCCCACCAGGTACTCTGCAGCTGTGTGTAAGAGAGAGATCACAAGGAAGGAAGGTTGAACCATTGCAGACATTGAACCTCCCAAGAGACAAGACTGACCCCAGAAGAGTTCCATAGGATCAGAGCCTCCAGGCCAGGCAAGAAATGAGTGGTGTGCAGTGTCCAGAGCGTCAGAAGTGAGAAACCCAGGTCTAAATCGCCACTTAAATTAGAAAGCTGCACTCTCTTCGCCAAGACCACCTCATAGGGTTACTACAGAAAAAATTGAGGGTGAGGGAAAACCACGCAAGTACCTTGAGCAGCGGGTAAAAAGGTAATAAATAAAAAACAATGATGGTGAAATGCAGCCCCGTCCCCTGCAGATGCCTTTGCTGCTGCTCAAAGCCCAGTGGAAAAGCTCAGGAAAAATCCCAAATGGCCGGTTACCCAGGCAACCAAGGTTGGTCGCTGGAAATTAGGGATACCACAAAAGCTGGAGTTTTCTGGATTTTGGTGAGGGGTTTTCAAGTCCTGGGCATGCAGGCATTTTGGGGGGATTCCTGAGAGGAATTTTATTGGACTCCAGTGAACCTCCACCAAATATTTAGAAAGCCCCTCACCCAATAACACACTGGACCTGGTTAAGCCTGGCCCCTAAGCACAAGCCCACTCACCTACACTGCGGGCTCTGCAAGAAAGGTTCGGCTCAGAAATTATCAGAACTGACTAGGTCATTTCCAGCAACCTGGTGGACACCAGGCAAAACCAGACAGGAGGCCCAGGTCATTTCCAGGTCAGTGGTCTGCCCCTCCCTGACTTCTGCAAGGTGGGCTGCTGGACCAACGGTTCCTGCGGTCCACAAGTATGAAAAGGGTTTTGTGGCCTGCATGTAGTAAACAGGAAGCTTCCTTGTACTGACAACTGAATCTGCCTAGCCCAGAACTGTCAGCACTGACTGTCAGTGGCTCTCTGGGGTTTCAGAAGGGAAACACTCCCAGCGTTCCCTGGAGATGCTACCAGCAGGGAATGGACCTCGTGGGGCCTTCTGCATGCAATGCAAAGTTTCTAAACACTGGAGCTCCCCATGAAACAACTGAGCCAAAAGACAAAGACAAAGAATATAGATTAATATGGCATAGTTCCAATTACTTTTTCTAGACTCTTCAAACCAGAAGGAAGGAGAGATGGCTCTGATCCACCAGCTGACAGCTGCTGATAGTGACAGAAAGGGCTGTAGTTCAGTGCTAGAGTTTCTTCTTTGCAGGCACAAGTCCCAGGTTCAATCCCTGATCTCCAGGTAGGCTGGGGAGACCCCACCCCCTCCACCGGAAATGCTGGAGAGGTTCTGCCAGTCAGTGTGGACAATACTGAACCAGGTGGACCGGAATAGGTCTGACTGGGGGAAAAGGAGCCTCCTGTGTTCCTAGCATAAGTGCAGATGAAGGTATCCAAAGGTGACCAAGGCTGCCCCCATCCTCACCCCAAAGCGTCAGGGTGTCACAGGAAGCTCCAACAAACCTCTGCACAGAACTGGAAACTGATGGGTATTTTAAGAAGATTCAGGTTTTGAAAAGGCCACCAGCTAGCCGTGCAGTGCAATTCTTTGTGTACCTACTCAGAAATAAGCTCCATTGAGTTTGGTGCAGCTTACTCCTAGGTCAATAAGTGCCTATAGGATTGTAGCCTAAACCTTACATCTTGCTGATAGAAAAATTAAGTGAGGGTTATGATGACGTGCTAACATGTAAAATCCAGCATTTTACATGCTGCTTTTGCTCAGAAACTTCCAACCAACCTAAATCACGGTGATCATTGTTGAATCCTCATCACACGTTTTGAGTTCTTGGAATTGGAGGATGCGCTTGACATCCAGCCCTCCCCTCCTCCCCAGTGCATTTCAACAAGCCGCAAGAAAAGAGACGGGCCCAGGATCCTCAGAGCAACGAGTCTGCACCAAGCATGGTGCCACCTAGGCCCACTGCCTTCCACAAGTGCCCATCTCCATGGCAGAAGAGGGTAAGCTGACCTGGCAAGCTGGTAATGGGTGCTGCGTCCCCCAAAAGCTGCCACTTGGGTGAACTAACAGTCCTTAGTCAAGCAGTCAAGGTGTGAAGGCAGACAGGCGTGTTGCTAGGTAGTGGCAGATGGAGAGAGACTGAGCAGGGAGTTGGGCAAGGAACAAGGGGGCTGTGGTGAAAAGGCAGACAGCCTATAGCCTTCCTTCTACAAGAACTGACTAAAGAGGAGGAGGAGGAGAGTCTCCACTAAAGTGGCCATCACCATCAGAGGACAGGGGTCTGGCTAAATGAAGGGGAGGAATGCAGAAGGGCTGTCCTCCTGCCAGCTCATGCTGGTGTTCCACTGAGGCCAGCGTGATTTTTCTAGGATCCTTCCTATCCCCTAGAGATACTGCCAGGTACTTAACCTGAGACCTTCCGCATGCCAAGCACCTGCTCTCGCACAGTGCACCAGCCCCAAGGCAGCGAGAGGGGGAGGAAGTCCCAGACACCTCCTCAACTTGCAGTCCCAGGTATCTGGGATTCCCAAGGGCTGCTTTCAGCTCTAGGAGCTGCCCAGGTAAACACTGGGATTTGACTCCGTGTCGAGGAACCTCCTCTCTTGGCTGCCCGCGATACAGAGGCAGGAAACTGGGCAACTTGTGCCAATCTCCCCAGCCAGCAAGGAGGTTCTGACACCTGACCCAGAAGCTCTGTGGATCCCTGGAGGGCTCTCCCCTTTCCACTGCGGCAGCCCAGAAAGCAGCAAGGCAGCTGCCTCCAAGGTTGGATCTGCCGGAGAGAGTCGGGCTGTCTTTGTCACTTCTTCTTCTCCCCCTGTCCCCCCCCCCCACTCCGCACTCGCCCCCATCCAGGTGTACTAATAACGAATGCCACAACGCCATTCTCATCCCATTAATTCCCTGCTTTTATAAAATAAATATTGATACCGGCACTGGCGCACCATGAATGGCACTGTTATGGCATGAATAATGGGATCTAATGGGGGTTTATTTTTAAACCAAGGAAACTGACAAAGATCATTAGAAACTTAATAGAAATTTCATCATTAGCATAAGTATCCAAGATTAAAGGCAGAGATTTCTCTATTTCTCCTGCAAGCCTTTCCCCACTTCCTTCTGACAGCATCAACAGGGAAGAGGGAAGACAGCGCTGGGGGTGGCGGCTGCTCTGGCTCGCCCCTCCCGTTGCAGCACCTGAGGCACTTCCGCCTTCAAGGCAACAGGGGCTGAGCGTGGGGGCTTCAATCAGCCCCTGGCTTTCAGGGGGGTGAAGAGGGCTCCAAGAGGAGACCGCAGGCACTGAGCCCCCACTCCAGCTGCCAGTCACGGGAGGCTGCTCTATTCCAGACTCCCTCCTTCATCTACAATTCCAAGGGGCGGGGAGTCTCTGCGGTGGCAGGCTGCCATTCCCCTCATTGCTCCACCCACTGCCTTGCCCAAGCCACCAAGGAGAGGAAAAGCCAGAACCGGGTTTGCTTTGTGTGTGAAGCTACTCCTGAGTCTCAGCAAGAGCTGGAATCTTTGACGCTGGGCAGCTGTGGAGGGAGATCCCTCCCCTTCCAAGGCAACTCCAACAGCTTTCTCCAACCCGGTGCCCTGCCAGATGTTTTAACCAGGGATGGAGAGCCCATCCTCACTCAGTAACATTGGTTAGAATGTGGTGCTGATAATTCCGAGGTTGCAGGTTTGATCCCCATAAGGGATGGCTTGCAGGGGGTTGGGCTAGATGATTCTCAGGGCCTCATCCAACTCCACAATTCTATGACTACCAACTCCCATTATCATCAGGATCCTGACTACACTGGTAATCCAACATCATTTTTGGCAGCCCATTTGATGCTTTAAGCACCTGCCTCATCCTTAGGCAGAGTTATCAGGTCAGACAGAAGTGATGGCTACACAGATGACTGAGTCCCAGCACCTCTTTTTTTTTAGAAAAGCAAATCTAGGTTTGGGTTTTTGGTTTTTAAATAGGCTTCTTTTACTATCGCACAGTGAACACTGTAGTAATATTTCATTGTATACAACTAACATAAACATAAGTGGTGTTAGACCAGCTGTTTTGACTTTCACTGAAAATCATTCCCAAAAAAGGCAAGATTTTGAAAGGCTTCCTCCCTTCCCAAAATCTGACAAGAAAAGTTGGATCCTGGACAAGGTATTCTGCAAATCATTCCAGGGTCATTCTCTTGCTTTTCTATCTGTAGCACAATTCAGTTCTTGGAAGTTCAACAAGAGGGCTATCCACCTACCTCAACACTTGCACCTCTTTTTTAGAAAAGCAAATCTAGGTTTGACTAGCAGTGGTTCTCCAGAGTCTCAGAGCAGAGACACCCTAGTCTGGGGGTCAGCAACCTTTTTCAGCCGTGGGCCGGTCCACTGTCCCTCAGACCATGTGGTGGGCTGGGGAAATGAACAAATTCTTATGCCCCACAAATAACCCAGAGATGCATTTTAAATAAAAGGACACATTAATCATGTAAAAACACGCTGATTCCCAGACCATCTGTGGGCCGGACTGAAGCGGGTGATTGGGCCACATCCGGCCACAGGCCTTAGGTTGCCATACCCTGCCCTAGTCCTACCCGAAGACACCAGCAGGTATTGAACCTGGGACCTTCAGGTGCTCTGTCACTGAGTGCACGGCACCTCAAAAAC